>NC_056623.2:91312840-91912840 GCF_002870075.4 Lactuca sativa | reverse complement strand
TATAGACTAGCTTCGTGAATGAGGCCTACTAACGGTAAGACTGACTTTTACTCATACATACATATATATATATATATATATATATATATATATATATATATATATATATAATGTTAGACTTTTAATGTTCTATATAGTATAGGGTGTATTTTACACTTTTAAAATACTAGGTGGTCAAATTTAACAATTATACTTTAAATTCAATTAAATTGTAAACCTAAACTTTATGGATTTATTAAACCTCTTTTAATTATACACCTTAATTAATTAATAAAACCATAAGGGTGTGATTTGAACTTTTTCAAAACTATACTAGAGTTTTAGAATTTAACATTCCTAATTAAACTCTTAATCAACTTTTAAATTCCAAAACTTGAGGGCAAGTTTTGAAACATTTCAACACATTAGGGTTTAGAATTTAAATATACATCAAAATTAAACCATTTAATCAAAATTTAAATTCCAAAACTTGAGGGCAAGTTTTGAAACCTTTTTCAAAACATTAGGGTTTTAACTATTTAAATTTCAAAACAACAAAACTTTTGGGTTCAAATTTAAACTATAAAACCTAAAGGGCAAAATATGAAACTTTTCATAAGAACAAGGATCAAATAACAAATAATCTAAATTAACATTTAATCACATAATTATCCATATTTGATTTGTTTAATGATTTCTTGCAAAACAATTTATCAATTTAGTCAAAATAATTAATCAATTATCTTATTAATTGATAAATATCTTCAATTAGATCAAAATTTTAGTCAAATATATCATATAATCGGATTAATATTGATCTAACATGATAAGGTAACTATCTCAATGCAAAAATAGCAAGAAATCCCAAGATAACCTCCATCTGACGAGTTGACTCGTCGAGTCAAGCCTGGACTCGGCGAGTTCAGCTATGGACTCGGCGAGTCCAGCCTCCAGAACATCAAAAATCGAATTTTTCAGATATACAATGCATCAATACAATTGAAACCAGTCTAGGCTCTGATACCACTAATGGGTTTTGGTCATAAGACATCCTATGTGCTCATACAAACCCTAATGCTTGGATCTAGGTTTCTCTATTGTACATGCTTTGAATCCAAGACTACAAACCCTAATTGTAGCATATGGAAATCAATATTAACATATAATTAGGTTTATGATATTACCTTGATTGTTATATAGCAATAACAATCCCAATTCCTCCTTGAATTGACTTTGGAAGGCTTAGAGTCACAAGTGTCACTCCTCTAATGGCTCACAAACACCATAAGCAAGAGGATGAAGAGGAGAGAGGTTAGAGGCTGCCAAAACTCGTGTGAAACCCTAGAAAAGAAGTTCCCCCCCCCCCCCCCCCCCCCGTTTTTGAGCCTTAAGGGTTCTATATATAGTGAGGCTATTAGGGTTATCTAACAAGGAAACCCTAATTTGGTTGCTTAAGCCCTAAGCAACCCATAGACTCCTTTAATCAAGCCCTTGGACGATTTCCTTATGGGCTTCCCATAAGAATTCGTCCACCTCTTGATTTAAGACAATCCATGGCCCAAATTGCAATTATCTTATAATTATAATTCCAGTCCCTTAAGTTTAATTAATCTCTTTTAGTCACAAAACTAATTACCAATTAATTATTGACTAATATTAATTAAACAATATGATTTCTCCTTTAATATATTATTCCCATAATATATTAATAAATCATATTTAATCCTTTCTCTCCATAATTTATCCTATCAAGTTGCTTTGGTGAAGGCAACCCAAAAGGACCATGCACCATCGGGTCAAGTACATACCAAAATAGTTATGGACTTAGACACTAATCCAACACACATAACACATAAGACCCTCCGGTCTACTCACGGTTTCCCCTCTAGGAAATGTATAGTGAGAAGACTCACCTCGATGTCTCGGTAAATATCTGACTCGGAAGAAGTGTGATCTAGCCTCCACCTAATCACATAAAGTAATACTCTCATAAATACAACTGTACTCAACCCTAAAAGTCAACAAGGTCAACGGTCAAACTTTGACCCGACTCGGCGAGTGCACTAGGGCGACTCGGCGAGTCTACACGTGTCCACTGACTCTCTTAGACCCTCTCTTGGCACGTTGAGTACTTCCGTGACTCGACGAGTTCCACTTGGCATGAATCGCAGGGCCACCCCAACTCAACTCGCCGAGTCTCAAGAACAACTCGGTGAGTTCCAACTTGAACTCAGCCCTCCTGACTCTCCCTGACTCACCGATTCATTCCCCCAACTTGACAAGTCCACTCACTTAGTGATTAACGGGCAACCTTCATACTACTCGCCGAGTCTGTTCATCCGACTTGGCGAGTTCATGCCATGCACAAACTCAAAACAACTTCTGAGGTCAGATCTGTTCCATACAATCATAGATCTGGCCTCCCCAAGCATGATAATCACGTAAAGTTCGGACCTTGGCACTCATGTCTCATCTAAATGGTCCAAAATGGTGATATATCCCTAAAAATGACATTCCTAGCCCATGGATCCCAAAAGGACTCATAAAGCTCCAAGTGTTAAGGCCTCTGGACCTCTTTGGGTCCAGATCCAGAACACAAACTTGAGAAGGGACCAAATGCTCTACATAAACCACCTCTAAAAGGGTTAGAAAACACTAAATCAAAGGATCAATATCAAAACTAAAGAAGGTCCGAGAATAATACCTCAATACAGTCTCTAAGAGCTCAAGAACCACCAAAATCGCACCTCCTTCAGCCTCCTCTTGCCTTGAACACTTCCTTCTTGCAAAAACACCCACAAAAGTTCAAGATTTGCCTCTCCTTCCTCACAAACGCTCTAGATCTCTTTAGGGCTTCTCTCTGGGGGTTGGTAGTCGCAATTAATGGCCATAAGGCCCTTTAAATAGGTCTCAAACCCTGGAAATTATGGTTTCATTAAACAGCATGGACTCGCCGAGTCCACTCGAGAACTCGCCGAGTCCAGCTGTGAACTCGCATACAAATCCGCGACCATACTCGACGAGTTTAGACGCCAACTCGCCGAGTCCCCCCACAATATCTAAAAATAAAAGAACAAAACATAATACCTGGGAACCTGGATGTTACAAATATGTATGTATCCCACTCTGAATATTAACGGTTATAGTAGTGTGGGTATACCAAGTGTTTTGACTTAGCTAATGAATATAGTCTCACTAAAAATCCCTTAACCAAAGTATGTGAACAGCTCTTTGCGCTAACTTATTTGTGGTTAAGTTACTAGCCATAATGCATTTCATTGTATAAAGTTTATAAAAGTTGAGTATGCTCGGTATGTATGTAAAAGTGTAATGTACTTGCTTTTATAAAGATGCATGTTTCAAAGTAATGAACATATGTACATGTATAAACATTATGTCTATAAACATATAAATATACATGAGTATCAATAGCTTGAATCCTTGAAATACTACAAAGTTTTATAATGTTCTTGTTATAATCTACAATGTAACATAAAAATCATATATTTTTGTATCATGTAGCATTTGTTGTGTGGACTAGTTATTTCACGATAAAATAACCATATACGTATACGAAAACTTTATACTAGTTAATTTGTAACGATATGTTACCTTGTTAAATAACATTTTTATAGACTAGGATTATTGTATTTTCACATAAAAGGATAACTTGTTTGTATAAAGAAAGTATATAGGCACAAGTATCTCCCCTCCCCCCCCCCCCCCAAGTTATTAGAAATATTAAAAAGGGGCCGTAAGCAGTCACCTTAAATGTGTGAATTCGGTTTAGACGTGAGAATGTGATTGTGTTCGGGAAGCACCGCAAAATAATAGCAAAATAGCAATGACTTCTAACCCAATTTGGACTTGATTTAAACCCACAAAACAACAGTAAAAGGACTTGAATTTGAACTAAGAAATAACCACAAAAGGAATGGGAACACAAAGTGGCACAAAAAGGTGGTGGTCGAGAGGTGGCTAGCGGTGGTTCTGCGGTGGTGGAGTGGTGGTTTTTGGTGGTGTTTTCTAAACCAAGAAAGGGAAAGTGAGAGAGAGAGAGAGAGAGAGAGAGAGAGGGAGGGAGAGAGACTTTGAGCGATGGAGCTGATGAATTTGTGAGGAAAATGAAGAGGAAAGGCTTCTATTTATAGTCATGCAAGTCACTCACAAGACCTTGCATGCCATACTACCAAAGTTAGTCAGATACTCAACATACACCATGCTTGTACCTTTTAGAAGAAGAGTGTATCGAAGGAAATAAGGTGATGGAAGAGAGGGTGTGCTGGTCCATATGTGTTATGGCCAAGAGAGTGGCAATTAGCTGATTTTGGTCGCCTCTTGCAAGGATGTTGGGCCATGGTGATGTCACACATAGCTTAAAGTCCCAAAAGTCCTTCTAGTTTTGCATGCCCAAATCCCATAGTCTATTTTTTTTATCGAAAAGTGTCATGTGATTGAGTAGAGTTGAAGAATTCCAAAAACCCGTACGGATTAATTTTTTGAGTTGTAGATCTTTGGGAAATCGCGTTTAAGTTTCGCATCTAAATGACCGAAAACGTCCAATTTTTTTTACTTTTCCAAATATTTTTGATAAAAATATTTCGAGTATGGAATTAAATATTAGACCATAGTCTGAGTCCAAACATGCTCTCGGAATTCCCATCCGAGCTGTGCAAGGGCCTCAACAGATAGATACGATTTTAGCAGTTTAAGAAAATCAGTATTATACTGGTTTAGATTGTTAAAATGGTTGTATCTTTTGCACACGACGTCCGTTTTGGATGTTCTTTATATTTTTAGAAACAGGGAAACATGTACTACAAGACTGGAGTGTTTTTTTTCTCACAACTACTTAACACAATATTTCTGTTTTTCAAACGCATTAAGTAGGCTTGTAGTTTAAGTTGTTTGATTCATTTGCCAGTTTGCACATTTGGAAGTAAGATACCATTTGGTATCTTATAATAGTTGATTTACAAAGAGGTTTACTGTGAATTGATGATCCACGGCCTTTGACCTATATTTCGGGATGTTACACCTGAGGAGCCTATTTATTTTCCTTATCATTTCCTTGGAGTTTTTCCACTCTCATCCTACTAATTTTTGGAATAGTTCTTCCTCTAGCAGAACGTAGGTGAAAGCTGCTACAATCATAGGGTCGTCTCGCGTGGGCATCTTTCGGCTTATTTCGTTGAACCATTTGAAGTACACCGTTTTTTATTCCTATTTACGTTACCTATAAGTGAATATATCACATGCTTGCTGCTAGAATCTATGTTGTTGTATTGTGACATCCCCATTTTTCCGGCCAGAAAAGACCGATTTGTTTATGCTTTATTTAAAAATCAGAGTACCCTTTTTATAAAAATGTTGCGGAATTTGTTCATACAAAAACATGATAAATGTGTTATGAAAACATTTCCGAAGAAAATTATTTCATTTCTTTTAAAACTTTGGGATGTCATCGTCAATACAGAAAAATAAGCATAAACAGTCCTTACATTTATTTACACTAGTGATAAACACCTCCTTAATCTCTCAATGTAAAGTAGCTTCGTATCGACACGTATGATACAAATAAACTTGAGTTGGTCAGGTTGGGAAACCTAGTGAGTACATAGGGTTTTCAACCCACAATAATATAATTATGTTTAATCATTAATCAATCAACCCAATTATCCATCTCCATTATCTTCTTTATTTCATAAGGATCTATCCTAAGAATCATTTATCATTCACTCATTCATTCCTAAGGATTGTCCTAAGGAATAGGCACGAAGTCCATCTTTGCCTAATGACACATCTGTCAATGTTATCTATTAAGAACAGCTGCCAATATTATCATTTAGGTGCAGCTGCTAGAGTTATGATGTTCTCTATTAGGCGCAGCTGCCGATATTGTCCTTTGGGCGCAGCTGCCAGGGTTATGATGTTCTCTTTTAGGCACGGCTGCCGATACTACCCTTTGAGTCCAGCTTCTAGGATGTTTAGAGTACATTGTAGATCAAAACATCTACAGGCTGTGGCACAACTGCCAATGATCATTTATAGGGTACTAAGTCCATTGCTATCAATGTTCACCTATAGGGCACTATGTCCATAACTACCAATGTTCCTCTATATCAACTTTCATCCCTTATCATTCATCTACCCATGTTTTTCCAACATATTTTGTAGATATAAAATACATATACAGTTTAAATCATTTAAAACATGTATAAGATCGCTCATTTAGCATAGATATCAAGTAAACAAATAATATGCACACATAGAACGTAATTTATATAAAATACTTCATATCTATGTGTAAGATGAAAGTAACTATGCACTCACTTGTTAAAGTGACGATTCCAAACTCGGGCAGTGCTTCGCTTCTAACGATTCTATTTTCCTTCGACGAAACCTAGCATTGTTATCGCTAAGTTTTAGTCTAATCTTTATTGCGACTAATTATTAGTTTGGATTCATCATTAACTCAAAGTCTACTTTCATGATCTATCAAGTAAGGAACAACCAGGTAGGATCATATCGGAGGCAGGGTCCGTTTGGTATACGAAGTATACTGTTTGGAAATTCCACTTTAAACACCTCACTAAATCATAGCCTACACATCATCCCCGTAAGTAGATCAACCAGTATAACGACTTGGAATCATTGATAAATCTTTTTTATAGGTTCATAATAACGATATTGAACTTAAACATAAGTTATACTTAAATTATGGTAAGCATAACTCACTTACAAAGGGGTTTAGCGAAGAACCAGGCTTTGCGTGGGCATAACTTCTGAGCTGAAAGCTCTTCTTCTCGGAGCCTTCTAGCACTCTAGGACTCGCGGCTAGGACATAGAAATTGCTAGGGATTGGGAGTGAGAGATTGGGAGTGTTGAGAGGGAAAGAAGGGTTGTGGTGTGAAGTAATGGGGTGATTTACGCCTCTATTTATAGGCTGCCAGCACCGAGTACGTTGAGCGTACTCACGAATTACGCTAAGTGTAATGGGTTTTTAAGGGTTACTCTAAGCGTAATCAAAATTACGTTGGGCGTAATGTGCCACATGTCACAATCTCATCCAAAGCCAGTATAACGACTTGGAATCATTGATAAATCTTTTTTATAGGTTCATAATAACGATATTGAACTTAAACATAAGTTATACTTAAATTATGGTAAGCATAACTCACTTACAAAGGGGTTTAGCGAAGAACCGGGCTTTGCGTGGGCATAACTTCTGAGCCGAAAGCTCTTCTTCTCGGAGCCTTCTAGCACTCTAGGACTCGCGGCTAGGACTTAGAAATTGATAGGGATTGGGAGTGAGAGATTGGGAGTGTTGAGAGGGAAAGAATGGTTGTGGTGTGAAGTAATGGGGTGATTTACGCCTCTATTTATAGGCTGCCAGCGCCGAGTACGTTGAGCGTACTCACGAATTACGCTAAGTGTGATGGGTCTTTAAGGGTTACTCTAAGCGTAATCAAAATTACGTTGGGCGTAATGTGCCACATGTCACAATCTCATGCAAAGTTGTGGGGAAGAAGGTGTGGCTCAGATTGCGCCACGTGTCACTCGCTGGTTACTCTAAAAACTAATTATCTTCTAAAATCCGTAACTTTTGCATACGAGCTCCAGTTTTGACGTTCTTTATATCAACGCGTAGGCGGGACCGTACTCTACAACTTTTGTTTAGACCCCGTCGGCTAATTTTGACTTTATTTTTAAAGTTATATTTTTAACAGGCATGGACAGGTAAAGCTTGTTAAAAATTCATAACTTTGTCATCCGACGTCCGTTTTTGTCTGTCTTTTTATCGTTAAGCTCCTATTAATGAGATCTTTGATTCTCGTTTATGTTGTGTTGGCTAAAAATCATTCGATCTAAAATTCGAATTCCGGGCTGCATACTGCTATGCCAAATCTTAAAAAAATCATAACTTACTTATACGAAGTCAGATTTTGACGTTCTTTTTATGCACGTTTTCGATTTAATGTATACTACAACTTTCATTTAGATAGCTAAGACTATCCCTATTAGCAACCAAACTCAACCTAATTCTTATAAAAAACTAATTTCTCTCTCTTCTATCTATACAACCCAACCTAGTTCAATTTATTATACCCATTAACAATCCAACCCAAAACCTAGTTTTATTTTAAAAATATATATATATAATAAAAATAAATCGGAACTATATTGATACTATACTCTATTTATAAAGATCAAAAAATCATGAATTTTATTATTTTTTTTTATTTTTTATTGAGATAAAATTGTTTTTTTTTAATGATAATAGTTTTTATCAAAAAGTAAATATATCTATCCCCTTAATAATAACCACGTGACATCAAAATAAGTTGGCAACCCTCTGTGAACTTGGATCGTGTGTATGGCCTAGGCCACCGGTATTTATGTAATTTTCATTTTTCTTTAAATAAAAAGTGGAGGAGTGGCTCGTCCAAAACTACCAGTGGGGTAGTCTAAGGCTAAAAACTAATTTATTAAAAAATTCATTTTTTACATTACGCGGTGTTGTGCCGGTTTTGTCGTAAAACTTCAACAGACCATAACTTCTTCGTTATAACTCGGATTTCGGTATTTTTTATATATACGGAACCCATGTGACATATACTATAACTTTGTTAAGATTATTTACTCTTAATAGTATTCTATCAAAAAGTCGTTTTTGATGCTCACTGTCTCTAAAGTGACTAGTCCGAATCTGCGGGCGTTACATGTATGAAGCTATTGCAAAATTTGGTGCACAATTTTTCAAAACTATTGATGCTTTTTGCCAAAAGGTAGGCCAACCAATATTATGTCGATCCATCTAATGTTCTGAAGAAATACAAACCTCATAACTTAGGATCCATTGGGATCATTTTAATAGCCCACCAGAAATTTGAGACATGGTCATCAGGATCTCTCATGCCATCATATGGCTTGACTCTGGGGCCTTTGAGCCCGACAAGGACCAGTGTTTCATTTATATCATCTATGAACAGGTTTCTAAATTTTCAACTGTCAAACACTTTATTATACTCCTTAGTATCTTCAGTGTTTTGCTTAGCCTTTGCTCTTAGCTTACTTTTTTCTACCACCTCTTTGTTACAAGTTCGACTACTCTTTACTACCTTTCTTTCAGAGTCGCTTGGTTTACAAGTGTGGGTAGATATATGATCTTCATCTTTCTTAGCAGGTTCCTTTTGTTTTCTCTTTTCTGTCAATTATTTTCTCATGTTTTTGACTCTCTTAAAAGCCTTATATTCCTCCATTCCCTGCACTTCCACATCGAGCACCTCTTGATTCCCTTGGGGTGATCTTTAGGGGCCATGTGTATGGTTGTGTTTCGAGTTCTTATTATTGCTACAACTTGGGGAATGATAATGGGTGCTTCTAGGTCTTGCATTCTTGGGATCGGCCTCGAGTTATCGACTGGTTCGCTACAGTTGAGCATTTGTTGCATGGTCCCACGGATGGTGCCACAAGATGCGTGTAAGGTTTTCTCACCCTGTTCCATACAGACTATGTAATATGAAATGAGGGGTGCTCAAGGTCTTAAACCTGAAAGGCAAACACAACCGTAGGGCGTATTCTATGGGAGTATTGGGAAAATGCTCTGATGGTTAAATTAGATATCGAATTTGGTTGTATTTTGATTGAATGTAAATCGTTACAAGAGTTGCGTACATATTTCCTTGTTATGGTTTCCTTTATAATCTATTTCCATTGGAACTAGCCGATGGACGAGTGAACCAATGTGAAGCTTCTGTATTAAGCTATGAATGTAGTGTGGCCAACAAGGCATATACCTAATTAATGGGTATTAAAAATCAAAAGAGCGGATTATAAAAACTAATTAGTGGATTTCGTGTTATTATTTCATATGAATAGAAAGATAGACAAAAAAAATATCAAAATATATTTAATTTTGTTAATACTATTTACATTTTATACTTTTTATTGTTTTGCATAAAAACAAAATTATGAAGCTCAATAAATATATTTCGATAAAAAATTAAATTACTCACATCTCATATGATGTATGAGGTGCGACAAACACATATAAAAACATTATTTCTAGAGTTCTACGTAGGAAAACCTAATTAACCATTTCTAGTTTATTAAACGGTTTATTTTTTTTTTTTAATAGCTAACTTTATGCCACTGTCACTGGGTTTGCTCTAGAAAAGAAGAAAGGTTGCACTTGCAGAAACATGAATAATCCATTAGTCCTAGAAAGCCGTCAGAGAAGACCAACGTAAATGTACAACTTACATTGCACAACGTACAAGTCAGTATGAACATACGTTGATCAAATGCCTACAATTCAACCATACAACCGCGTAATCAAACATTGAATAATACAAAAAATCGTATTCACACAGTCGTCTTATTTAAGCAATTCATGTCCTTCCCCTCACCATTCCTATACACCTTCATGCCATCTATTCCATTCCACCACCACCATGCACTTCAGTCGCCTCTGCTTCGTTTTGCCGTCAGACGGAGACGACCACCAGCCAGTTGTCCATAACCACCGTCCTAAACAACTGGACACCACCTCACACAAACACCCACCACGTGGCCTTCATATTCCAGATGTCCTCCGGCGAGCTCTTCACAGACTGTATGACACAAAACCAGATATTCATTCGTGCGGTTTCAATCCATGGCATAAACAAACGTCTATTGTCTTTCACGACACCGAAGGAATCCAGTTTCCGAACGACAAGGTGTTTGTGGGCCATAGCCCCAAAATCTTCAGCTACTCCGAGCTTTACATCGGTACTAAAGGATTTAGCAAAGCTGAGATCCTTGGATCCGGAGGTTTCGGGAGAGTTTATAGAGCGGTTTTACCGAGCGATGGAACTGTGGTGGCCGTTAAATGTTTGATGGAGACTGGTGAGAGGTTTGAGAAGACTTTCACAGCAGAGCTGGCGGCGGTGGCCCGTCTCCGGCACCGGAACTTGGTTCCCTTACGTGGATGGTGTGTTAACGAAGATCAGCTTCTTCTAGTTTATGACTACATGCCAAATCGCAGCCTTGACAGAGTACTTTTCCGGCGGGCGGCGCCGGTGCTTGGTTGGGATCAGAGAGTGAAAATAGTGAAGGGCCTTGCCGGAGCTCTGTTTTACCTCCATGAACAACTGGAAGCTCAGATCATACACCGTGATGTGAAAACAAGCAATGTGATGCTTGATTCCCGTTTCAATGCCCGGTTAGGTGATTTTGGTTTAGCTAGGTGGCTAGACCATGAATTCAAGTACCAAAATGTTTCACCCTCCGTCAAGCACTACGAGATCAAGACCGCCGATACGACACGTATTGGCGGCACAATTGGATACCTGTCGCCGGAAAGTTTCAAGAAAGGCGGTCTTGCCACCGCCAAATCCGATGTTTTTAGCTTTGGCATCGTGTTACTCGAGATTGCTTCGGGAAGAAAAGCAGTCGATCTTACATATCCAGATGAGCAGATCATTCTGCTCGACTGGATTCGAGAATTAGCAGATGATCAACTACTTGTAAAAGCAGCCGATCATCGGCTACAAGACGGATCATACAAAGTTCTTGATTTGGAACTTTTGATCCGTCTTGCATTACTATGCACTCTCCATGATCCACAATCTCGACCCAATATGAAATGGGTCGTGGACGCACTTTCCGGCAATGCCTGCGTAAAGATCCCCGATCTTCCGTCCTTCAAATCCCACCCGCGCTACATCTCCGTATCTCCACCAATTACTAGTAGTAACACTACAAAAACAACCACCACCATCACCATCACCACCACTACCACTGTTTCCGGTGATTCAACCACCACCACAACCGCCAAGGCAGGATTAAGTCGTCGTGGATCGAAAATATGCCCGATGGTGGAACTGTGCCCGATGGTGGAACCGCCACGAGAGATAAGCTATAACGATATCATTTCCGCTACCGATAATTTCTCGGATTCTAACCGGCTCGCGGAGGTTGATTTCGGGACCGCTTACTATGGTGTCCTCAATAATCGAGACATAATCGTAAAGCGACTCGGGATGAAAACATGCCCCGCACTCCGGGCACGCTTCGCAAATGAGCTCTCAAACTTAGGCAGGCTTAACCATCGAAACCTTGTCCAACTCCATGGATGGTGCACCGAGCACGGTGAGATGCTTGTGGTCTACAACTACACGGCTAACCGTCTCTTGGGTCAGCTCCTCTCACACCATAACCATCAAAGGTCACAACCGGTCTTACAATGGGCTCACCGTTACAATATTTTGAAATTACTTGCGGGTGCGGTTCAATATCTTCATAATGAATGGGAAGAACAAGTGATCCATAGGAACATCACCTCATCAGCTATAGGGGTCGAACCGGATATGAACCCTAGGCTCGGTTCGTTTGCACTCGCAGAATTTTTAACGAGAAATGAACACGATCATCATGTGGAAATCGACCCGAAAAGATCAGTCCATGGGATTTTCGGGTATATGTCGCCGGAATATATGGAATCAGGGGAAGCCACCACGATGGCGGATGTCTATAGCTTTGGTGTGGTGGTTCTTGAGGTGGTTACCGGTCAAATGGCGGTGGATTTTAGAAATCCCGATGTGTTGTTGGTGAAAAGGGTACATGCAATCGAGAATCAAGAAAGCGATTACAAAAAATTGGTTGATCCTAGGCTAGATGGAGAGTATGATCATAAAGAACTCGTCAGGCTTGTGAAGTTAGCCATTGCTTGCACGTGGTCGAACCCAGGGTTAAGACCAACCATGATTCAGGTTGTGAACATACTCGATGGTCGTGACAAATGCCCCATGGAAGTAGCAGATAAAATGGAGAATATGGAAGAATGGAAAGAAAGAAATAAGTTGGCATTGTCACTAGTTAGGAGAGTTCAAGCTTTAGGAATACAATGAATCAAAACGCACCTTTGGTTATTGTGCGGATATGTAAAGAATTCTAGCGTTTCATGTCAAGACCAAGGAAATGGTAAAATATCTACTCTCGTTGCCAATAATATGGTAATGATATCTATTTGTCTACAGATAAAAGCAATGTAATTATATTTTTTTGCTGATAAACTATAAACAAATTATTATTGTCAAATGTAAATGCATATAGAAGTTGATTGTCTATATTGAATATTGATAGCGAGTGTTAAATAAATTGTGATTTTGCAATTTGCCCAATTCAAAAGCGATATACATACAAGGAGATATAAAAATAATAACAAATTTCATGAAGTTAAATATTGTGTATATAAACTTTGTAGGGATCAGCAACGGGCCGGACCCAGACCTGAACGGCCCGGCCCAAAGACCTAAAACCCGAAAAAAGAAAATCATGAATTATCTTACGCGAAAACTGGACCCTTTTTTGATGTATCGGGTTCGGTTCGGTTCCGGTTCCAGGTACTACACTGGGTTTTGGGTTTTGGACCAAATTAAACTTTAGCAATGTGTTTACGGTTACGATCCGGTCCTTTCTGAGTACCAAATTGGGTTTTGTATTTTTGTTGTTTACAATTTCTGGTTTTGTTTGTGATGTTATTCTTTTGCCTCTAGCATACTATTTCAAATTATTATCTTACTACGTAACATCTATCATTCGTATCTTTGTTGTTTGCATAATTCGAATATATATATATATATATATATATATATATATATATATATATATATATATATATATATATATATATATATATATATATATATATATATATATATATATATATATGAAGTTGAATGCAAAGGTAATACGTAGGAAACAAAATTTTTAATATTATTTGTGTAATTGTCATGCTAATAGTAGGAATGATGTGTACTACTTGAAAAAAAATAAATAATAATAAATAACAATTTAATATTCATAAGTAATGTTTTTTTTTAGAAAAAAGAACTTCATAAATAATGTTATAAATAATGTTATAATAAATGAATTACTAAATGTTGAATTTGGCCAAATTATTTCCGAAAATTTGAAGTCCATTAATTTGGGCGTAGTTAATTAAACATCAACTTTCATTCATGTCGAAAGAGGATTTTATATTTTAGAAATCTTGCAGTATAATATTAGATAATAATACAATATCATTATGTGACATCGTCATTTTTACGGCCGAAAAAACCGATTTATTTATGATTTTTAGAGAATGACTTATGATTCATAGAGAATTAACAATGGCTAATTATGGTGGTTTGTGATGATGAAGTCTTGATGGTGGCATTTTATGCAGGTAAATGACATGAGAGAATGGTCATGCGTGTTTTAATCAACATTGATTGGAGAAACAACCATCAACATCTTCATCCTTAAACCAAGAAACAACCGTCAAGCCCCCTATAAGCCACTTTCATCGGTTCTTCAGCCACCATACACAACTGATTGTCAGTCAACACACAATTGAGCATATCTACATATCATTAAGCATAGCATCATCCTATATACCAAGATACCGATCTAACATATCACTACAACATAATAACATATTATTGCATAACAGGATATCTAATCCAATGGACCGGTTTTGGTGCCTTCGACCCGAAAGTACTGTGAGGAAAACTCACCTCAATTCGTTGATAATCAATTAACTACTCAGACCGTCGAACCGGATAACCTCGCGCTAACTAACAATAAATACAATATTAATCAATAATTAACCCGATAACCCAAAATCTGAGGTCTACTCCATAAACTAACTTCCTAATGGGTAAAATACCATTTTACCCCTTTCTTACTTGTTCCATAACCAAGGCCCAACCCAACATGCATAAAAAAACCTAAGTCCCAAAATGGCAATCCAAAGCCCAAATCATAAGCAACAAAAGCCCATTATAGCCCAATAACTTGATTGGCCCCAAAACCATCATGGACATACTTCTAAGAAAATCCTAATTCCATCCATGGCCTAAAGTCGAAAGTCCAATTGCCCAAAAGGGCCAAGTCTCAAAAAGCCCAAAATGGAAAATTGGGGAGTACCGCCCGCGTACCAGAATGGTACGCCCAATGTACTCACCCGTGAAGCACAAATTACAAGTGGCTAATGCATGAAAACTTCATTACGTTGAGCGTACTGCCTCCGTACACCTAGCGTACTCATCAAGGACCAAAAATCCATATTAAGCTCTTAATGGTTAAGCCATTGACTTCCAAACTCAGATATAACCCTAGTGAAATGTCTTAACACATAAAGTTGGCAACTTTACTCCTCTGCATGGCTTAATGGGACCAAAAACCTTAATGACATCCATAAAAAACATCCAACTCATGCATTGTCCAATATGACATTTTTATGAACAAGGAGCTCCCAAAAGCCAAGATCCATCATTCTAAGCTCTTGGAGTATCTCATAGTCACAAGGATGACTCTAAAGGACCAAAATGAACCCAAAATACACCTCAAACTAGATCTAACACCTAGAGTCATCAAGATAGAAACCTTATACCTCTAAATGGTAGATCAAGATTCAACAAGCCTGGATCCAAAAGCTCCAACCAATCCCACACTTCTCCAAGAAGTTCCTTTTTCTTTTATGAACACTAAAAACCTTAAAATACCACCAAAAGCTAAAAAAAACCACTCAAATGGGGTATAGGTTTTCAATTCTAGGGTTTAGAGGGATGGAGGCTAAAAATAATAGGGTTTGGTGGTGATTTAAGGAGCTTAAACAGGATCCAAGACCCTAAATCAGGGTTTGGGTCTGACTGAAGTATGCCCAACGTACTTCTGGTACGCCCAACGTACTCTATAAGGCATGTGCGATCAAATGGCTTAATATGCCCAACGTACACCATCGTACGCCCCGCGTATTGACCTTAGCTCTAGTATGCCATGCTTACACATATGTACGCCCTACGTATTCGCTTAAACCCTAAAACCATGAATATTCCGAAGGCCATAACTTCTTCATTATAAGTCTGTTTCTAACGATCCTAATATCCATGAAGAGGTAATGAGAAGATCAACACTTCTTAATTCATACTTACCTTACAATTTCCCGATCAAAAATCCAATTTCCATAAAAGCCAAAACCGACACTTTACCGAAATACCTCTTCGCGCCAAAACACAAACTGAACTCGCAGATCATCCAAATTACATTACCCACACCTAAATAGGTCTAAATCTATTTTCCTTAAAGGCCCTAAGCCTGATGATACTCAGTCTTCGGGTCACCACCCCGCATTAGGAAACGATTCGGAACAGGGCATTACAACTCTCCCCCACTTAAATTAGATTTTTTCCTCGAAATCACTCCTTACCACCCTCCTAAGAATCAACGTTCCGAACAAAACCTTCTAGTGTTGAACAAATCACTGAACCCATAATTCTCGATCCAAAACATTACTTCTAAAATTCCGAAGCCCCATAACTTGTCTGACCTCCACACAGGTAGAAACATACCGAAACACAGCCACAAGGGTCACCTCCTACCCTCAGAACTGAAAACACCCTTTTGACCCTGAACCTTCCAACTAATAATCCAACATACATATGATGGGTATTATGCAAAACATATAAATCCTATGTGCTCATGCAATCCTAAAAAACTCATCTATGTTTTCTCTAATCGAACATACAACTTGAACAACAAAAATAGAAACCTTAGAACAGTAGCATATTTTCGAAAATTACAAATAGGGTTATAAGAATCAAACCTTGATTTTTATGTAGTAACAATAATGCAAAGCCTTGTGTTGTTGAATCCTTGAGAGCAAGCGTTACAAATGTCACACCTGTAATGGTTCACACCAAACACTAGGAAAATAAGAAGATTGTGAAGGAGGAGAGAGGCTAGGAATTTTAGTTGGCACTCCAAAAGAACAGGTGGTTAAAATTTCTAGGGTTTAGGTTATTTATATAGTGAAGTCAGAAAACCCTAGATCAACTTAAACCGGGTAATTATCCATTTTTTGTTTATCCACTTAAGACTATTCTAGAAACCCTGAATCATATGAAAATTGTCCATAGCCTATGGAGGGTTCTAGATTCCCTCTTGCTAAACTATTGAATAATTACATTTTATTCCCTACACTTTTTATTAATTCGTTTAATCCCAAAATTAATTCCAATTAAATTATGATTAAATATTAATTAAACATTAATATTTCTAATTAATAGATTATTTTCATAATATATTAATAAATCATTTATTCAGTTTATTAATTAAATAATAAATCAAAACTCTCTCTCCAAATATCGTCATGTCTAGTTGCTAGTCTTGAGGGCAACCCAAAAGGACTGTTCTACTATCAATTTAAATATATACCAAGTATAGTTAAGGGCATAGACACATAATCCAACAGTCTCCCACTTGGATAAGTCTAATAACTATAGTTGCCAATATAACTTTAAAAAACTGATTAGCAAATTGTAGCTCTCAAAAGCCACTGTTGAACTCTGGTCCAATCAGTTACATGTCCTAAGATAAGTGATCAAATATTCCTCCGTTCTACAAGATATCCTAAAGACATTAGACATAGATTATAATCAATCTCATTTTATGACAACTGAAATCAAACTACGAATTGAACACATCAATTCACTCTAGGCTTGACCAAGCACTTTAGATGTCGACATCAAATCATCGAGGGGCCAAAAGATATTGCTTTTCCCATTAGGGCAAAAGGAACGAATAAAATTTAACTTATATGCTTGCACTATTTACTCATCAAATCACGCACAACAATATGTTTTATAACATCAAGTTGTTGATGCATTTACTTATTATCAATGGACAATTGACTTGTAAACTACAAATCATATATCTACGTTTCAAGAATATAAGATATTGATATTATGGTCTCAAAATTACTCGTGATAAAATCCATGAAGTAATTCTCTGAGCGTGAGTTTATCCAATACTTAAAATCCCCATTTTTTTGAATTACTCATGAACATTGCAGAAATACTATTGCTATGTCTAATCTCTATAGGTGATCTACAATCCAATTCATGATAATCTTAATTCACTACTTACTTCCAGAAGTATGAGCGACTGTGGATGTTTGAATAATCCAATTATTTGGGAAGTAAAACATGCAAAGTGAAACACAATAATAACATAATTAACTATGGTCTCAAAACTATTGAATATAAATAAAACCCTTATTGTTTAATCACCATATTAATTAGACTTTATTCATTATATAATGTTTTGAGTAATCAACTAAATTGTCACCCCACCGAACTGGTAAAATGGCGGAAACGTCTGGGGGCGGATGACGTCATGTACAATATCATAAGAATTGAATAATAGAGATCAAAGCAAACAAAACCATCATAAATATAATTGATAAAGTTACATGGTTTTGTAAGTGTTACATGTTCCAAAAATCAATTACAATATAATGATATATGACTTGACTGACGTCTTAGCGTCTCATCTTTAAAAGCTTGTTGTTACATGTCTTAGTGATTTCCTAAGAATACAAGTAGTTTTGAAAAAGTGTCAACAATTAAGTTTGTGAGTTCATAAGCGTTTTGTATGAGAAAGATGTGTTATCGTTCCTTGAAAATGATAGTGTGTTCTTCCAGAAAATCCAATATTTTCTATTAAAATGAATTGTAGTGTTGATACCATAAGACCGAAAATATATGAATATTGTTGTACTTGGAAATAGTATAATGTAGTTTTATATCTTTATAAAACTATTTGAATGTTTGTTTTCCCACAATGTAAGTTGTATTGTACTGTATATATAGTTTACTGTAGTTGTATCTATGTAAAACCCTTCGAATGTATGTATCTAGAATTACCAGTTGTACTATAAAATAGTGTAGTATAGTTTTATTATTTAATAAAACTGGTTGAATGTAAGTTAAACCCGTAAACCAAATGTATTAGTTAATACCCTATGTGAGTTATTATAACCATGCTAGCGACCAATGGCCTGTATGACGTTCTTCAGGCGTCGGAATGGTATGACATTTGTCACTCCAGACCTGCCGGTATAACTATAGTTAAGAGTTTACATGCAATATTATCAGTCCAGTATAGATCTATACACAAGTGTCACGCTCTCCCTACAAGAGACTCTGGTTATAATACAAGACTTTAGCGTGTACTCTGGAAAGTACGTGAAGATAGTGTCTCACAACCTTGTATTAACCGGTTTTACGTATAGTGTAGTGAAAATCTCTTTTTCTTGTAATTGCATGTATTACCCTTTCATAGCATTTACATAGTGTGAAAATAATTATTCTTTGAAATAATTATTTATGTACCCACAATAGGGTAAAATAGTGTGAATGTTCCATAAACTATACCTATTATAGTTTATATAAATGTTTCTTTGAAATAGTGCCGTTGTATGTTATTATCAATTTGCCGAGATAATAAAATGAAATGAAATAATGATATATATATATATATATATATATATATATATATATATATATATATATATATATATATATAAATAATTATACCCTTCTTACTCAACATATTACAAAAGGGTTAAAGTTTTATTGTAATCAAATTTGTACCCATATGTATATTTATATTTTGTAAAGATATAACTATAACGGTTTGCATATTAACATAGTGAAAAACTGTAGGGGTATGAACTTATAATGGGTGTGTTCTTGGCTAGATAACGAAATGAGTGGTGATGTTCTTCGAGTTAGAATGTGTGACAGAGTTCGTATCCTAATGGTATTAACATACGATATTGTGTGTAATTTAGATAAATTAATATGTAAGTGTAATAAATTACTAGTTTATATATAAGGAAAACTTACAATAATCCTAAGAATTTATCTTTGAAGGAAATTTGGTTTCCTAAGGAATGTTGATCTTGTTCTTGAGAAATTATGAAGACATGAAGATTGTATGCATGAGTTTTGAGAGAAAAGTGAAGGAAATCTAGAAGCGTAAATGTGAGAATACGATGTGATTTCAGTCCTAATGCTTATAAAGGGGGGGGAGGGGAGGATGATGTGGTCTTTGCATTGAAATGTGTAATTTACCATCTTGAATAGTGTTTCATCGGATAAGATGGGTGGTTTTCGGCCTATCCCCATCGAAATCCCATGATTTCGGTCTAAACATCAACCAAGAACCAAGTCTTCGGTCTTAAAGGGGTTCTGGGTCTATGGGTTCTCGGCTATGGGAGGGTTCTCGGTCAATAGAGATTTTGGTCCACAATGTTTTCGGCCAAGAGTGATTTCGGTATAAATATGGGATTTGATTCCCAAAACCGAAAACCCTTAAAGTGGGGTATAATTCATTATTTATTGGATGAAAATTTTAACTAATTGACTGTTATTGGAACAATTGACTTTTATTTGACTTTTATTGACTCGAAATAATCGGTTGTTACATAAACACTTGAATTAAACATTATCCATGCCAAGTTATGAACATGCATACTATGTCTCTCTATCGTCCTTTCTTTGTGAACAGGTCAATTGGCAACTATTCTAATGATTCTCATTTCACAATTCCAAAATCTTGTGACTATAAAATGTGTTAGAATTACAACCTTACATGCATTGTCCTTCTGTGATTTATGAGCTTCAAAGTCACAGAGACTTAGCCAATGATGTTATAGAATGTTCCGTTGGAACTTTGTTACTACAAACAGTTCCATGAGAAGAAGTCTCAGACTCAAGATACACTCCTTGAACACGTTCCTTACATTAAATTTTTGAACTCACATGTAGATTTTAATAATCAACTCTTACTATGGAACCATTTCCATATTCACGACCATTAATTCTGATCAAAATTCATCTTAATCTAAAACATGTCACTATGGTCCTTCCAACCAATACCATACTTCTAACTGTCTGCAAGCAACCAATCCTTTGGTATAACCTAAGAATTTTCTTGACACTTGTTCAACTTTAGTCACACAAAGTTCTAGTACATTTTACCTCTCAATGCCCAAGACATTTGGTAAAATCAGAACAAGTGAATATTATAGCATATGTAATCAGTCATATATCCGAAGGATATGGGACACGGTTCATTATGTCTTACATAGAGACGTAATATCTATTTAGTCGCTTGCTATAATATTTCCATATACTGAATTTCCTATGTTGAACAATTTCAACACGATATTCATATATATCGAAGACTAAGTTCTTTTAAGCTATGCAATTTAAGCCTTTTAGATTTGAAACGAAGTATAAGTGCCCTCTCCATTGAGCCTTTACTACAGCGAAATAGCTTCCAAACTTTGCAACTTGCAAATTTGTAGAATTTGTTTCCTACAAATAGTATTGCCAACATGCAACACTTAGCTTAATAATTATGCTCCCACTAGCTTTGACATGTATCCAGAAAACAAATGGACTTCTATAAATCAATACTCTTGACTTTCTTACTAAGGTAAAAATTTCTGATACGCGATGCTTCGATAAGTCTTCAACCAGACTTCTCAAGCTTATACACCTTCATTAGATAACATATGTGTGTGTTTATACCCTTTTAGAACTTATAGCCAAATGTCTTGAAAGTTCAAACATTTCCTTGCCATTTCTCACAATTCGAACTATGAAAGGGATGTTGTAATCATATTGTGGATTTGAGAATGCAATTATCACAGCTACTAATCATAATGATATTTATCAGATCATTAAAATCCACTAGCGAAAGTGTTTCCTTATAATCATTCATGAATTAGAGCGAAACCTTTTTCCACCGAGATTTTTTTATATGGTGTACATGTTCAAATCCATGTGAATCTATCATTTGCAACCTACAATCATAAGACAAGTTTTATGACAAAACCAAATTCAAATTTAGTTTTCTTTTCATGGACTGAACTTTTCTCATTCTTAAATTTTTGCCATCTGGTAGCACAAGGGCCTACCAATGCTTCTGTGTAGTTAAGCAAGTCACTCATATTGATTAATGTACTCACTGATAAACGTGCTTTACCTCTACAGTCAAATGAGAACCATAGAACTCATAATAAGCATTGCCAACTCAACTGGAAAGTGCAGAGAAATAAGAATGTGTCAACTTAACACGATAGGTTATCAACCACAAGTCTAAAAGGTTTATCCTTGATTCTCTCGATTGAACCATTTAAAAAATATTTGATTCATTTTCTTAGTCAAACAATTGCACTAAGATGTTCTTTGAGGATAAATTGAGGTATAATTCCACAATTATTAAGATGATCACAAAACATGACACTAAAGTACTCTCCCTTCCTTCCAGATTGGAGAAACCATTATTTTTCCGCCTAATAGATTCTTCTTATTCGTTCTGCCACTCTTTGAAAAACACTTTTCAAACCGTTAGAATTATGCTTAATATTATAAACACAATCATATTTATTGAATCATCAGTAAATTATGACGAATATAATTTTCATCCTTTATGGCAGATTTAAATCGTCCATATCAATGGACAAAATTTATTAGTCCTTCACTTAGATTCACATAAAACTAGTGATCAATGAATTATTTATAATCTTTCAAAGATCAAGATTCTCATGCATCACACATTTCGAATTGTATGACTCCAAGTTGCGTTCCAATTGGAACTTGGGTGATGAGAATTCTTTATCACTTAGTTAATTATGACATTTACCACAATTGAAACAATAAGAGTCAAATCCACATTTAATATTGCTAGTAATAGAAATGTAACCAACACTTTCATAGATAACATTGCAAGGAAATATAAAGTAAACCAACTATATATAAACAAAAATTTTGCTTATATTGATAATAAACGGAAAAATTCGAACTTGTCCTTACAATGCATAAAATTAAAATGTTTCTAGACATTTCCTAAGTAAACTATTATATTCACATAACTTCCACTACTAGAAAACAACCCTTTAATGACGCGCGAACAATGACAAGCAGTGATTTACGATACGCATTTTTGCGTGCCTTAAAAATAATGTTAGCTTTCCTAAAATTTCAAGAACAGAGGACACACATTTGTGCGTGCCTTAAAATTAACGTAAAAAAACACGGAGGGCACCTTTTATAAAAAGTGTGTCGTCTAGGCCTGTCGTTTTATAATATTTTAATGAAACACGCATCTCCATCCATATAGCATCTCTGTATACCTAAGGAGGGAAATGAAATCCGAAAAATCAAAAACCCCGCTCATTCTCCTCTCCCTTGTTTCCACCAGTTTTGCTATTGATTTTTTGATTCGTTCACACTCTAGAACAAGCACATACATCACTGTCTTATCATTCTCCTTTAATTTCCTTCTCTTGTAATTAAGGATTTAGGGTTTTTTCATATTGCTATTCCAATTTTTTGTTCATGTTTGGATTTTAGTCAAATGGTGTCCTTGAAGGAACGTCTAATGCGTCGGGCCGTCGGCCCGCGACGACAATAGTCCATCTCACCATCCCAACTGGCGGAGGAATACATGGACCACCGGTAGTACGTTAGTACAAAGTCAACGCTTACACCCAGAAATACAAATCGGAAGCCCGACAAACTTTTGAGATGAGTGTTCCTTTCCCTTTAGTGACCCGATTTCTTAAAAAAGTTGGTGGAATTGACTCTGGGAGTGGGCGTGCTAGTCATGTTATAGCATCAACGATAACCCTAAAACACATCTATGAAATCGCAGAGGTGAAGCAAGCAGATCTGTAGTCTGATTTCTTCCACATCGATCCTCACACTAACTGGTTCGACAACTACGACTCATCAACTGTCAATTGAAGCTACCAGTTAACATTTTGTCCTAATTAATGAAAAAGTAATTTTTTTATTTTAACAGGAAATGACAGATTATGTGATTTTTCTAAAATAATAGGATTTTTTGTTAAAAAAGTATATTTAGGACTTTATCAAAAAAAAGTCCCAAAATAATAAGATTTTTCTGTATAAAACCCCCATATATAATTATGTTTTTGGGTCATTTTCTGGTACATTGTATCATAACATTCACATTCTCTGTTCTTCATTCAATCACTGAGTTTTATCCGGTTGAAGATTTCAATTGTACCACATCGAAATACTTTAATCTGAATGTGTTTCACAACTTTCAGTTGAATCCAAGAAATCGAAATACCCTAGATTTCTAACATTTATGGGTTGTTTGGAATTGCTTATTTAGAATAATTTATGTTTTTTTTTTTCTTTTTCCGAAAGTGATAATTTATATATATATATATATATATATATATATATATTTTAATAAGTGCTTATTAGCTTCTATAATAACAAAACATAGTTTATAAAGATAAAAGACTAAACTGCAAAAATGGTCCCTGTGGTTTGCATTTTTTCAGGAAACAAGTCCAAACAGTGACTTTTTTTGATTCGTGGTCCTTTTGGAGTGGTTTGTATGTGAAAATGGTCCCTCCGAAAATTAAAATGACTATAATACCCTTGGGGTATTTATTTTTCATTTTTCTTTCATTATTCTTAAAATTTAATATTTATTTATTTATTTTAACAATTAAAAAAATAAAAAAGGTCCTCTCTCTCTCTCTCTCTCTCTCTCTCTCGTCAGTAAACCTACCCACCTACCTTTGTCTTTCTCCCTCACCTCCAAAAACATTGAAACTCCATTACCACCGTAGAGCACGACCACCAAAGCAACTCTGACATGGAACTACACAGTTAGCTACCCCCCTGAAATAAAAACCCACCAGTGAATCTCGTCGGAACTACACACTTTAGCCATAACCTCCACTGACCATCGTCATCCACCACTGCATCACATCTACTCTGCCTCACATCCCCAAATATGTATATCGATTTATCTTTGTGTCTACAACCCTAAGCCCCAAACTTCGCCATATTAATGTAGGTTTGACTTCACTACTTCAACACGATGGACTGAAAGGAAAAAGGAACGAATGAAGGGGAAATAAAGAAGGAGACAGTGAGGTGGGCAACAAGAACCTTAGTTGTCGATTGATGTTACAAGCATGTCAGCTTAATCTGTGTTTGATAAATCTCCACCCCTGCATCGCTAAACACTTCTACACCACATCACTGTCTCCATCATCTGCAACCCAAATTGAAACAGAGAAACCATGGGTTTGTGTTGTGAAATCATCTGAATCCGTTGTAATCGTTGTTGTAGAAGACGATGAATAGTACTCGATTTTGATTTATAGATTTTTGGATTTGGAGGGTAAAAAGAAGTGACAACACCACCGAAGCAAGGAAAGAATGAGTGAGACCACAAATTCACGCAAGGATTTAGATACATTGGAGCATTACCACAAAAAATTGGAAGAAATTAGACCTATTTGGGGCTGCAACCAAGGGATTTGGTTGGAGAAGATTAATTGGGGAGGGGGGGTTGCTTCACCGTCTCTAGAAAGTTGCATCTAGATCTAAAGCCGCTACCAGATTTTTGCAGTCACTTCCTTTTCCTTTACCCGTGATTTCTTTCCCTCTGTATCGATCGATCAATTTATCACTCGGTCTCATTTTCTTCTGCCACCAAATCTTCAGTCAACACCAGATGAAGATGATTTTGAATTTTACTTTCTTTGATGTGTGTATGAGAGATAAGAGAGAGAGTGTGGGAGAGTGATAGTGAGAGTGAGAGAGATAGAGATAGAATAATTGATGGTGGTGGTGGCGGATAGTGGTGGCTAACGGTGGTTGGTGGGTATGTGTTTGTGTGGTGGGTACGAGATTGTTGGCAACAAGATATCTTCAGTGGCTGAGAGAGAGAGAGAGAGAGAGAGAGAGAGAGAGAGAGAGAGAGAGAGAGAGAGAGAGAGAGAGAGAGAGAGAGAGAGAGAGAGAGAGAGGTGGGACCTTTTTTATTTTTTTAATTGTTAAAATAAATAAATAAATATTAAATTTTAAGAATAATGAAAGAAAATTGAAAAATAAATACCCCAAGGGTATTATAGTCATTTTAATTTTCGGAGGGACCATTTTCACATACAAACCACTCCAAAAGGACCACGAATCAAAAAAAGTCACTGTTTGGACTTGTTTCCTGAAAAAATGCAAACCACAGGGACCATTTTTGCAGTTTTGTCAAGATAAAAAAAAGAGTTTGGATTAGGTTATACGGTGCGAAATCGCTATAACTTAATAAGTTGTTTTTTTATTGTTTCACAACTTTATATATATATATATATATATATATATATATATATATATATATATATATATATATATATATATATATATATATAATAGTTTATTTGAGACGAACATAATTATGTGAGAGCGTGAGACCAAATTTTTTTAGTGAAATATTATAATATTTTATTGTTTGTAAAAAATACAATGTGTAACATATTCTAACATTATATGTTTTAGAATATTTCAAAGTAATATATTTTAAAATTATTGGCTTAAAATATTAGAATATTACACAAATTTAATTTTTATAAACACTAAAATATTAGAATATTTCATTAGAAAAAAATGGTCTTACGGTCTCAAAAAATTAGGTCTTTTCATATTAACCTCTATATATATATATATATATATATATATATATATATATATATAAATAAAATGACGTAGAATGACATCTTTTTATATAATTGGTTTGATTGTTTTTTATATAACTATTAAAATTTTTCATTGATAAGAATGTTTTTTCTAAAAATATTTACACATATCTTTTATAACTGTAATAATTATTTACATAGCATATATTATTCTAATGAAGGTTTAACTATTATGTTGGTGTAGCATATATTATTCTAATGAAGGTTTAACTATTATGTTGGTGAAGTTTAATTATTAAACGAATGCAAAACAAAGAAACCCTGGTGATTATGAAAAAAGGACGAACAAAAGGAGAAAAAACTGAACATGAGAGAACAAATATATGTAGAGGAAAGGTTACGTCCCAAAAGACTTTTATTAATACGCAAAAGGAAGTGTCTACATACAATGAAAAAAGCATCTGGTGTATTTATACTTAAACAATTAGATACCTAATCAAACTCAAAAACATTCACCGAATAAACTTAAAACTAATAAAAAGAACTTTCCTAAAAAGATGAAACTTTCCTATTAAATAGTATAGATCAAAACCAATAAACCAACAATCACCACCTTAATTGGTTTGATCATACCACTCATTCAAAACACTCTCGGTTCCTCTTCGATTAGACCCTCTTATTTTTTCCCATTTAGGACACTCGTTTTTATAGTGATCAAACTCACCATCTAATGTGACTTTTATCTCGGACACGTTCCTTACCATCTCGACTTCTCTCAGACCTCGACCTCTTCCCCGATCACGTCCAAAGTCATCCCGATTTGAACGTCCGTTGCCACAATGCTTTACAAACATGTGATTTTTCCTCATTAGCCAACAACAACCCACCTTGAGTGTCCTCCACTTTCTTGGTTCCTCTTATATGCTCCTGGTATGCCTTCAATTTACCAACTGCTTCATCAAATAACATTGAATCCAACTCGAAACATTACTCTATTGAAGCCACGATTTGAAGTAACGACTTAGACATTGAATCTAGTAACCTTTTCACCAAATCACCTTCTTCAAGCTCATATCCAAGACTCCTTGCTTTTGAAGCTAAACCGGATAATTTTGTCACAAAATCATCGACCATTTCACCCTCCTTTATGTGCAAACTTTCAAGTTCTCTCTTTAACGTTGCAAGCTAAGCCGTTCTCACCCGATCCACTCCCAAATACCGTGTTTTTAGCCCATCCCATACTTTCTTTGGTTCGGTGTAACTCGCCATTTGCAGCACCATGTCTTCGGGTATCGCTTGAAACAAAAAAGCAAGAACTTGTTTTGACTTCTTTTGATCTGATGTTTCACCTAATGCCTTTGGTTCAACCGTCTCCCATATGCCGTGTGCATCCATAATCGACTTGACTTTAGCCGCCCACATTAGATAATTCGTTGGAGTCAAAACCAGAACTTGATACGTCATCGAACCTCCTTCCTTAACCAACGACATCCTATTATTTTTGACAACCGACCTCTTTAATCAAGCTTGTTCTGAGAGCACTCTTCCACCGGACAAGAAGACAAAGTCACGACCACCTTTACCGTCTTCCGTCACCCGCAAAACGAACCGAATCAAAGCCACCCGCTTTGACGTCTTCCCGTCCATTTATTCCGCGCCTCCGGTTAGTCTCTCACAATCCCGATTAAAAGAAACCGGGGTTGCTTCTAATCAACCTCGAATCACACCCCCTTCAACGAAACCGCTCTGATACCAAGTGTAAAACAAAGAAACCTTGGTGATTATGAAAAAAGGATGAACAAAAGGAGAAAAAACTGAACATGAGAGAACAAATATATGTAGAGGAAAGGTTACGTCCCAAAAGACTTTTATTAATAAGCAAAAGGAAGTGTCCGCATACGATAAAAAAACGCATCTCCTATATTTATACTAAAACAATTAGATACCTAATCAAACTCAAAAACATTCACCTAATAAACTTAAAACTAATAAAAAGAACTTTCCTAAAAAGATGAAACTTTCCTGTTAAATAGTATAGATCAAAACCAATTAACCAACAATAAACCAATTAACCAACAACGAATGTTATAATAACTAATGAAATCATGGATAATCTAGTGTTAATGATTTTGGAAACACATTTATTTAATTTGAAAATAAATGAACATTACGATTGCTGTAACCACTAACCACTTATAGATAAACTATTATAACAAAATCTGAAATTACATATCGTTTTTTTGGAATAATATATAGAATAGGTTCACATGAATGATTCAAGTGGCAGATAAAGGAACGTGAATTTATTCAGATTTCATATTCCCTTTGGTGTTTAATGCCCAAAATACCCAAGTACCCGACGTTTTCAAAGCATAAAAATATAAAACTGTTATTTTTGGTTTCCAAATATCCTGTTGTGTGTTGGGTAATTTTGTTAGCTTCATAAAGCTTTAGGAATACAATGATCGCAATGTATTTTACTCTCACTAGTCACTACCAATATAGAGAATATACTTTATTTTATTTTTTACAAATAGTAACAATGTTATTTACCATTTTGGCCGATAATATCAATATATAAACCTAAAACTTGAATAATGTATTGTTACCAAACCGTTTTACACGTATCATGTTACATTGTTACATATTACTATTCTCAGATAAATCTAAGTACGTTGTTATTATGTGTATATATAGGAACATATCGATATCAGACTAACATTGTTACTGTTGTTCTTAGATTTCGGTTACATGAACTTCTTCATTCGAGTCAATTCCTACCCAGTTTGTGAGAGAGAAAAGGAACTCCCTGAATCCAACTTTCCCATCCTTGTTCCAGTCCATTTCTTCTGCATTTATGAACAGATGATAGGGTAAAAAAATGCAAGATCTGGATAAATAATTTATGATTTGTGTTTGTTCAACAAATATTAAGCGGTTAGGCTATGTTTGTTACACATGACATAAATGAACAAGCTTTCTAGGGCTATATTCAATGATGATGATGCGAAGGGCAATTACGTCTTTTTGCACATATGAGAGAACCAAAGTGAGTTCCTGTCCTACGTTTAGGTAGGACAAAAAATTTGCAAATATTTTCTCATGGAAACTGATCTTATTCTTAGTCCTAGTTTAGTGCATGTCAAACGCAGGACAACCTGTTCTGTTATGTTTTGTTTAGAGCAATAAAATAAAGGGCATACTGAAACGAGTGGTGGTGACATGGATTGGAGCTTTCTCCAAAGGGAAGTGATCGTTCATAGCTTTGCTAATGTCCTTCTTGTTAAGTTTCCCATCACCATTTTTATCAAGAAATAAGAACGCTTCAATTATGGTATCAAATGTAGCTTTTAGCACCGGAGAACCAAATTTTGTTCCCTAAATCAAGAATATATTCATCAAATTTTGCTCAAAAAAAAAAAAAACTAAAATTTATCAAAAATAGAACATTGTTGTTACCGTTTCATTTGAGGAGGGAGTACTCACTAAGAGATAAACTAGGCACAATACAACAATAAACTCGTTAAATTTCATGCCTTTTCTCCCACTCAAATCACAACACTCAAAAAGCTCATCAATTTCTTTCTCTGTGTAGTTAAATTGTAATTCTTGTAAGCAATTTTTTAGCTCCTCGCGATTGATAAATCCATTCGAATCAACATCTGTATAAGAAAGTAATTAGGGTTAAATCCAATAAACAGCAACATATTCTCAACGATTTGTCTATTATAGCATCTTATTTTCGTTTCATCCTATTACAACATTTCACATTGAAACTTTAACCTAATTATAACAATGAAATTATCACTGGGTAGGTTTTTAAAACTAAAAAGTCTTCATGAGAAAAAGATTGAGAGTGCAATGCTATAACTGGATGGATTTTTTAAACTACAATGCCTTAATAAGAAGAAATTTAAAAATAGAGTTCTCTAATAAAGAGAAGTAAAAGTAAGATGATATATTACACAATGAATGAAGATATGTTACTTTAATCAACTAATTATCTTATAATAGCATCCTATTTTCATTTCTTCCTATTACTCCATTGTATTTTGAAAAATCTATATAGTTATAGTAATGTCATCAATATACAATGCCATAACTTGATAGATTTTTTTAATGTACAATGCTTTAATAAGCAAAATAAAATAAAAAGTGCAATGCTCTAATAGAAATAAATGAATGTAGGATGCTTTAATACAGAAATACGCGAAAGTACATTCCCACTTCTTGCATTTAGCCCAATAAATTACTGAAAGTTTAACTCGGAATAACTGGATTAACTGATTAAGCATGAAGCCAAACATCCCTTAACAATGCTTTGTTAGAATGAATTAATTATCTGTAATATATAATCAACTAATTATCTTATTCACACTTGGATTTTCCAACAGCAATAATGATTACTGAAAGAAATATAAAATTATATATAGGACCCACAAATGAAAACTATTTACAAACAAAAAAACCGAAAAATAGTGGACAAGAATTAAAATCTTGTGAAACTTACCATATTGTCGAAAAACGTCTCTAATCTCGTGTAATCCCTCTCTAAATTGAGGAAACCTGAGAATTATGCTATTGATAGATCTGAATTTGCTATTTCCAGATGTACTTCTTTGTTTGACCTCTATCATTTTCTTTTCAAGCTTACTATCTAACCTTTCATACCTGTTTCTTGAATGGCAAAATCGTAATATTCCTCCAAATTTGTTTGATAATGACTTGAGAGAAGGGCACGGACGAGACGTACCTTCAAAAAATTTAAAACGTTTCATGAATACAAAAGTGGCAATGTGCTTTACTTTTTACCATCGATAACAATAGATTTACATGTTTTTATACATAATAGCAGTGTATTTTTACCTTGTTTACAAGATTATAGCAATATGTAATGTGAATCTTCCAAATGTATTATTGAAGTGGAATTATTAAAATTTAATAATTTTTCATTTATAATAAATTTTAAAATTTACTTATTTTAATTATTTTATGTATGGGACCACACATCCCTCCTACATTATTCCAAATAAGTCGCTTTATAGTAGAAAACAAATGTATTACTTTTTTTGGTAAAAAGTTTGCTATTTGGTGCATTTCCCCATAAATAAAATAAAATTTACATGTTTTAGGTAAAATGTTGTTATTAACCATAAATAAAATATACGGAGCTGTTATATAGTGTTCTTGGCGTTATATGGTGTTCTTGGCTTATTTTTCTTTTGTGTGTATAAAATGAGAGGTACAGTTTCTTTTCTATACATAACAACTGTGTTTTAAAATGTTGTAGTTTACAACTTCATAAAACATAATTTTTTGTTTATAAAGAAAAACTATTATTTAAGAATTATTTTTCATAAAAAGGTTAGTGGATGAAAAGGAAAACAAATAAACAAAGGAGAGGCGGTTTTATTTTTCTTCCACATATTTTTTTTCCCAATTAACAAAGACTATTGCATAAGATTTTATAACTGATAACTTTCTATTCGCAATTAAAGGAGTTCATCTGTTATGAAGCATATTACGGCACAACTCTGAACCAATAATAGCTAAATTCAATGATTTTCAGAAATTCTAATTCGAACTCAATTTCAACTTACGTAAATAGAGAATTTGACAAACCAGCTTTTTGAATCATAATACAAAATATCAAAAGCAGTAGCATGAACTACAAATTGTCAAATACGTAAAAATGCAAAAGGAAATTGAGAAAAATAGACTAACCCATTCAAGCTTGGAATGTTGGAATGAGCTGATTTTGTTTGTGATTAGGGCAACCAGAGACGTAACGTGAATAAAAGGGTGAAGAAGTGAAAAAGAAGTAAAGGGGAGTATGTGGAAAAGAATCAGGTTCTTGTAAAAGCATTACCATATAACCATTTAGGGATGTCAATTAAATAAACCTTTATAAATGGTTTTATTAATAAAAATTATATATTTTAAAAAAAAGTAACCATTTTCTTTGGAATATCCCATTCCCATTCCCATTCCGGAGTACCTAGTTAGACCCGTTGCCGAGTTGGTGGGAATTTGATGATACCTTACATAAAGTTGTCTCGAAATTTGATAATGTACGACTCACATTGTCAATACTATAACGACATTATACATCTCTGACATTCCATAAATACATTACAAACTATCTTCATGCATTTCATATTTGGACATTCTAGACACACATTCCGGACACATTCCATAATCTTTGCACTAAATATTATATGTTTCCCATCACCGACTCCGCCTAACTCGACCGACTAGCATTAATCGTGGACAGTAAGAGGCCGCCTACCACCTAGACACCGTCTAGGCTGATTTTTACAACATTGATATATATATATATATATATATATATATATATATATATATATATATATATATATATATATATATAAATGTGTGTGTGTGTTTGTGTGCGTGGCATCTGTGATCTAAGTACCTTTCCTTCTTGCCTCTAAATTTAAATTCTTTACAAAATCAGTCCTTACGCGGGACGTACCTCCTACTATGCCGGGCATAATTGGTTAATAAGTTGTGAGATTTCTTTTGTGTATGTTGGGCGTAGGTAAGTGTGAAGGGCGTACTCACAAAGATTCTAAACCCTAATTTTTAGGGTTTGGACCCAATTAAAAGAACTTATAGGCCCCATACCTCTCTGTACCTCCATGGTGCATCCCTCTTAGCCCTCATCTCGAAACCCTAATTATTCTATGCAAATTTTAAAGCTTTTTAGTGATATTTTGGTGTTATTGGTGGTAAAAGAGGACCTTTGAAGTTGTGGTGTTGCCCTTAAGCTTTTGGATCAAGATTTTTCTCATCCTTGTGCATCTTGTGGAGGTATAGAGATCAAGTCTTGATGTTTGCCCTGCTAGATCTTGTTAGGTTGCAAGTTATGACCTTTTTATTCCAAAAATCTTGGTCTCTTGAGTATTGTCTAATAGAACCCATTTAAGTTATCCTTTCAAGCATTTTAGAGTGTTTAGTGTCATAGAAATGCAAGCTTGGTCCTTGGTATTCTTCCATGCAAGGATTATGGAGTTTTAAATGGTTCTATGAGTTAGGTTTTTGGTTTTCGGCTCCTTGTAGCCATGCAAAGGTATAAAGGTTGCAACTTTATGATTTTAGATGTTTGTTAGGCTTAGATCTGTAGCTTAGACGTTAATTCGTAACTCATTAAGACACTAAAAGAGAGTTTGGACTTTAGGGGATTACGAGGGGCGTACTCCTGTGTACAGTGAGCTTAGCGGATTGTGGCCCTGTAACCTTTTCGAGATCGAGTTATACGCTAGGCATAGTAAGGGGTACGTCAGGTGTACTCTCAGAAAACCTTTTGGGCCATTTTTTGGGCTTGGGCTGTTTTGGGATTTGGGCCTTGTCTAGTTGGCTCATGTATGGGAAGGGTAAAATGATCTTTTTCCCTTAGTAACTTAAAGCATGAATTGAACCTTCGTTTACGGGGTTAGAATCTTGATTATTAATTAGAATTGATTTTGGGTTCTGATTAGTGTGTGGAGCCATAATAGCAACAACTCGAGTGTGTGTTTCAGATATCTCTAGTTGAGGTGAGTCTTCTCACCACAATAGTGGATCCAAGGCACCAATGTCAGATCACCAGATAATTTATATAGGATTGTAGCTATTATATGACTTTACATGTTTGTATTATTGGGTTGAAATAGACCTTAGGGATGGATGCATTATTGTATGATTGGGTTGAGATAGACCCCAGGGCTAGGCCCCAAGGCTGGGACCATGTGTATTTGATGGGTTGAAATAAACCCAAGGCTAGGCTCCTATTTATGTGTTGGGTTGGAATATACTCCAGGGCTAGGCCCAGTTGTATGTTTGGTATTTGGTACTTTGTGGAACTTACTAAGGGTTGTGCTTACAGTTTTTTGTTTATAGTTTCAGGTACTTCTGGTACAAAAGAAAAGGGCCCTACATGATGGCACAACATCCTCCCCTCATGATTCCCGCACTTTTTTTTGGATATTTATACTCTGATATTTTCATATTGTATTTGGTGATTGACTTAGAGATATTTGGTTAATGAAACGATTGGTTATAAAAATGAAAAATTGTATCACTGTTTTTGGGCTGTTACAAGTTGGTATCAGAGCCTTGGTTTGAGGGACTCAGGCACATTTTTGGGTGTGTCAGAACTCAAACTAAGGAAATGATAATCTTTTCAAAAGAAAGTTTAAATTTCTAAAAATGATTTTTACTAAGTAAAAAGAGGGTGTGATGTGTGCAATCATTCGAGCTCAAGTAAGTGATTCCCAAAATACCTATACCTATGTGTTATGATTAGTATGCATGATATGTGAATTGCATGTTAGGTTAGGGCTTAGGATACCTTCGGGAATCGTATTAGGTGCTATGTGTTACTTGGGATTGATATCTACTCAGTTACTTTCTAAGTGTATGCTTAAAAAGTTGAATACGATTAGGTTCATATAGCCCTAGAATTGTCGGTTTAGCCTACTTTTTTGTTCTTTGTTTGGTTATGGAATTAGGGTAGAATCACTATTCGACGGTCTATGCGATCCTATTTTGCGTACAACTTGCATGCATACGGCAACCAACAGTGTTGATTGAGGTTCTCGGTATTACAAGGCGGTTGAGTTGAGAATTCCTAGGAGAATCTAGGACATGTCATAGTGGGATACATATGTCGTTTATCATAGGGTTGGTGTGTATGGATTTAGTGTGGCGACTTAAAGGGTTTGGGATGGTTCTTAAGAAAGTTGTAGATAGGTGTGGAAGGTAGTATTGGGCCCGTACTACTGAAAGCACAGGATCTGTGTTGGAGATAAGAACGGTCTTGGAACTTCTAAGGGTCTTGTAGAGAGGAAGTTTCCTTGATATTTTGTTGATCATTTTTATGTTGTATTTCAGTCAGTGTTTATCATGGTGTCCACTTGAGGAGAAGCTCCTGGATCGGGTTCGGGCGCTGGTGTCGAACCCATTGATGAGCAGCTGTGCAAGTTTGTCACTTCTAGATCACTCGCGGTATCATGGAGGCCATCCCTATGTTTTTTGGTACCATAAAGGAGGGGATTATGGAGCTTCTAGATGACGGGGCCCTTCGGGTAGATATCACATTAGGGCAGCTTGGGGCCCAAAAATCCCTCATTTCGGTAGTTTAAGGCATGTCGAGCACTAGAGTTCTTTGGGGCCAAGGACCTCATTGCCAGCCATCAATGGATTAATAGCATGGAGAATACACAAGAAACGAGATTCTGTCCTCAGTTGGTGAAGGTGAGATTTGTCTCCTGTCTTTTGAGATATTGAGCCCATGACTGGTGAGAGGAGGTAGGTCATGATGTAGGGACTGAGGTGGTGGCAGCCATGTCTTGGGGGGAGTTTGTGTCGAGATTTAATGAAGAGTTTGCACCAAAAATTGAGTTGAAACAACTAGTAAGGGAGTTTTAGGACCTTCATCAGACTACTGATATTGTGGCGGAGATCACCGCCAAATTCTATGAAAGGGGCTTATTAGTTCTGCAGTACATTGCGGATAAGGAGATGAAGAAGACAAGATATCATGACATGCTAAAGGATGAGATCAGAGATTTTGTTAGCTATTCAGGGTGTAAGACCCTGAATGATATGATTTTGAGGGCCCAGGAACAGGAAATCGAGTTGGAGCTTCAGAAAAAGCCCAAGTCGGAGCAGGTGCACACAACAGTTGATCAGGCTAATAAGCCCAAGACTTTTGAGTCACTCACTGGAGGCCAACGGGGATGAAGCTGTTGTGGTAAGTGCGACAAGCCGCATGGTGGGGCATGTCGAGCAGTAAGATCAGGTTGTTTTAGATGTGGACAGACGGGTCATATGAGTAGGGATTGCCTCGAGAGTGCACTAATTTGCTTTCATTGGAATCAGACTGGCCATAAAATGGCTGATTTTATGAGATTGAGAGGAAGGGAGTGGTGGTTCCTGCCCTAGCTACCTTGAGGATTATTGATGGCTGCCAGGGCAAGGCGGAGACACTTGTGGTGAAGAGCAGGGCATTCCAGCTGACTGCCGATGAGGATCGTGCAACACTGGATGTGGTTATCAGTACATGACTTTATGTAATGCCCATGTTTCTAGGCTAAGCATTATTATAATGATATAATAGTTAGGGTCAATATTTGTAACCAATTTTGAAGTAATTAATATGAATTATTTGAGTAATATGTGAATTATGTGATTTCACGTGCATTATACTTGCTATTAACGATTTAATAAAATAATAACAACAAATAAGCATCAAAAATAAAATAATATATAAACCCAATATCTATTAAGAAAGTTTAAGTAGTCGTAACAAGGATTTTGGGGATATAAGGAATGCTGAAACCTGACTTATAACGAAAGAGTTATGGTATGTCGATGTTTTGTGGTAAAACCAGCACAACACCGGGAATCGTAAAAAGTGAGTTTGCGATAAAATACTTTTTAGCCTTAGCGATCTAAATGAAAGTCGCAGTATACGTTAAACCAAGAGCGTGCATAAAAAAAGTCCAAATCTGACTTCGTATGAAAAAGTTATGATTTTTCCAAGACTTAGCATAGCAGTGCACAACCCATAATTCTAATTTTAGATCGACCGACTTTCGACCGACACAATCTAAACGGGAATCGAAAATCTCGTTAATAAGAGCTCGATGATAAAAAACAGACGAAAACAGAAATCGGATGACAAAGTTATGAATTTTTAACAGACTTTACCAGTTTAGGCTTGTTAAAATATAACTTTAAAAAAAATTCAAAATTAGCTGACAGGTTCTAAACGAAAGTTGTAGAGTATATCGCCACCTACGCGTGAATATAAAGAACGTCGAAAACGGAGCTTGTATGCGAAAGTTAAAAAAATTTAGAGGTCATGAGGGTGTTGTTGCAGAGAGGGTGGCGTGGCAAAATCTAGAACCTTGCTTGCACACCACGACCTCGCATCCGGAGGCGTCACATGCCTCCTTATACACATAGTGTAACCCTCGTACGCGCGTACTAGGTATGCACAACGTACCTCCAAGTAATGCCCAACATAATTAAAGATCAGACCCTACATATACCATGCGAGGCTCACTCCAATTCCTCACACCTTAACCATTCTCTCTCACTCTCTCTAACTACTCTCTAAACCTCTCCCAACCATTAGTACTTCCCAAGTGCTAAGAGGTGAGTACCGGAACGCCAGAAGGCTCCAAGAAGAAGAGATTTTCAGCTCGGAAGCTCTGCCCCTGTAGACCCCGATTCGTAGCCAAACCTCGCGGTAAGTGAGTTATGTTTACCCTACTTTATGTATAACTTATGTTTAAGTTTATTATTGTTATTATGAACTTATAAACAATATATATATATATATATATATATATATATATATATATATATGATAAAATATAATATTGAAAGTGTTACTATAATATTTTTTAAATACTCGTGGTATGGGGAATCTGGTTTGAAGGGCAGCATAGGGTTGTTGGATTTCAAAAGTGCTATAATGCCAAAATGGTCTTGTGCTCTGGTGTTTCATGTCTGGACCATGTCTATACATAGTGGTTGAGAAGTATTATTTAACACTTATTAAACATTATCGCTCGTAAATATTAACAATAAATATTAGACTAAAATCTAGCGGTAATGAAACTTGGATTTGTCGAAGGAAAATAGAATAGTTAGAATCGAAGCACTGACCGAGTTGGGAATCATCACTTTAACTAGTGAGTGCATAGTTACTTTCATCTAACACATAAATATCAAGTATTTAATATAAATTACATGCTATGTGTGAATATTATATGTGTACTTGATATTTATGTTGGATGAACAAAATATACTTGTTTTACTTGATTTAAACCGTATATGTATTTTATTCCTATGATTATGATGGGTAAAAATGGGTAGATGAAATAGATGATGAAAAAGGAAATAAAATTGATGAGAGGCCTCGATGTTTAAGATGATCCAATCATCTAGCGGACTATAGATGATGACCACTGTCAATTCTCAACAATCTAGTGGAACGCTAGCAGGCTCGCAACCTGTAGGTGTTTTTGAACTAAGTGTTCACCAGGTGTACTCCATGCTCCTCATGGTTGCCTTATTTGACATGTATTGCTAAGGAATCCCCTAAGCAATGTTTTTATCCTGATGAAAATCCTTATTCTAGGTCCCTTACTTTAGGTGCTTCAGGGACAGAAAGTGAGGATAAAGGGAATGGGGTAATCGGTTTGATTGATTTAATGAAATAAATAAACTTAATTGTTGTGGGTTGAAAACCCTATGTGCTCACCAAGCTCCCAAGCCATACCCACTTAGTTTCTTATATACAGGTAGTGGCAAAAGAGCACATGAGTGATGATCTGATGAGAGATCAATTTAATATAGGCCACTAGAATATATAGATGGTGTAAGGCCTATGTTGTTTCTGTTTATGATTTTGATCTGTATTGACAATGATATCTTGAGGTTTTTAAGATAATGAAATATATTTCTTCGGAAATGCTTTGATAAATTCTTTATTGTATTTTTAGGAACAAATTCCGCAACATATTTCTTTAAAAGGATACTCTGATTTTCAAATAAAGCATAAACAAATCGGTCTTTTCTAGCTGTGAAAATAGGGATGTCAGACTTTATGATATCTTTTATTGCTTTCTTTATTTATGCTCATGTTAAATCTGATTATGTATAGGGACTTTTTTAGTCAATGGTATGACTGCTCATGTTTTGTTTGATTTGGGTGCTACCCGATCCTTTGTATCTCTTGTGCTTAGCAAGAGATTTAGTGATGCTACCAGGACTCCAGATTATCCATTAGAGGTTGAGATTGCTGATTATCATTATGTGAGTACTTCGAGGGTTCATCGTGGGTGTGTCCTGAATATGTTTAAGGTGAGAGTATTATATTGATTGGTATTGATTCCTCTGTGAGGGTTGAAAGTTATCATCAGGATGGATTGGTTGGGTCCTAGTGGGTCCATGGTTGACTATGAGCGCCAACTGGTGAGAGTACGAACCCTAATTATGGGAGAACTCGTTTTTCCTGGCAAGGGTACTTTGCATGGGCCAACTCTCTGTTCATCTGAGAGGACCAAGAGCTATATTTTGTAGGGTTGTTCTGGGTTTCTGTCCTATATGGCAGATACTCAGGTTGGGGGCACGACGGTGTTGAGTGTGGTGCCCGTTTTTCAGGATTTTCGCAATTTGTATTCTGAGTATTTGCTGGGTGTGCCTTCCGATAGGCATGTTGTGTTTCGTATAGATTTAGATCCTGATGCGGCCCTAATAGCTAAGGGACCGTATCGCTTGGCACCAACAAAGTTGCAGGAGTTGTCTACACAGCTTCAGGAGCTGCTAGACTAGGTATTTATTCGACCGAGTAGTTCACCTTGGAGAGCACCTATACTATTTGTTAAGGAAGAGGATGGCTCACATAAGATGTGCATTGACTATTGAGAGTTGAATAAGATAACAATGAAGAACTGTTACCCATTCGTTATGGTCATTATGATTTCATGATGATGCTATTCGGGCTAGCTAATGGACCATCAGCGTTCTCATGAACCGGGTTTGCAGACAGATTCTGGATTGATCAGTGATAGTGTTTATAGATGGTATTCCAGTCTACTCCAATACCAAGGAGCAGCACGAGGAACATTTTCAAGAGGTATTGGAGATCGTGAGGAGAGAGAGGATGTATGCCAAATTCTCCAAATGTTACTTTTGGTTGCACGAGGTGCAATTCTTGGGGGCTCATCATCAACCAGAAGGGTATATTGGTCGATCCAGACAAGATCGAGGTGGTGATGCGATGGGAGGTTCCGAGAACCCTATATGAGTTTTGGAGCTTCCTAGGTCCCATAGGGTATTATTGGAGATTTCTCCAAGATTTCTCCAAGATAGTTGTGTCAGTGACCAGGTTAACAAAGATGAATGTTACTTTTCGGTGGGGGCCTGATCAGCACTTGGCTCTTGAGACTCTAAGGCAGGGATTATGCAAACCCTCGATTCTCACGCTTCTCGAGGATATGGATGATTTTGTGGTATATTGTGATGTGTCTATCTTGGGTTTGGGAGGTTTCCTTATGCAGAGAGGAAATGTGATTGCTTACGCTTCGAGGCAACTAAAGCCTCATGAGGCGAATTATCCCATAAATGATTTGGAGTTGGGGGTCATGGTTTTTACCCTCAAGAAATAAAGGCATTATCTGTATGGGCTCAGGTGTACTATATACATTGATCACAAGAGCTTGTGGTATCTGATGGATTAGCCAAACTTGAATATGAGGCAACTGAGGTGGTTTAATTTAGTAAAGGATTATGATTGTGAAATCGTATACCACCCTGGAAAGGCCAATGTTGTGGCAGATGCCCTTAGCCGTAAGGAAGTGAGTGCTCCTATCGAGGATGTGATGCGTGTACGAGGGCTTAACTTCTTTTTTTTTCTAATTATATGAATGCAAAGGAAAAGAGAGAATCAAGAACAAGAACCCAAGAACAAAGATAACTTGTTCGATAAGAAACAATAAAAATATAGATTTTAATAAACAATCTAGGCCTATAGATTGAGTATCGATGAAAAAATCAAGACATTGATTTGAATTTGAATCAAACTAGAATACGCATCCTAGAATTGACCAAGGGGCGAGTAAGCAACTCAAAGAACAAAGTTCTCAAAATTCAATTCATTCAACCATCATCATATAAAATGCTTTAAGGGGCGATTTATAGCCTTACAAATGCTTACAAAAGGAAATTAAAATTAAAGCCTAAAATAAAATAAAATTGTTTCTAAAAATAAATAGAAATATAGAATGTTCATCCTTAAGGTAACCATACCAAAGTCCATGCAATCAGCCATGCAAACCCATCTAATTTCGGAACAGCTCCCAACCAGCTTTCGTATCCACCACTCACACCCAAAAGCCGTTCGCATCTAATTGCATCATTCACAACCAAACAACTTCTAAGAATCGCAAATAGACTTGTTCTAAGGTTCGCATCCATTAACCATTGCGAGCATTACATCCATTCACATCTGTAACCATCAGATTGAGATTCATTACAATCGTTTAAATTGGTTCACATGCAGTCACAGCAAGACTTCATTTCGCATGTGAAACCACTTTCACACTCATCAACCTGTTTTCTATCATCATCCTTCTCGCATCCATGATCCTTTTCACAATTAGAACCCGGGTGCAAATTGAAACTTAGACTCACTTCGGAATGGGAACACATCTTGGAATTGAAATGTATTTCGGAAATTGCAGACATTTTTGTTAGGGTCAAAAAGTTGTAAAGAGTCGAAGTGTTAGTTTTGTAATTTCGTATGTATTTACTAAGGCACTTGTTCTGTCGAAACTTAATGTTTAGTCCTTAGTATTTTTTGTACTTTCAGTATCGTATAAATAGGATCTGAACTTAAGTGTAGGTAAGAGAATTTTCCTCAATTCTGTTATTTGTTTTTGTACTCAAGTTATTTGCAAGTAATTGAAGCTGAAACAAGATCATATTTACATCATGTGTTCGTTCTAGATCATTACATGAATTACTCTGATTTTCTTTCAATTACTCGTTACAATTCAACTACAATAGGTATCAGAGCAGGATTCAAACTACAATGATCGAATTTTCATTTGAATCGTTCGTTTTTAAGTCAAAAGTTTGTCTCAAAAGGTTCCACACATTTCGATTCTTAAAATCGTCTTAGATCTACAATTTTTTTTTTAGATTTTGTGTTCGAATTGTATAATCGAGTGATCGATTTCAAGTGTCTGATCAATTCATTCTTTCAATCTTCAACTTTCTCAATGTTTTCTAAAAATCCTCATTCGTACAACAATGGCAAACTTCAACATGAACACTATGACATCATATTCTCATCTGCTTGGATCATCAACAAAAATTCCAATGCTGATTCCAGATTACTATGATCAATGGGCAGATCGTATGGAAGACTATCTCGATGGATTGGATGAAGAGTTATGGAATTGCATCAAAGGAAGTGTTCAATGACCACCAAATGCTCAAAATATTGGAACATCTGGATCAACTTCTGTAATAGAAGAACAAGCAACAAGGATGAAAAACAATGAGAAGCGTTATATGAGAGAGCTGAGAGGTGCTTTGCTACCTGTTGTTTACAACTACATCTGTGGTTGTAAAACTGCAAAAGAGATCTAGAATACTCTCAAAAAGAAATATATGGGGAGTGAGAAAACGAAGATCAACTCTGTTAAACAATGCTTGGTTGAGCTGAAGGAATTCAGATAGAAAGATAATGAAATTATTAAAGTTTATTATGATCGTTTAAATGAGTTGATTTACAGGTGTAATCGCTTTGGAATTACAAGGTCGTCCTTGGAGTTCAATCATACATTTATGATGGGACTTCATAAGGAGTGGAGAAGTGTAAGCATGATGGAGAAGAATCAACAAAGCTTCGATACTTCATTGTTGAATGATGTGTATAATCAACTGAAAACTCACGAAAGTGAAGTTAATGAAATGGTGGAAGAGTCTAAACAAAGCTTGGGAGGTCCATTGGATCTTGTTTCGAAATTATCTGAGATTGAGACTGTTGAGAAAAAGGATGCAGATGCAGAAGGTATTATCATAAATTCTGATGATGAGGTAGTTGCTTTTTACTCAAACAATTGAGTGAAAAAGGTTTTCAACAAATCGTTTAATCTGAAGGCGAAGCAGAGTGAAATTAAGGGAAACTAGGTGAGGAAGTCTGGTGCTGAGGAAAAGAAAAAATCTGAGAAATATGATGAGATGGAAAAAGAGTCGAAGCTTGAAAAGAAGCTTAAGGGAGATTCTCGTGTTGATTGTCATTATTGCAATGGAGCTAATCATTAAGCTAATGATTAAATGCTTCGTAAGAAAAAGGAGAAAAAGAATAGGGTCAAGGACGAAGCCTATTATGTTGAAAGATTGGAAGAAGTTCGTGCAAAGACGAAGGGATTATCTTTGGTCGCTAAAGGAGAAGGTGAGGAAGACGGAACTTATCAGATCTGGTCTTCAGGATCTGATGATGAAGAAATGCGAAATCCAACTCATGGAGCTATGTTCGCACAGTTTGAGGAGGACGAGAATGAAAAGGTGACTGGTCATTGTTTCATGACTAAATCTGGAGACGTATCACGAATGACTACAAAGGTACGGCTATTCTTCAATATTTTAATATTCCTCTACAAGCTTATGATTCTGAAATAGTTGCATTTGTTGATACTGTTGCTTATTTTGATACTATTGTTGTGTCAGCTAGTAACGAAACCAAGAAATTAAGTACTCAACTGCTAGAGACTCAAAAACTTCTAGATTTGAAACTTAGCAGGGTAGAGTATTTAGAATTGCAAATAAAAAATGTCAATAATGACAGAGAGAATTTGGATAGAGATGTAAGGATGTTGCTTGGACAAAGAAACATATATTGTAATTCAGCTAAACGTCTCTATGCTAAATTGACTGCTTTGCATCATTCGTGTGATATTAGTAAAGAAAAACATAGGAAATTATTACCTTTTCTTACTTTTGAGAGAGAGAAGGTTGATATTTTGTCCTATGATTGTGAACAAACCATAGCAGACTTTAACAAAGTGCCTGATGATAGATTTGCTTATGGTGTTGTTAAAATAGATGAATTTCTGAATGCTGATGAACTTGTTGAGATTGTGAATGAAAGTTTGAAAAAAAAGTGAACAACTCAAAATTTTGAAAAGAACTGAGAATTCAAAACTTGACTCTCAATCTAATTTTGCTGATATCGAAGACAATTCTAACTGTTTTAGCAAAATCAGTGAAATTGAGGAGGAGGAAAGTCTCGATTGTTCTCAGTTATCAATCATTAATGTCACATCTAAGTCAAAAGGTAAATAAATTTATAATGATTCAATGGTTGAGGATGACACTGATAGACCTTCTACTTCAAAAGTTTGTGATTTTGATGATGTGGAGGTACGAGACAGTCAAACTGATGATAGTGAAGATGAGAATGAAAATGATGTGTCGAACAATTTTGAAAAAGAAAAGAGTGTTTCTAACGAAACAAAAATTCCACGAATTGTTGTTGATCAAGTGATTGGAGACACTGAAAATTTCGACAAAGTGTTGTCTGACAAAGGTGCTCACCATTTTGAAACCAACACAGTGGTTTATCCGAATTTCAAGTGCACAGATGATGTTGTATTTCCGAATCAAGTGTTTGTCACTATCGGGAATGTTGAAAACCTAAAACTAGAGTTCAACAAAATGGTTGAAGAAGATAACAAGAAAACATCAGACGGAGGATTCTTTTCAAATCAAAGCACTGTCGAAAATAAACTAACAAAGAATTCGTATGTTTTTCAAAGAGAAAAACCACAATGAAAATGGGTTGAAAAACAAGAAGTTGCAAAAGAAAATTTTGAAACAAGAATCAATTAAAACAAATGAGAATGTAAAACTTAATTCACAAGAATTTAAAGATTTGTTGACAAATTTTCAAAAGAAAAAGGAATTTCGAAAAGACAAGCAAGAAAAAGAATGTTTTGGCATGTTATGACAAATGAAAAGAAATCAAATGAACTAACAAAGAAAAATCTCGTTCTATCAATTTCGCATGAATATCAAAAATCAAATTCAAAGGATTTTCGAACGAAGTTTTCAAAATTCTCAAAATCATCATCACCAAAGAGTTTTCAAACAAATAATTCTAAAAAGCAATTTTCTTCAAACAGTCATCAAAAATTTTCAAATTCATATTCATCTTTCACAAAATCAACAAATGTGAACAACATATTTTCTCCAAAAAGTACAAATCAAAAGTTTGAGAATATTCGAAAATACGAAAATGTTCGAAAATACGAAAATGTTCGAAAATTTGAAAGTGTTCGAAAATTTAAAAATGTTTGAAAATCTGAAAACCATCAAATATTTGTTAAAGGAATTTCCAAAACCAATTCAAGTTTATTCCACAAAAACCAAATTTTCCAAATCCATCTACACAAAAAGCGACCAAAGTTTCATACACGAAAGGCACATCTGAAGTGGAAACCATGAATCATTGGCTTGAAAACAATGGGAAAAAGTATCAATCTAGGAAGTTTTTGCAACATTTAATCAAAAAGGCCTATGAACAGTATTTTAATGATCCTTTTTTTGGAAGTTCATCTTCAAAAGAGTCAAATACTCCAGTTCAGAGACGACAACCAATCTCAAAAGAATGACAATCTACGAAACATCAGAAAAAAGTTGGTGAAAGTCCAAAACTATAGAAAAATTATATTTCAATATCTTTAACTGATGATGTTGACTTAGTTGATTCTTTCAAAACTAAAGATCGAAGGTGGGCTTTAAATTCTAAAATTCACTCTCTCTTTCAAGCTAATAACCAAGGACCCAAACAGCCTTGGGTACCTAAATTTTTTCAATGATTGCAGGTGCTATGTGATGAGCAATATGATGAGAAATGGTATACTAATAGTGGTTGCTCATGTCACATGACTAGAAGGAAGGAGAATTTGCGTGATTTTCAAAGTTTAGCAAATGTTGGTGTAGTGAAGTTTGGAAATAACCATAAATGTTACGTTAAAGGTTATGGCAAAGTGACAAATGGTCAATTTACAATGAATCGTGTTGCTTATGTGGAAGGTCTTCAACATAATTTGATAAGTGTTTAACGACTTGTTGTGGGCACTGGCAATCAAGTTGTGTTTAACGAAGAACGAAGCATCATTTCAAAAGTTGAGACGAACGAAGTATTGTTGAAATTAAAAAGATATGGAGATATGTTTACCCTCGACATCAAACCCATAGTTGGAAAACCCTCAGTTTGTCTACTTTTAGAAACTCCCAGAGATGTTAGCTGGTTATGGCATCAACGTTTATCTCATTTAAACTTTTGAAATTTAAATAAATTGGTTACAGAAGATCTTGTTTGAGGTTTACCTTTGTTAAAGTTTGATAATGATACATTATATGCAGCTTGCGAACAAGGAAAACAACATCGTAATGGGCATCCAATTGTCATTGATTCGAAAATTGTTGAATTGTTGGAACTTCTTCACATTGACCTTTATGGACCATCAACTGTTGAAACTTTATCAAGAAACGGTACATTTTGGTTATTGTTGATGATTTTTCATGATTTGCATGGGTGTATTTTCTCAGGTTAAAATCTGAAGTTGCTTAAACAATGATCGAATTTATCAAGAAAATTGAGATAAGTCTGAAGAAGAAAGTTTGAAAGATCAAAAGTGATAATGGTTATGAGTTTAAGAACAAAGTGTTGGATTCATACTTAATGGAAAAAGGAATTTCGCATCACTTTTCTTCGCCCTATACTCCTTAACAAAATGGAGTGGTAGAAAGGAGAAATAGGTCTCTTTGCGAAGCAGCGAGGACAATGTTGACATATGCGAATCTTCCTCAATACTTATGGGCAGAAGCAATTTCAACATCATGCTTTACTCAAAATAGATCTTTCATTCATAGACATTTCAATATAACTCCGTATTAAATAATCAATAATCAAAAACGTAATGTTAAATTCTTCGATGTTTTTTTCTTGCAGGTGTTTTATAATGAATCTCAAAGACAATCTTTCAAAATTTGAAGCTAAGGCTGATGAAGGAATATTTTTGGGATATTCAAACAATTCGGTTGCATACAGAGTGTTAAACAAATGAAATCGTAAAGTTGAAGAAACCTTTAATCTCACTTTTGATGATTACTTCGTGAAACAAGTTGAACAAAAACCAATTCTTAATGAATCAACTAATGAACCTGATAAATCTAATTCATCTGATTTTGATTATGATTTAATTTTTGGTTTTCCAGACAGGGCTGTTGATGCTGAAGTTCATGCTGCTAATAATCAAATTCCTGAATCTTCGAAACATTCTGATGATTCGACTATCACATTAGAGACATTTGCTAATGGCGAAAGCATGCAAGATACTCATGTGGAGGGGGAGTGCTTACATAATCCTTCGCATGTGGAGGGGGGCATCCTTTCTAGGGGGAGAATACCAAAGTAAATGAAATTTTCGAGGGGGAGCATCAGAATGAGAATTATGTCGAGGGGGAGCATAATGATACTGAAACTATAAATCTTGATCAAAATGATGAATTTCATGATCTAAATGATAATTTTTCTTCCGCAGGATCCGAAAATGAAGATATGTATGAAGATGCACCTTGGACTTTGATCCAGCATATCCACCATTGGAAAAGTGGACAAGCAATCATCCGATGGAAATCCACAAGATAGAGTTCTGAAAAGAGCTCAAATTCGTGCAAAGAATGAGGTACTGAATACTCATCAAGAATTTTGCATGTTTAATGTTTTCATCTCCAAAATAGAACCAAAGACAGTTAAGGTTGCAATGGAACACTCTGATTGGGTTGTTGCAATGCAATCAGAATTGGTTGAATTTAAACGAAACAAGGTTTGGAGATTAATTCCTAAACCTGATGATGTTTATCTTGTTGGATTAAAATGGGTTTTCAAAAACAAAGCCAAAAAAGATGGGAATATTGTTCAAAACAAAGCACAATTAGTTGTTAAAGCTTATTCAAAACGAGAAAATATTGATTATTGAAGAAACCTTTTCCCCTGTTGCAAGACTCAAGGCTGTTCGAATATTTTAGGCTTATGCAGCTTATAAAGATTTTGATGTTTATCAAATGGATGTAAAATGTGCATTTCTTAATGGTGAACCCGAAGAAACGGTGTATGTAGAACAACCTCCATGTTTTGTTAATGAAAAACATCCTGATCATGTTTATATTTTAGATAAAGTTGTATATGGGTTAAAAAAAGCACCAAGAGCGTGGTATGCAACTCTTACCAGTTTCTTAAAACAGTCGAAATTTAAACAAGGATCAGTTGACCCCACGTTATTTCGAAAGAAAGTTGGGAATCATCTAATGCGTGTTTAAATTTATGTCGATGATATTATTTTTGGCTCTACTGACCCTGCTTTGTCTAGTGAATTTGAAAGTCTGATGAAAAGCCAATTCGAAATGAGCATGATGGCTAAAATCAATAATTTTCTTGGTTTAAACATTCATCAAAGCAGAGAAGGAATTTTCATCAATCAAGAAAAATATAAAAGGAATTTTCTCAAAAAATTTGGAATGAAAAACAACACGAAGTTAAGAGTACCAATGGCGGTTGGAACAAGGCTAACTTCTTCGTTAGATACACCAGCTGTTGATCTTACTTTATACAGGAGTATGATAGGTTCTTTTCTTTATCTTACAGCAAGTAGACCTGATATCATGTTTTTTGTATGTAATTGTGCTAGGTATCAAGCAAATCCAAGAGAACCACACTTGAATGCAGTGAAAATGTTTTCTGATATTTCAAGGGCACAATTTCGTTAGGATTATGGTATCCTTCGAAATCAGGATTTTTCATTCAAGCTTTTTCAGATTCGGATCTTGGAGGATGTACTCTTGATAGGAAGAGTACAAGTGGAGGACGTCAATTGTTGGATGGGAAGCTTGATAGGAAGAGTACAAGTGCAATTTCAACTGCTAAAGCTGAGTATGTTGCAGCTGCCGCTTACACTTCGCAAATCATATGGATCCAGAGCCAATTGCGTGATTATGCAATTAACATGAGGAAGATTCCATTATATTGTGATTCACAAAGTGCTATACGCATTTGTCATAATCCAGTACAACAATCGATAACTAAACACATTGCACCTCGTTATCATTTTATAAAGGATCATGTGGAAGATGAAAATATTGAAATTCATTTTAGGAAAACAAATGATCAGCTTGCTGATATTTTCACGAAACCATTGGATGAAAAATCATTTGTTAGAATTTTGACAGGATTGGGCATGATTGAATCAAGTTCGGTTCCAGGACTAATTTCGAACAAATGACAAAGAAGGAAGTTGAAATTGTGCCGATTCAGAGGCAGTGCAAAATGATTCAAAGTCTTATAGTATGAATCGTTCAGAGCTTACTGTTCACGTTAAGCGCTTTGACACGCTTCATTTTCGTAAATTGGAGCTGAAAATTTTCGTGTGTTTGGTACATTCTAAAAATTTTTGTTAGTTTGTCTTTATTTTTGAAAAATTGAAAAACACAAAAATATTTTCATTAGATTGTCTTTATTTTTGAGAAATTGAAAAACACAAAAATATTTTCCTTAGTTTGTCTTTATTTTCTAAAAATTGATAAACACAAAAATATTTTCTTTATTTTGTCTTTATTTTCGAAAAATTGAAAAATACAAAAATATTTGCGTTTGTTTTTATTTCTTTTCGAAAAATCAAAAATATCAAAAAGAATTTCTTTTGTTATTTGATTTATTTTTTAAAAAACATAAAATCACAAAAATAATTTTCTTTCTTTTCAAAATTATAAAATAACAAAAGATTTTTGTTATTTTATAATTTGTCTTTTCTTTATTAGTGCAGATTTCACGAAAGTTTTACAAGTGTCATGCTTTCGCTTAAAGGGAAAGGGAAAATTTCGACAACTTTGTACTAGTTAGTATGTCCCTAGAAGCATGTTGTTGCATGTCGACCCGAGCCTCCATTGACTCAATGTTTGTTTTCGAAAGCCTTAATGAAATGTTTCATTACGAAAATTTCTTTCCATTTTGGCTTATATTCACATTAGTCTCCTGAGATACCTAACTCTTCTCAAATGAGTTAAGAGTTTTCTGTTTGGTCCAAAATAACAGAGGTACAATTGTCTTCGTGAAACAATCTTTTTCATCACAAACTTCTAACACATTTCACGAACAATGACATATGTCCAAGAGGTCATTGATCAAACCAGTCATGACTTAGACATATCAAACTTCTTTGTTAATGATCTAACATCATGAGGCCGTGATGAAAGTGAAACCCAATTTTCTAACCAATTAAGGAATTGACGGGGAACTATGTTATAGATTTTCACGAAACATTTGTTTCAGTGCCAAAATTTCTATACTCCAAACCATATTCTTTCATTTTGAGTGGTCTTGATCAAATATTCAAATCCTACGACATTTATTTCCCAACAGGATCCAGTTCCAAACTTTATTTTCTTAATATGATTTCTGTGTGAGTATCAATTCTTATCCTTTGTCACTTTCAAATATTTTCGAAAGCATACTTGTCACTGACTACACTGGTCAAACAAGTGATTTCTGTTGCAATTACTCACCTTGTGTTAAGGATGACATGTAACAAAATTTTTGAGCCACCCACGAAGCCTTGAAAAAGAATCCCTTCGAAACTTCTCTATGAGTTTTCGATTGTAATTCACGGGAAACCACACAAGCAGTTGATTATATCTCTTGATAGTTAACGAAGTAACCTTAGCCTGAGGTTTAACTGCTTTTGTGTCGAAAATTTATTTTTGACATCACAAATCCAAATTTTTCTTTAAAATTGATTCTTTTCTTTTTCATTGGCACACGGCACTCACGAAATCCTTGAGGTTCTGAGTAATACCAACTCAGGCTGAAGATTTTGCAAGACTGGCAAATGACTTCGTTTATAAGCCCAAAAACGAAAGTGCCAAACCTCCATGCCAAACGTTTTCGATCTTAACCACTTGGTACTCACGAACAGTTTTGATGTAACTGTTTGGCAACTCAATCCGAGTTTCAAGGCACTATATCTGACATGGCGTGTATAACGACTAGTGATGCGATTTTCAAGGAAGGACGTGGAAAACCCATTAATGAAAACGTTTGAAATTATTTTGGGGTTACGTATAAAAGGAAATTCTTTTTCCCATTGATCATTACGCTTTCAAAAAGTCTCCGATGAACAAAAGCCCTAATTCTCAATTTCTTCGAATTCTCTTCAAGCTTTCAACAATGGCTACTACTCAAAACACCTCTACTGATGAAGTTCTTTCACAACCAATCATGAAGATCCAAAGTACTAATTACCAGGTTGAGGGTGATGTTTCATTATACCCTGAGGAGTTGAAGATGTTGATCGTTGCTCTTTAAAATTATGGTCTTGCTACTGTAATGTTCAACTCCTTCATAGTTTCGATAACTTGGTTATCCATGGCTGCTTCAACTGCTTCCTACAACAAGGCTACCGATGTGATTACATTTAATCTTGTGAATGAGAAATGAATTCGTCTGACTAAGAAGATGTTCACTCAATTCTTGAATATCCCCAATTCTCCACCATTTTCAAACCCAAAAATGATCAAATCATGTTTATCTTCAATGAGATGGGACATCAGCCCTCACTTAAAAAATTTAGTGATTTCAAAAAGTCTAGATTACCCTGTATGTGGAATTTCTTCTTTGGCATTTATCTTAGGTGTCTAAATTGAAGAAATGTTGGTCTTAACAAAAGAAGACTTGAATTATATGCAATGGTGATGGGATTATACTATGATCTCAATGTTGATTATGTAACTAAATTGTGGAAGGAGTTTGTAAAAAGCTTGGAGAATACGAACACGGTGAAGGGTATTTCATCTGCGAGGTATTGGAGTCTCATTCTTGAGAAGATTTACGAAAAGAGGGAATTCAAGTTCCTGATAATGAAGAAAAAGTGGAATTTACAAAGTATCACTTTCCGAAGTCAGTTGGAGATGATCCGAAAGGTTTCCCTACATTTTTCAGAATTCCAGATGGCATGTTAAAGAAAGTTGATCCAAAAAATCCAGTATTGGTAAACTATTTGAAGTCCATCAAACCTGATGTTGAAACTGGGGTGTTGCTTGAAGTTGATGCAGGGACTTCCAAACAAACAAAGAAATCGAAAAAGAGTGATGGCACTGCTCTTCTTTCTGAAAGCCCTAAAAAGCCAATCTTTCCAAAGAAAAATGATACTAAGAAAGTACAGGGTTCGAAGAAAGATGTGAGAGAAAAGGAGTTGATTATTGTTGATTCATCGAAGGAAGTAGTACATTCAAATCCGGTATTTTGAAAAGGTTGAGGAAGTCATCTGATGATTCATATTCATTCGTACGAAAGGCTCAATTTAATCGAAAAGGGTTAAAGATTCGTGAAATACCAGTTCCTGTCTCTCCAGAGTCGAAAAAGAGAAGAGTTGAGGATGTAGTAAAGCACATTTCCAAGAAGAGCAAGTTTTCTAAAACTAGTGGTTCGTGATGAGTCATCAGACAATGAGATTGTACCCGATACTCCTTTGGGATCAACTTCTCCAAAGGTATCTACTCCTATTATTTATTCGTTAGCTTCACCCACCACCACCATTTTCTTTTTTGTTTCTATTCCACTCGAAATTGGTGTTACCAAGTCAGTTTCTGAGGCAGTACCCATTTCAGAATTTCGTACAAACGTATATGATACGGGTGTCGAAGTCATCATGAGTGTCGACCATACGAATCTTATTTCTGAAGTTATTCCTCTTGTAACTTCCTCTATAGTTTCTTCGACTATAGATACTTCCTTACATCCCTTCTTCACTCAAACTCAAACTATCACCACCTCACCCACGTTTGATAACATCCTTAAACAACCTATCTCAAACCTTTTTCAGTCACAATCCACTGATCCACCCAAGCCACATTTCGATGATGAAACAGACAGAGGAGGTTTCAGAGGAACATTTGATGATCTTCATTTTGATTTTGAAGAAGAGGATGTTCCTGATCACATGTTGATGTTAGGAAAACAATTCAATATCCTAAATCGAAAGCTTAATTCGATTTTGCAATCACAAGCTGATTCAGGAGCCAAGAATTCAGTTTCTGGGATTGAGGTAGACGTTATGTTAAAAGTTATTGAGCTTTGGTTGCAAAGGAAGTTAGATACGAATGATGAGAACAATGAGCGCAGGATAAAAGCTCAAGGAGATTTGATTGATTCATAAATCAAAGAAGTTCACAACATGGCAATAGAACGTCATGTGATGTTCGTACAAGACGTTAGAAAGGTTCGTGTAGATGTTAATCCCAAGTTAGAAGAACTGAAAAAGGAAGTTTCTTAGGAAATTCGTGAAGTGAATGATCATTATAATTCCATTCAAGAGAAGGTGGATATTATTGCTGGGGCAGTGATGAATTTCATTCAAACCTTTCAAGCCACAGTACCATCTATCGAAGCCAAGGCCTCAGAAGATAAAAAACAATTTGCTAAGCTGAAGGAGTTGCTTGGTGAAATCAAAAGCATTGTTTCGAAGCCAACCCCAAAGTCCTTTTTAACTCCTGAGTTTCTTACTCAGAAAATGAATGTTCTTGATCAAGTCATTCAGAAGGCTGTAGCTCCTATAACGAAATTTGCTCAAATGCTGCCTTCGAATGCCCCACCTGCTATCACATGGGTGCAAGAGGGAGAAAAGAAAGTCAATGAAGGCAAAAGCAAAGTTTCGAATGTGAATGTCACAAAGGCTGTGGATAAAGTGAAAGTTGTAACTTTGGGAATTCCATCGAAAATTGTTTCTACTCAAGTCTCAACTCCTATTGTTACGAAGGTCATAACAAAAACAATCAAAACAACAAGAAGACCTATTAAGGGAATTGTTATTAGTTCTTCTATGGAAGGAGGAAGTTCAAGCTTAGCTAAACCAAAGCCTTCAGATGATGATAAAGGGAAAGGTGTTGCATTTGAAAAGACCAAGGAAGAAAAGAAGGTTGAGGTGGAAGTAGAAATAGAAAAGCAAAGACAAATAAAAAGCATAATGAGGCTAAGAGCAAGTGATCCTCCTGGTATGGATAAGGGAGATCCGAAAAAGCTCTATAGCTATGAGAGCATTGAATCCAGGGTAGCATTCAATCGAATTTATGCTTTTGAGAAGAAGCCAAAGAAAAGCAATTCGATTGCAAGCACTGACATGAGCCAACTGGATTTTCCTATAAAGTAGATGATGTTCATCATGGCCCAATACAAGATTGTTGAAAAGTTTGACAATGAAGATGACTTCGTTTACATGAAGATCAAATTTCATGCAGTGCTAGGGAAGGAGCCAGATGAGGTTTGGTCATTGATAAAGATCAAGAAAGTTGTGAGTATAACGAACGATGTTTTGTTCGAAGGCATGATTCAAAACTTCAGATATCATGTTATTCGTGAAAATAATCGATGTGATTTTTCTATTGCTGATTTTCCTTTGATGAACCTGAACGACTTGATTGAAGTAGCTTTGATCCTCAAGGATATGGAGGCTTCTCAACTTAAAGGAACTGATAAAGATGTTCTCAAACTTGGTCTTGCACGTATCAAGATTTTCATAGACAATTGTTATGATTGTCTAACATTAACTGATGAAGATTTAGCCTCAGGAATGGGAAAAGAAGTGAAGGTTGCAATGGAATTGTCGAAAACTCAAGCTAAGCTGAAGAAGTACGCTGATGGAGAAATCTACTTAAAACCTTTTGGATTAGTCTTTGCAGGAAAAGATAAGAATGGAAAATCTAAAAGGTTTTTGTGTCAAGTAAGTGAAGTGGAACGGTATACTACAGCTCAGTATACGAACTTTATTGTTCGTATGAACAATTTTATGAAGAATAATGAAGGATACAAGTCTGAGTTAAAGAAGGTATTAACTTTGTACTCGGAGATTCGAAGGATGATGCACTTCGCTGCTTAGATTCTCACGAATTAAGTAGTTCGAATCGTTTACAAAGGGGGAGATTGTTAGGGTCAAAAAGTTGTAAAGAGTCAAAGTGTTAGTTTTGTAATTTCGTATGTATTTACTAAGGCACTTGTTCTGTCGAAACTTAATGTTTAGTCCTTAGTATTTTTTATACTTTCAGTATCCTATAAATAGGATCTGAACATGAGTGTAGGTAAGAGAGTTTTCCTCAATTCTGTTATCTGTTTTTGTACTCAAGTTCTTTGAAAGTAATTGAAGCTGAAACAAGATCATATTTACATCGTGTGTTCATTCTAGATCATTACTTGAATTACTCTAGTTTTCTTTCAATTACTCATTACAATTCAACTACAATTTTACATTGTTAACTCGTAATAACATCATGAATTATGTATGAGGATGGTTATTATTTCGCCTCTGTTAGATATGATCATGAAGGCTTAGGTGTAAGGATTAAAAAAGGAAAATTGGAAGGCTGAGTGGATCATAGGACATATTCCTTTATTTGTCAAAGCTGGTCAGGGATTGTTGAGTAAATGCAGTAGAATTTGGGTTCCAACTACTGGTAGGGAGAGATAAACAATGTTAGAATAAGAGGCTCATAAGTCGAAGTTTTCAATCCACCTAGGGGCGAAGAAGATACATAAGGATCTGAAGTTGATTTATTGATGGCCCTGTATGAAAAGGGAGATTGCATGGTTTGTAGAGCGATGCTTGAATATTTTGGAAAGTCAAGGCCGAACATCAGAGACCCCACAACAAAATGCGATGTTTACCCATTCCTATATGGAAAATGTGAGAAGATCACCATGGATTTTATCACAAAACTACCAACGATGACACATTGAGTTCTTTCACTCTGGGTTATTGTCGATATATTGACCAAGAGTGCACAATTCATACTGATTGTTGAGAGTATATCTGTTGAGAAGCTAGCTAACATTTACATTTAGGGTGTGGTGGTTCGGCACAGAGTGCCAGTTTCGATTGTTTCAAACCGAGATGTTCGCTTCACCTCCAGGTTTTGGAGGAAGTTTCATGAGGGGTTGGGTACTCAGTTACATTTCAGTATAGCATACCACGCCTAGACGGATGGATAGAGTGAGTGGATGATTTAGACGCTCGAAGATATGCTCCGCCCGTGCGTGTTAGATTTTGGAGGGAGTTAGGTTGCTTACCTTCCACTGGCCAATTTCTCTTACAACAACTATTATCATGGCAGTATTGATCGACCAACTTTTTGAGATGTTGTATGGGAGGAGATGCCGGACCCCATTTTGTTGGGGTGAGGTTAGGCGTCGGGTCAAGGAGAGTACTGAAGTAGTTCTCAAGACCATTGAGTTGATTCAGCAAGTGCGTGACAGATTACAAGTCACACAATGCCGACATAAGAGTTATGCAGGCCGTCGATGTTCGGTCCTTGAGTTTCAGGTGGGGGAATTTTTACTTCTACTAGTGTCACCTTGGAAAGGTTTCATCCAGTTCCGGAAGCAGGGTATGTTGGGCCCCCAGTTTATTAGACTTTTCAGGATTTCTGCCTGGGTGGGCAATATTGCATACAGGTTGGATCTTCCTGATGAGCTCAGCCAGATCCACAACACCTTCCATGTCTCTTAGTTGCGGAAGTGTGTATCTGATGATTATGCAATGATCCCTTTGGATGATATTCAAGTCGATGAACGCCTGAACTACTTTGAGAGGCTGATTGCGATTATCGACAGGAAGACAAAGGCTCTACACAACAAAGTGGTGAACCTGGTGACGGTGCAGCGGCAACACCAGAAAGGCTCTGAAATCTAAATTTTGCTCCACATTTACGAAATCAGTTGAACTATATATGAAATTATAAATTTTTTGAAATGTTGTATGATCTTAGTATGAAATAAGGATTGTTCAAATATTGTTATGAAATCAGAAGTTATTGAAAGCTTGTATGATCTTTGTATGAAATCAGATTTATGCTTGATATCAAAAATTGTTAAGTTGGCTGATTTTATCTCTATTATCATAGACCTTATAGATAAGAGACCTAGCATTAGTTGGAAGTTAGAGTGTGTGGACAAAACTTTTTTGGAAGCATGTATACATGAACGAACAACTAATAGTTGGGAGGGTAGTTGTTTAAAAGGAAGATTGTGGATTGTAGTAGAAGAGAAACTGAAAATTGCTCATAATTTTGTTATTGACAAAATACAAATGAAAATCCGATATGACTACTTAAAAGAAAAGTATGTTGTTTGGTTGAGACTGAAAAACAAATAGGAAATCTTTATAGTCCTGTAACAAACACTTTCAACATGAGTGATGAAGAGTAGGAAGCAACGGTGAAGGCATATTTTTATATATACATTTTGTTAATTTTATTATTTTTTTATACTAGTTTGATAATATTTATTAAAATTTCAAAAGATGAACACGCTTGTAGACAAATTGAGAAATGCACCTCTCCCTTGCCTTGATCTGTGTACCTAATTGTTTGATGGTAAGACATCGTCCAACGTTCACAAATGGAGGCCATCTTCGTCACTCCCTCATCCCACCGAAGTGTTTACTACACATGATTTTGAGGATATTGAGATGGAAGACCCCCCGACACATCATATGGATATACCAACCTCAGCCTCAACAATACCACCACCTATAAGTGCTTCACATGCAAGTAAAGTATCCTCTAGTTGAAAAAGAAACAAATGATGAAAATGAAATGCTCCTAAGGACACCACACTGGATGATTATTTGAGAGAAGTTGGCAAGGAAATTATCAAGGTTGCACAGACATTCACACAAGCAAATAAACTTGACAAGGAGACAGATGAATGCATGGCAAAGATAGAAGGCTTAGATTAGGGAGAATTAGGTCCGAAATACGCCACTGCTCTTATTTTATTTGCTGAAAATGTTGGTAGTAAGAAAATTTGGTTGCACCTTAAGTCGTCGAATTGTGAGTTATGGGTGACAAGTGCAGGAAAGAAGTTTTAATTAATTTGTTACACACCTAGTCGGTGGCGGAAACGTTGGGTTGTGCGACGTAGTCGTGGATTACGGTTATTGAACATACGTTGAACAATACAAAATGTAAACTTCATTATTATCAAAATAAATATTACATTGTCGTTGTCTACTACTACATTTTCAAAATACAATAAGACCTAGTATTTACGAAACATAATTCTTCGGTGTGCTCGGTGTTTCTCAATTCTCTATAAGTTCTTTTAGAGTGTACTCGGTGTTTATCAACCTTATATTTATAAACTAGGCGAATGACTGCACGTTGCACGGAAACACCTATATAGTTGAAATCTTTACAAATATATGTTTTTTTAAATATAACAATAACGTTGTTGTTAAATTTGATATACTAATTCGTATACTAAATTGATATAACATATTGATTATTTTGAATTATATGATTTTATATATATATATATATATATATATATATATATATATATATATATATATGTATTTATTTATTTATCACAACTGTATAATCTCAACCGTTTGAATGACTTCTACCTACGACTTACTCATGAATAAAATCAAATATAATATATGGCTTAATGTTATTTATAGTTTTTGTTATTTTTAATTAAGTTTTTTAAAATTTATTTTCTTAATGTTTTAATTTCTATTATAGTTATTTAAAACATCAGACATTGTTTTTTTTTAAAGGTAACAATATAATCATTTATATAAGGTTATTTTAACTATTGTTATTGTAAGTTATTTTAAGCTACTTATTTGAAAACTTTTGACGATTATACAAATTTAATTAGAAAATATTTTAGTTAAATTGATATTATAATTTAGTTTTTGGTAGCTTTAAATTGATAATGTTTACATACAACAACATATTAAATCTAATAAATTAAGTATAATATGTTAAAAGTTAAAGACAACTTTATATGTAGAAGTAAAGATATTATTTTAATATTGAAATTTAGTTTATTTATGATTACACCTCGGGTTTGATATGTATTTAACGTTATTAACAAAATTATAACCATTATTAGAAAGATACTACAATTTATCACTTTTAACTATTAACAAAATATTATTTGGTTTGTTTCAGTTAAACTAAAATTTATATTTGAGTTGGTCCTATAATGTTATATTTAAGTTTATAATTTAAATATTTTATACAAATTGCTCAAAATTTGTAGCTTTAAAATGATAATGGTTTATAGGCAACAATATATTAAAACTAATAAATTAAGTAAAATATATAAAAAGTTAAAAAAACATAACTTTATAAGTACAAGTAAATATATTCTTTTAATATTGAAATTTTGTTTATAAATGATTACACTTTAGGTTTGATATTTATTTAATCTTATTAGCCAGCTTATAGTAATTATTAGAAAGAAATTGAAAAGTCATGGGAGTTTTAAATGAATGTGGTGAAAGGAAAAATGCATGAGAGTTTTAAATGAATGTGGTGAAAGGAAAAATGATTCCTTTATAATATAGTATGATATGATATGATATGATATGATATGATATGATATGATATACTTGTAAAACTTGCAAGTAGGTATTGATAGTGTGCCTCATAGCCATGAATGAATAAATTTGCCTCCAAGGTCTGAGTGAATGTATATACCTCCAAGGCATGAATGAGTGTTTGTGCCTTGAAGGGATAAGTGAATGTATGTTTGTATATAAATTGTATATAACTATTGTATAGTTCTATGATTAGAGTTTTGGCTACTGTATAAGGTTTCCAACTGATTTTGTTCATTTGTTCAGTTGATACCGTTCTAGAAGTTACATTGCATGTCCTAAACTTGAAGTTAGAAAGCCCTTAGGCTTATCGTTCATTCATTGTATAACAACTATAATAGAAGTTTTCTAACAAAAATTGGGTAGTGTAATGACTGTATTTTGACCAAAACGAGATTTTAGCCAATGTAAACCAACAAAAACAAAATAAAGACAAGTTGAAATAACAGTAAATATATCATTTATAAGTGAAAAATGACATTCAAAAACTATTTCAATAGTTATGTTTACAAATGATAAATTAACTATTATTGTTTATAAAAATAACAAAACTATATTACTTGTTATTTAAAACATTAAATATAAAGATCGTCATATCTTATTCAGCATGTATATGGGTTAATATGGGTCATTTTAACAACCATTTATATATAACAAAAACATTAATTATATAAACTTATAACAAACATTTTAGTCTTTATATAAAAGTAATGACAAGTTGTGCATCTATTCTCCACCGAAAACATTAAAAGTTTTAAAGGGGTCATATAACTCACTTTCGTTGTGTGGTTGATAGTTGTTTTGTTTAGATCTGAAATCGGGATTCGAAAACCGGGATCAGAACCATGGCTCGGGGTTTTATGAATGACACACACTTCAACAAAAATGACCCTTAAAGGTTGTAGATAGGAAAAAAGCGATTAGTAAAAACTATTCATATTTGCCCGACACACTTTTAGATCAAAACAATACTTGAGGATTTGTAACACCCGTGTTCCAGAGTGGTTAAGCTTACTTTTATCAAGGACCAAAGATGGAGTTGTGGTGGAAACTCTGTGCCATGACGTGAGCCAAGGATTCCTATGACGTGGCAATGATTAAATTGGTTGCATGTTTCATTGGACCGCCACAACGTGGCCAAGGAAGGCAATAATGTGGTAACTATTCTAGCCCAAGCCCATTATTATTTAAGGGTTTGCTTCGTATTTGAACCCATCTAAGCCATTTCTAGGGTTCTTTTCTAGCCTCTGACATCCTTATATCTCAGAGAAACCTTAGCTCTCATTTCCATGGTGAATTGTGGCCTTTTTGGTGCATTTGATAACTTGGCGAAGAAGAGAAGAAAGAGGATAAGGTTTTCAATTGGTAGATCTTGCAAGGAATAAACATAATCAACATCTCACATAGTTTATGGACCTTTGTAAGTGTCAAAGACTCCATTTTTATGGCTGGAAGTGGCTAGATCTAGGTTATTGTTCGATGTTCTTAATGTTTGAGTAATTTTGGAAGGATGGGACTCACAAAGTTTGCAACTTTATGACTCTCTTAAGTCCCAAGAGCATCATATGTTGTAGATCTAGTATTTGGTTGGAGTTCTTGTCATGTGGTAGAGTTTTGGTCTTTTTAGCTCATCTTGACCTAAAATGGATTTTAGACATATATTACACATACATGTCTATAAATCCTTCATCTTTATGATGGATCTAGTATTAAAAAAACCCCTTTGGAGTGGTTGGCTTAAGGATGTGGCCAAGGAGGTCCACGAGGTGGTGGTTAACTAAAGTCAATGTTGACCGTTGACTTTTGACCTGGGTTGACCTTTGGTTAAGTTGGTTTATTTTAGTGTGTAGTCTAAGGTTGGACCATGTATGATGTGGTAGGGGTGCTATACCCATGGGTCAGGTGAGTCTCTTCACTATACCTATGGGTCGGAGGCACCAATGATGACCCACTAGGATATGTTATTTAGGATGAGAGATGTCTTTGTGATTCTTACATTGGATGTTGGGATGGGATCATTGGCATGCATGTAGGGTTGGGCCCAATTGCATGAGTGGGTTAGGCCCATTGTATGTTGGGCTATCCCATTTGTGTGATGGGTTGGGCCCACGTGTATGTTGGGTGAGGCCCAATTGTATGTTGGGCTAGTCCCATTATTATGGGTTGGGTCCAATGTGCGGGCTATGTCCAATAATATGCATGGTATGTGGTATTTTGGGAAACTCACTAAGCTTTGTTCTTACGGTTTCATGTTTATGATTTTAGGTACTTCCGGTTCGAAAAGGAAGGGTTCGATGTGACTGCGTAGCATCCCCCAACGTTTTTCGCATTGGCTATTTGTGACTATTACTTTGATGTTTAAATGATATAATCACTTTGGTTGGTTTGGTACAAATCTTTTATATTGTTTATGGTGTTAAAAATGAAAATTTTACTATGGATTTTTGGTATGTTACAAGTTGGTATTAGAGCCTTGGTTTGAGATATTCGGGAACACTCTCGGGTGTAACTGAACAATAACTGAGGAATTGGTAATCTTTTGAAATAACAAAAGTTTCTAAAAAAAAATTTATAAAGAGAAAGGGGGTGTGATGCGTTCAATCAGCCAAACTCAAGTATGTGATTCCCAGAACACCCATACATGATGTTATATTATATGTTATGAAAATTGCATGCTATATTAGTGTATAAATTGTGAAAATTGTTGTGAATCGTTAATTGCCAAAAGTAACAAATGTCAAGTATAATAGAGTTAATACGTAATATTTATCAAGTTGTAACAAAATAGAAGTTTCGTATTTAAGATAAATGGAAAAAATCAACCAAATCCTCCGTAAATCGTAAAAATTAGTCCGTCGAAATTATATACCATTATATATTTTGAAAGTACACATCAACGTGATCCTCAAACTACACTCGACTCACACTAATAATAGTAATATATTATTCCGTCACTACACTAAACTTAAACGAATAATAGTAATACATTATGTCATGACTATGCTTTGCTCAAAAGAATAATAATAACATATTATGTCATCACTATGCTCAACTCAAATGGATAATAATAGTATGTTATGCTGTCGCCACTCTCAACTCAAACGGACATGTAGCGTCTCCAAAATCATGACACAAAAAATTTTGTTTTTAGATTAATAAATCGTTAATACATATCTTTCCCATAAAAACAAGGTAAACAAGCTTTAGCAAAACATCATCAAATCATAGTAATTCACATATTGTAGAAACATGTGGTGTGTGCTCTAAAATCATCCCGAGCCCTTCCATTTGAAAACAGGAGTACCACATAACATATAACTACAAAATATGATGCAACATACATATAGTTTCCATGGGCTACCCCCATGGCCTTTACTTGGAATGCCATGGGCGCCCCCCATGGTCTGACATCCAAGTGTCATGGGCTATCCCCATCGTCTTTACCTGGAATGCCATGGGCTCCCCCCATGGTCTGATATCCAAGTGCCGTGGGATACGCCATGCTCTTTCATGCAAGTATCACAAAAATAACTAGCATTCCACATAACAAGTATTGGGCTGACATTGGTTCCTTCGACCCATGGATATAGTTAGAAGACTCACCTCGACAGTTGAACCCATTAATAACTCTCTGACTACTGATCCGCTGAAATCCCTATGCTATCAAACAATTAACACCCAATTAACAATTGGGTTCCAAACCGAATCCAATTACCCGTATATGGGGTAAAAAGACCATTTTACCCCCCTGCCACCTAGTTTGGTCCAAGACTAAGACCCAAACTCCCTATCATAAAGGCCCACAAACCAATAACCATCCAAAGCCCACTTATGGCCCAATTATCCAAATTGGGCCCAAACCCTTACATGGACCTTACCCTAAAGCCCATTAACCTTTTCCCAATCCAAACGTTTGATTACAGAAGGCACGATAAAGCCCCAAGTAATCTAAGCGCAAAAGATAGCCCAAACACACCAAGCCCATTCAGACCGAGTACATGGGGTGTACAAGCACGTATGAGAAGTGTAATCACTTAGAGGCTTGTATGCCTAGCATTCTCACCATTATTTAGCCCAAACCCAATTTTCACTTAATCCATTAAGACAAAGCTTCCAAAACACATATCTGACCTCTTTTAGCTGGAATACCACGCAAAGTTACCAACTTTAAGTTAATACATTGATAAAAGAAGCTCTTAAACTGAAAAGGGACTTAATGGTTGACTTAATGCATGCATGACTCCATAATACACATAAAGATTGCACCTTTATGCTCAAGGATACCAAAACAAACTCATATATGAAAGGATAAACCCTTAAACAACCTAACTCATCCATAATCTAAAAATGAATACCAAAATCATTATAAACTAGCCATGAAGAGATCTAATCACACATAAGCCAAGATGAAAACATGTTACCTCAAAGAGCTTCCCCACAAGGTGATGATTTTGGATCCAAAGCTTTCCCACCAAGCTAAACAACTTCCAACTTCTTTCTTTCCTTCCCAAGGGAAAAAATGAGCATCAAAGCCTTCCAATAGCTCAAGAACACCTCCAAGAGGCTCTAATGTTGATTTAGGGTTTTTAGAGACTGGAGGCTGACTTAGAAATGAGGGAAAGGGACTAACATAAATCTTTTATAGGGTATAAATACGAAAATTAGGGTTGTACACCAACCCTCGTACGCCCAGCGTATGAGGTATGACACCCAAATACCAACTCTAAAGTACGCTAAGCATACACTCCATTACGCATGGTATAACCTTCCCCGCATACTTCCTTGGTTTGCCCCGTGTACTAGGGTTTTCCCTTAAACCCTAATTCATTCCGAAGGCCATAACTTCCTCGATACAACTCCGATTATGACCATCCTTATATCAGTGAAAAGGTATCGAGAAGCTCTACACTGTTATTAACTCGTACTTGACTTAAATTTACCCAAACAAAAAATCCAATTTTCATAAAGGCCCACTGCCAATTTACTAGAATGCCCCATGGCACCAAAACCAATTCTGAATGCCCGGACCATTTAGATATCATCACCCACGCCCAAATGGGTAACAATACGAAATAAGGCGTTAAAAATTTCCCCCACTTAAATTAGATTTCGTCCTCGAAATAAGCCCTTACCTTTCATATCACACCAATATCATGAGCAACTCGACCACAATCCCGAGAATACCACCGACTTCCCAAGGCAACCGAAACCAACCCTATCAGTAATCACCAAACCCGACGATGAACAAACCTTAAACCCTCGCATAACACCACTTCTACCTTTCTTGAAACCCGAAATCTCAAACTGGTCTAACTCCCCGACGGACCGCCCACATTGAACCACTACCATATCAATTCTACATTGAGTTCCAGACAAAACAAAACACATTTCCAACCATTGAGGCTTCCATGGGGAACCCAAAATCACTACCCATATATTGCTGCAGAACACCTCCGTGCAACGTGTAGACTGAAACGAGAGTTGCATAATAGATTCCAATCAAACACTACGAGATCCAAAACCTTGACCCAACGATCAAGACGTCCCTAGTCCCAATCTGTCTGCCAACTATTTGAGACACCGGACTGCTGCCTGGTTGTTGAATCGAAAGACACACATACATAATCTCCCCACGCGACTCCCGAGAGAAAACTTATCTGAGATAATTGCCCAAACCATCTCGCCACCAAATCGACTACTAAAAGAATGCTACATGCCCAACTGTAGTCTGATGTCATACCCAGTCTCCAACGACCTACCATTTCTTGATTCCAAACATGTTTTGGCCCACCCACAGATAGAACCATCCCAAGACATAAACACAATCGCGTGATCTAACATCAAAGCTAAATTCATTCCCTTACCCCTTATTAATGCCCTCAGAGTATGGATACCCTAATTCTTTTTCCACTAAAAAGAAAATCCTGCTCATAAACACTCGCAATTCCCAACTCGAGACCTCACCTAAGAATTAACCTCATACTCACTCATAACTCAATATCCACAGATCTGCATTTGTATTTTACCCCAAACCTTATGATTTACGGCAACCCCCATCTAGAACAAGGTATAAAGGTTCCCAACCACCACTGAGACTACCAGTCTTGCACCTAGTCCAACAACCAGGTGCCCAAGAAACCAAATAACAAGGCTACCCAGCCTATAAACCCCTCCGCACCACATAATGAACATCTACTTAACCCTGTAACTCAAGATCGAAAACCTTGACCCATCGGTCTCCACCTGATCCCACCTTTATTGCCATAATCACACAGGCCTTACCCACGGGTCCTACTCATTAAGAGCTACATTGGCCCGACTCCGCCTCAGACCCCAATGGTCCTCAATCTAGAATAGATAAATATTCACCAGTAATCTTGACCATTATGCACAAGGAACAAACAAATTTCCCCTTTGCACTCGTAACCACCTCCAATGATAGTCTGCCTCGAACTAGTGAATACTACAATCCCATCAGAGTCTTACAACACTTCCAACCAACCATAGTGACCGCCAATGGGCTAATCACTCCCTAACCATTGCAATCCCATACATCCTGAGTAAAATATGTGTCCAAACAGATGTTCTGGTCTTGCTTTGAATTCTAAAGCCTTCGACCCTGACTTAACTGCAATCCCGCTGTGTACAATAAGGAAGTTGCCGCCAAACGGTTGGAAGTTTTCTAAACTCCGACTTACCCAATCTCAATCTAAACGGCCATTTAGATCATCTCTCTTCCTGGCCAGGATGTGAAACTTTCTCTAATTCCACACTCTTCCAAACTTCTAGAATTTCTGATCGATTCTCTCCCACTTAGGATTCGACAAAGTTCTCTCCTTCTTAATAACACGAACCGCCTAAAGCTATGCTAATCAATACTAGTGTTCAATTACTAGCCAAACTCAAAGATCTCCCAACTCCTGAAACCCTGAAGAATGCTCTTGAAATCTTAGCAAATCGGATAATCCAAATCATCTCACACGATACTATACCAATTCCCAGAGTTCTTATGCTAGCGGCTAAAAAACCATAACCATTTCCTTGAACTGACGAATCTTCACCCCGGTTCCCATTCTCAAAGAATCATTGAATCCTAATGAACTACATCCTGAAAGAATATAAAACTCCCCTGACATTTCCCATGATCAAACAACTCACGTAGATGAGACCACCATCTCCCTACTACCACTCCTTTCCTAGCGACGGTAATGTTTGAACCCCACAGTTCTTCCTTAGGCAATTGCCGCTCCTACCAGAATAAATACAAAAACCACTGAACCCTAATGATACTGGAGAACTGTCCCACTGAATCATGACCAAAGATCTTCCATAAAATACCTCCGAACCGATTTCGACCAAAAACCAGAATAGCGACTGAACACATTTGAACCCGCTACACGGGATACAACCCATAATGATCATGACATGTAAAAGGAATATAACAATTATTCGAAGATATAACCCAAGAATAACTGAGAACTAAAACAAGGATAATGCTTACCCAAATCAATATAAAATTCTAGGCAACTAAATACTGATAACAACCAAAGAAAATGCAAAAGGGTAACATACCCACAAAATCACCTGTTGGGGCACGAGCATCCCTTGTCTGACACTAAAATGACCGGCTCCTCTCTGATGGGGCTCCTGCCCTACCCTCACGACTATCAGAGATCCGAAAAATAGCCGGAGTAGGTGCACTCACTGTTCTTCCCTCGTCATTGGACAAACGGCCCTCTAGTGGCCCACTATGTCATAGAGAAATCATAATGGGCTTACCCCGTGAGGACAATCCCTACTGACATGATCAATCATGCTACACTTGTAACAACCCATACCCCTGGAATGACAAGCTCCATTATGTAGTTTCCTGCACGTCTTGCACTGACCCTGACCCCACTGGCCTCCCAATCGTTGATCTGAAGTCTTGTGTGGTTTCTTAGGACCCTCCCTTGTCTGCACCTGATCTGGCCCCCTCTTCCCCAGGTGCTCCGAATCGATCTCCTGCTTACAGAATGAAAGAGTGCAAGCTCCAACAATAGCCATAAGCTCAGTATAGATCGTGCCTAATCGCTCATCCAAGATCTCCAGAATACCCTCCATAACTAAACCAAAGATCACAGGGATCTGCTCCAGAATACCGCGAGTAATATCTAACGAGATGAATTCCCGCATGTGCTCGCTAATCATCTGAGTACCTGCACCTGAGTCGAAACTAGAACCGGAACCCCCTTCCTAGGTGCTCATCACTAAACTGAAATACAACATGAAAATAATCAGAACATACTCAAGAATCCTCTTCCCACAAGCTCCATAGATTTGTCAAGACTCTCCCCGATTCGAGTATGGATCATGTATTTTCAGTAGTACAGGCCCAATACTACCATCCACACCTATCCATAGTTTCCTGAAGAATCATTCGAATCCTCTAAGTCACCTTCTCCAAAGGATGCATCCAAAACTCACTAAACAGTGCAACAAAACCTGCTAAAGCACTTCCAAGGCTCTCTTGGGTTCCCGACCTCACCCTACAATCAGCTGCTAAAATACTCCCCATAATTTCAGTCACTTACCTCGTGAATACAATCGTATTTAGTTAGTAGCTAACCCTCATTAACTAAGAGTTCCACAAAGCACAAAACAAGTAGCATTCCTGCAGTAACGCTCCAATCCATAAAATGATCATAGGGCATTCAACCCACATACCACAACTTATGCTATAAATTTCCACCCTCACTGCCGGTTGCCTTATGCATGCAAATTATACACAAAACAGGATCAAACAGACTGTCGATTAGAAGATTCTACCCTAAGATCATAACGAAACAAGGAACTAGAAATAAGGCCAAATCAATTATTTTAGGGCTATAATATCCTAATCGTATAAAATTTATAGCATACCCTTAGCAGTTACTGATACCAATAGATATTTCCATTACAACATAGCATCTAACACTCCCAAGTCTACAAAGTATCACACATGTTAGCCCAATCTATCACTAACTAATTAGCTATAGCATTCAAGTCTACCAGCTCAAACAATAGACATACAAAGGCATCTCTCCTAACATTCTATCATGCAAAAACTGAGCAGATCCTTAGCCATAACTAGCATGTGTTTCACAAACTCATAAATTAAGTCATATAAGATAAACCATATAGGTATTTTGGGAAAACATACTTGAGCTTGGCTGATTGCATACACCACACCCTTTTCTTATCCTAGAGAATTATTTTCTTAAAAAAATACTTTTCTTTTGAAAAAATTACTAAATCCCAACTACAGTCTTTTTAATACATCGAAGTTTTCCAATCCTAACTTAGAAACTTTTTGATATTTGTTTTATACTAACTCATGCATCAAATCCTGACTAACCACATTTACAAAATGTCATCGTCGACTAAGACTCCCTCTTTTACTAAACTATAATAGGATCCAAACATGCCTCAGAGAAGAGTCACCAAAAGAAACCCTAGGGCATAACCAAACCTTGACCCATTAAATATGGACGTAGCAACAATCGAGGCAATGATTGCTCAACGAGTTGTAGAATCCCTATCTAAACTTGCAAAAAACAAAAATGTCATATCTACACAAGGAGTAGTAACCGTAGGATGTAGTACTCAGGGTGGTTACAGAGGTCACCCAAGGGCATGTTCTTATAAGGAATTCATGAACTGTAAGCCCTAAACCTTCTACAGAAATGAAGGAATAGTAGGAATTACTCACTAGATCGAGAAGATGGAGTCAGTATTTGAGATCAGCTTATGTGCTAAAATTTCAAAGTAAAATTTGTAGCATGTACATTCAAGGATATAACAATGTCATGGTGGAACAGCCATGTCAAAACCATGGGAATTAGCACAGCTTATGTCATCTCCTAGTATGAACTAAAGCGGTTGATGATTAAGGAGTATTGTCCCATAGAGGAGATGCAAAAGCTAGAGCAAGAGTTCTGGAACCTTGTCATACAAAATGCAAACATTGCAACTTATACAAACTATTTCAATGATCTTTCTATATTCTTCCCCAACCTAGTCACGCCGCAGCACAAAAAGGTAGAAAGGTACATATAGGGATTAGTTCAACCAATTCAAGGGTTGGTCACTTCCTCTAGACCAACTATGTACGATGGCGCCAAGAGGCTGGCCATTAACCCGACCGATCAGGAAATCTGCTAGGGCACTATGGTCCAAAAAGTTTACTTTCTAAAGTGTGGAAACAAAAAGAGGATGTCTGATGATGACTCTGAACAACCAACAAGGAGAAAACAAGAGTTAGGGAACGTTTACCTAGCAACCATCCCATAACCCACTCCACTAAGACAATATGTTGGAGATCTTCTGCAATGTAGGGAGTGCAATTGTCACCATGAAGGTGTGTGCAGAGAGCTAATTTCTAACAACTGCAGTCATAAGGGCCACAACTCTATGTCCTATATGATCCTGACCCGCGCCACAAAACCTGAGAACTAGAAATCACAACTCTTATGAATATGGAGAAATTGGCCACTTTAAAAGAGACTGCTCTGGATTGGCAAATCAAGGTGTAGCACTCGGAGAAGAGCATTTTTCATTAGAAAAAATAACTTGCATACAAACTAAAATGATGATATAGTTTTGTGAGCACTAGATTTATTTAACATCCCAAAAATTCAAGCCCAAAATGTCATTTTTAATTTAATATTTATAAAAGCATTTGTGTGAAAACATCATAGAATCAACTCTTATCAAAACCAACATATCAATAGTCAAAAGATGTCATGTTTAAACAACATCATAGTATATCTCCCAAAGATCTCATATGCGGAAAATGTAGTGTGATGCGCTGCGATCATGACGACTCCTTTCCCTTCAAAGAGGAAGTATGAAACCAAAACTGAAAAATGTAAGAACAAAGCTTAGATAGTTCCCCAATCATACCACATAGTCACATACTGTCAAGCATATCTGGTTTCCCGGCCTACCATGTTAGGCATATATGGGTGCCCGACCTACTCTGTTAAGCATATCTGGGTGCTCGACCTACCCTGCCAGGCATATCTTGGTGCCCAACCTACCCTCCAGTTTATCTCAACCGGTTACGAGGACTATTTCACCCCTACCACTATCACATAATACATAGCATAAACATACTGTCAGGCATATCTAGGTGACCAACCTACCTTCTGGTTTATTTCAACTGATTCTAGGGACTATTTCACCTCTCCTACTACTATCACATAATATCATGGCATACTAGCACATAAAGCATAACAGATAGTGGCATACCAGACAATAATCACAAAGGCAATCATATTTACTATAATCAGCTACTAGTAGGTTGGCATTGGTTCTTTGGACCCACTTCTACTGGAAGGTAACTCACCTCGAAAATCAGAAAGTAGCTGAAAATCCTCGGCTCCGACAATCCACCTAACTTAAGCTCCTATACATAAAAGATTTCCTTAACTACCCTTTCATACTCATGACCACTTAAGGGTCAACTTTCGTCAAAGTAAAAATCAAAGTCAACACCCTGATCAAAGTTAACATTCTGGTCAAAGTCAACATTCTAGGTTGACTCAACTCGTCGAGTTCCATAAATCATAAAACCTTGAAATCGCGATCCAACTCGTCGAGTTCTTTAACGAACTTGTCGAGTTCCTCCTATCAATAGAATCGGTACTTTCCAACTTAGTTCGCCGAGTCCGTCCTTGAACTCGTTGAGTCCTTCCTTTTACAAAGTTGCAACATTTCTACCCAACTCGCCGAGTTCTTCAGTCTATTAAGCTTTCTTAATGTATTAAGCCATTATTCTTCGAGTCTGAGTCCCATATTACAGATCTGGGATGAATACACATCTAGGAGGGTAAAGTTTCCTAATTTACCGATTAAGAATCATCCTAGAAAAAATGAGCTCTAACCCTAACTCAAAATGGCTTAGATCCAACTCCCATAGCCATCAAAACTTCAATATAAGCCATGGGTTCATAGATCTGGACTCTAGGGATAGTTTGGTCACGTAAAGTTCCTGTCTTTACTTTCGTGCATAGTCTACTTGGCTCAAAAGCCCGAAAAGACGGTCTACAAGTTGTATGGGACTTCCATGGCCATAAAGTTGGCATATTTATGCCATGAAGTCCCCTAAAGACCCTAGATCTGAAGGGTTTCCCACATGCGACGACCAAATCCAAAAAAACTAACATTCTTGGACCAAAACATGGAGAAAACATCCTAAAACTAGATCTAAGCATACTATAGGCGAGGTACGAGCTTTATACTCAGATGAACCAGAAATGAAGCTCAGCTTCTAGATCTACTCACCTCCTACATGTCCTTGCTCCTTCTTCAAGTATCTTCTTCTTCAAAATCACAAAGAATGCACAAAAATGTCTCAAAACTCTTAAAAGTGAATTAGGGTTTCGTGCCTAGGGTTTGGGACAATGGAGGTTGTAAATGAGGCTATCTCATGGGGGTTAAGATGATTAAATAGGGTGCAAAACCCTAAAGATTTGGGTTTCATTCGACCAGTCGTAGTCGTTGAGTTGAGGCTTCTCAAATCATCGAGTAGACTTCATAACCCGCGTGCTAATCCATCTCTACTCGACGAGTTTCTGTATAAAAATGAATAAATTATGAATTAAATACATACCAGGAATCAGGCGTTACAATTTAAACACCCGTTAAAACCCAAAACTAATAAAAGCTAAGAAACACATGTTATTAATTATTAGGACGATATGTAGGTTACATGATTCTAGAATTAAATAGTTTTAGAATAAGTGATTTAGCTCTACTACACAAGTCTTGTTTGAGTCCGACCGTAATAGGGAGAAATCATACAGTCGAAAAACTATTTAATTTTAGCTGCATGTAACTGTATTCCCTAGATTATTAGATAACAGTAAATAGAACTCATAGTAACACTATGAATTCCTTGAGAATTATATAATTAATTGGTTCAAAAGACCTTTGAAATATCATAGGGATTCGATATGTTTTGACTCTAAGTTGTAGTAATTACTTGACCGATGTCATTACCACTCTATGTTCCAGTAAGTACTTGACTGATATCATTACCACTCCATGTTTTAGGAAGTACTAGACTGATTTCACTACCACTCTATATTCCAGTAAGTACTTGAGTGATGTCACTACAACTCTGTGTTCTAGAAGGTACTTGTCAAAGGGAAATATCACTACCACTATATATCGGAAAGTCCTTATTTGATGACACTCTCATTATCTCTCACAACAAAAATCAAATCGGTTCTAAAACTTCACTTCGAAGGTGAACCCTAACAAGTTGATTACTCTCTATAAAACTAAATTATATCGATGAACATAGTACTTAGGGATTACTATGCACGAATTATCTTGAGTAAAAAACTATATATATATATATATATATATATATATATATATATATAAAAGAAATGTTAATATAAATCCTAGCTAATTCACTAAAATTCTCCCAATAGTGGATCCACGTTGGCATTACAAGTTGAATTTCGGGGACGAAATTCCTTAAACGGTGGAAAATGTGGCAATTGCGAAAACTATTGTTGATCGTTAATCGCCAAAAGTAAAAAATATTAATACATAATATTTATCAAACTATGACAAAATACAAGTTTCGTATTAAGATAAATAAGAATAGTCAACCGAATCTTTTGTAAATCGTACAAATTATTGCGCCGAAACAAATATATTATTATATATTTTGAATGTACATGTCAACGTTATCTCATAAATATATTTTTCATAGAAATTTAACTTTGTACATATTAATTATAAATTTTAGAAGATATAAAAATCAACCACACACACAAAATTTCAACGTTAAAAAACTGCGAAGAGAATGACTGACTTTTTGCTAAAGTGACCAAAAGGAGAATCTTAGTACTCCTCGAGATAGGAGTTTTGAGAAAATGAACATCAAAATCGGAGTCCGTACGAGAGTGATATGATTTTCCCAAAATAATTAAATCATATAAAAAAATAATGGCTAAAAAATCAGAATTAGCCAGTGCAACTTAAGGAAAGTTGTAGTACATGTCGAGAGCTACGTGTGGATATAAAGGACGTTGAAAATGGAGCTCGTATGAGAAAGTTATGAATTTTAAAAAATCAGCATTTTACACAACGTGCACTGTGCACTAGGTGCATAGGAGGCACTTCTAGAAGCTTCTATAAGGATGCGTGGACCACCAAAAAGCTGACACATGACACCCCATACACCACCCATTTGCGCAGCGTGATAGTTCACACTGGGAGCACGACGCGCACTCCCAAAATCCCGCCAATATAAGGTCGCAACTTGCTTTCATTTTTCTCATATTTACTTCCTTCGTTTCTCTCTCGTTTTTCTGTGAGATTTCTTCATAAAAACCAAAGAAAATTATTTACATTTTAATGATATATTTTAGTTATATATTATTATAATTTTGCATCCTCCGATTAACGTCTCCTTAGTTCTGGACTTCCGAATTCTACCCTACATCAACGTTTCACGCTTCAAGGGTGAGTTCGCGATCCTATTTACCGAACTTTTTTTGGGGGGGGGGGGGGGGTGGGAGGGGGGAGGAGGAGGGGGAATACATGTTAAAATACACATATTACATAGTTATTACTAATTGCATAAGATTAGTTAGATAAATATATTCATAACATTATGATAATATTACGTCTGGTAGATACTCTGCCCAACTTTTAAAAACAATATAATGCCTAGTTGATATATTGTCTCACACTGATAGAAAACATCATACCTAGTTGTTATGCTGACCAGTTTCCAGGAAACACCGATACACTTGTAGTTAATATAGCCAAATCTCTAGGGTAACCTAGTACCTAGCCTTCATTTCGGCCAAATCTCTAAGATAGCATTATACCTCGTTATCACTCTCACCAACTCTCTAGGAAAACACTATACCTAGTCGTTATTCATCCAAATACTCATAGATAATATTTAAGCTACACCGTCGTTATGCTCAATTCAAATGGATAATAGAAATATGCTATGTCGTCGCTACACTCGATTCAAATGGATAATAGAATATATTATATCTCCGCTACGCTCGAATCAAATGGATAATAGTAATATACTATGTCGTCACTACGCTAAACACAAACAAATAATAGTAATACTTTATGTTGTCACTATACTAAAATCAAATGAATAATAATAATAATATATTATGTTGTAACTAAAATCGGCTCAAATGGATAACAGTAATAGATTATGCCATCACCATGCTCAACTCAAACGGATAATAGTAGTATATTATGTCGTCACTACATTAGATTCAAATGGATAATGGCAATACACTATTCCGTGGTATATTATGTCATCACTACGCTCCACTCAAAAGGATAATAGTAATATATTATGTCATCATTACACTCAATTCAAATGGATAATACGGGCATATTATGCCATCACTACACGCGTTTCAAACCTACAGTTGTAGTATGTTATGTCGTCACTCGACTCGAGTAATGGTTATATTACCACTCCGTTATCTGGATTTACTAAGAATATATATATATATATATATATATATATATATATATATATATATATATATATATATATATATTAATTATAATTATATAATTATATATTAATTATAATTATATAATAAAGCGATGGGACTGCATACATGTCATAAGTATTTAGTTATATAAGAAAATGTTGGACTATATCCAACTGACCTACATTGAGGTCATTCTCGATTAACCTGCTCCTAAAAGTACTCGTTTCCTCATGTATACCCTTCAGATACAGACACACCAAAAATATATAAGTTGAATGAGAATTACAGAAACCCTAGTACCTAGGAATAGTAGAACACTATCTTGAAAGAATCAAAATACTTTTATAACTTATAAAAGTTATATATAAAAAAGTATTTTCAAAGTATAATATAAAATACCTATGAATTCACCAACATTAGGTTGACCTCTCAAAACCACATATATTCCTAGGAGACCGAGTGATCGAAGATTTCACCTCCGGAAGTAGTGGTTGACCAACAAAACTACCGAAAACTTATTATTGTTATAGTTATGCCTAACGTTTAAGACACATCTAGAATCACTAGAACTTCCAAAACATTTTCCGGTGTAATGTTTTACCTATAAATATAAGTGATATTTATGTTACATATTGTTTTGTACTGTTCGATGTATGTTCAATGATTGTGATCCAATATCCCTACGTCTCGCCACATGGTATTTCCGCCGCCGACCGGGGGTGTTACAATTAGGTCTAAGGATATGCTCAGGAGTGCATGATAGAATGATAAGAGAGTTACCTTCATATGCTTGTTCGTCGAGCTTCTAGATTCACATGCTAGAATGCATTTTAGATGTTGGATAGAATGACCTGATTAGGAGATGCACTGGTTGGATTTTCCGATTCCTGAATGTTGCTTTCTTTTTTATTTGTGAGACCCATAATCTGAGTTAACTATTAACTGAATATATTAAGTTTCATGCTTTAAGGGTTAAATAATCTCAGAGTAATTGATTTAACCCTATTACACAGCTCATGTCTGAGTCCAACCGTTTTAGGGTTAGGTCTTTTAGTCAAAGGATTATCTAAGTATTGTTACATATAACTATACTCATGAAGTAGTTAGCAGACATTAGTAGAGGTCCTTCAACAACTGATGGCAGGGTGGGGTGAGGAGCCTATGAAGTGTTTTAGTGGGATTAGATATGTTGTTTAGCAGACAAGGAGATGAAGAAACAAAGGCATCATGATATACTGAGGCACAACATCGGAGAGTTTGTGAGCTTGCCATGGTGTAATACCCTAAATGACATGATTACTAGAGCCCGAGAACAAAAGATTGATTTGGAGCACCTCAGTGGACCAGGAAAAGAGGGCCAAGACTTAGGATTCACGATTCATAGGCCATCCGGGTCGGGGCCGTTGTGCCAAGTGTGGGAGGACTCACGAGGGGAGCTTTCGTGAGAAAGGAAGGGTTTGTTTCAGTTGTAGTTAGACTGGTCACTTTAGCATTGATTTTCCTTGACGCTTGGTTCCGATGTGATTTCACTACAACCAGGTGGGTCACATGAAGGCCGACTGCCTGAGGTTGATGAGTGGACCGGTGCGAGAACTTGCTCTAGTTAAATTGAGGATTAATGATGGTCGCGAAGGAAGGACGGAGGATCATGTGGGGAGGAGTCGATGATTTCTTTCGTAGGCTAAGGAGATCCGAGTTCCACCAGATCCTATCGTGGGTATGTTCAATTTTACTTTTCTTCATGCGTTATTATATTCATATTTTTTTTATCATATACATATTTATGTGAGACGTAATGTTCGGTTTGGTTAAGATTCCACCTACGGATCGTAGTTCTTTATAATTGTATGGTTATTATTATCGAAGAATCATCATATGACATTTTCCATGCCGAGAGTCATGATCGGGGTGTATCTGGATGAGTTGGTCTTAAGACGTCAGACGTTGTTAGTGCGAGCCTTTGGTGGAAGCGAACTGAGTGTCCTGTCAGTGGATCAACATCCAGATTAATATGTTAGATTTAGTAAAGTAGGCTAGAGAGAGTTATAGTGTGAGTTCATTTATGTATTAGAATTGGAGATCATTAAGAACTTTCATGGTTGAGGAAAGTAAGGGATTGGTCAGAACGCGAGTTCAAGGGAGTTGTTGTTGGGTTCATGTTTTCAGGATTGTGAGTGTGGTCCTCACATCAGTAGCTTTTAAGAGGAGATATCATGGAAGTTCGTTGTCCCTTACTGGGACAATGTGGTTAGAGTTCAAAGATGATTGTGTTGCTCAAGATGGATGTCAAATGATTATTGATAGGCTCTTTGATTCAATCATTGTCGCTAGTAAGGTAAGAGTGGTAGTGAGTGGGTGATGCTTTGGTCTCATAGGCTTGTGCAAACACTGGGATTATTAGTTAAATTTATATGGTAATTGTCGAAGATGTTCTGAGTGCACTAATTTTTGGTGACTAGATTGTTTGATTGGTGTTCCATTCATTCCAATCAAAGGTTTATAGTTCTTTGTCATTAGCAGTGGTGGTTTAAAGATTGGGAATTATATATTGGGAGAGTGTTTTGGGTGCAAAAAGTTCTTCCTACTTGGGTAGTGATGTGTTAATCATGTATGGAATGTGGGTACCCTAGCTTGTATGGTCAAGTAATCTTAGTTTTTCTAAGCTAACAATGATAGTAGTTGAGTAGTGAGGTGGCGAAATGGTTCCAAAATCCAACGATTGCGAGGTTGGGATAGCATAGTTGAATCCAAGTGGGGGAGAACCGTTTGGAATAATGGGAATAACTCCATGTATGGAACAAGGAGGAGTTACATATTGTAGTCAAGCAGAGAGCAAGTTCTATTTATATTTTAGAGTTAGATTCACATAAGAAATGGGGATTCAGGGTATTTCTCCCGAATGTGTATCACATCAGTAGTGGTGCATGGAGGATATATGATTAGGTATAGGTGGAAGGTACTGTTAGAGCCTCTCTGCATGTTCTTGTTTGCTAAAGGCTTTGGGGTTCAAAGCATGACCCGGATAACTCCTTGGGGCATAGTCGAATGATATTTTGACACATGATAGATTATGGTTTCGTATGGTAGATTAAGGGAAAGACCATGGGTTGGGTCCATGGTTGCTATAGAAGTATTGTAAGACTACGGGGTAGCCGTAGCATATACAAGATTGACACACTATTATGGAAGTTTTGTGTAAGTTTATGATGGAGTCGTAGCATTCTCCAGGATGGGATAGACCATTCCAGGAGTGGTTGTTGGACTTTCGGAGAATCATAGTGCATGCTTCGATCAAGTCAGACTATTATTTTTGTTTGACCACTCCTTGTTAGGAACGAGGATTACTGGAGCTATGTCAGTATTTTAGGCTTGTATAGCCCTCATGTGGGTGAGACCCGTGGGCGAGGTCCATTCGATTATGTAAAATTGGGTGAGATCCACAGGCGAGCCCCATTTGGTTATGATATATTCAGTGAACCCTTAGGCAAGGCCTGATTGGTTAGGTTATCTTGGGTAAGAAGACCATTTAAGCATTTGAGGATATGCATAGGGCAGTTAGGGCATGACTAATGAGTGTGAAACCCAATATTAATTGGCTTGGTTAAGGTGTTGGATCACATCTAGAGTAGGAAGACCTACTGACCAACAGTAGAATAGCCTTTACCAGTTAGAATCTTGGGCGGAGTCTTGTGGCATGACCATGCGCGAATTGTCGGTCTCAGAAGACGGTTGGGGATTCTGCATCCCAGTTTAGTAGGAGTTTACAATGGAATCAAAAGATATCGGCTATGTGAATCTTTGGTTATCGGGATGTGAGTTATATATTGATTTGGCACTTAGGTGTGAGACTTGCGATGCGAGTCACCATTATTCTCAAATGAAAAGTTCTTTTCAGCATCGATGAATGGTCATGGTTTCTATTTTCCAGTAGTATCAACAAGATAATTCAGGGTCGGAGAGGGTTTTGTTCAGTTTGTATTGCAAAGTTGAGTCATAGTGATTGTGTTTTAGAATGGTTTTGTATGTTGGGAAGTCACACAAGGTATCAGACTTATGGATTTTGGGCAGAGTAGAGATGTTCATTCTTCATTGGTTATAGTTAGTAGGAGTAAGGATTTGTTCGTCGTCAGGGTATATGAATCCTACGTAGGTTGGGTTTGATTGAAGTATTAGAGGGTCATTGCATGTCTAAGGCGACTTTTAAATTGAATATGGGTTCTGGAGGAATTGTACAAATTGTCAGGGGTGCCTAGAGTGTAGTAAGAAATGATTTCAAGGAAAAAATATAATTTCAGTAGGGGGGGGGGGATGTAACACCCATCTTCCAGATTGGTAAAGCTTACTTTTATGAAGGACCAAAGATAGAGTTATGGAGGAAAATCTATGCCATGACATGGGGAAAGGATGGCCACGACATGGAAATGATTAAATTGGTCATGTGTTTTATTAGACCGCCACAATGCAACCAAGGAAGTCCATGGTGTGGCAACTATTCTAACACAAGCCTATGATTCTTTTAGGGTTTTGTTCGTATTTAAACCCCTCTAAACCATTTCTAGGGTTCATTTCCATCCTCCAACACCATTATACCTCTAAGAAACCCTAGATCTCATTTCCTTATTGAATTGTGGCCTTTTTAGGGCATTTGATAGCTTAGAGAAGAAGAGAAGAATGAGGATAAGGTGTTCAATTGGTAGATCTTACAAGGAATCAACATCGTCAGCATCTCACATAGCTTATGGACCTTTATAAGTGTCAAAAACTCCATCTTTATGGCTTGATGTGGCTAAATCTAGGTTATTATTCTGTGTTCTTCATGTTTGAGCAAGTTTGGAAGGACGTGACTCATAAATTTGGCAACTTTATTACTCTCTTGAGTCCGAAGAGCATCATATGTTGTAGATCTAGTCTTTGGTTGAAATTCTTGTCATTTGCTGGAGTTTTGGTCTTTTTAACTCATCTTGACCTAAAATGGATCCTAGAAATGTATCAGACATACATGTCTATAAAGCTTTCATCTTTATGATGGATCTGTTGGATTAATTTATAAGTCCATAACTATAATTGGTAAGACTTGACCCGACCCGGCATGGTCCGTTTGGGTTGCATGACATCATGCATTTGGATAGACTAAAATGAGAGAAATAACACTTAAGGTTTGTTAATATATTATAAGTTCTAATATATTCATAAGGTTATTTAATTAGTATTGATCAAGAATTAATTTAGAATTAATTAAGTGATCAAAAGGAGACTAATTAAATATATGGGTTGATTGTGTAAATCATTCATTCTTATATATGTGGGCTTGTGATCCAAGATTCCTTATGTTGGACTAAGTTCATGGAGTGACCCATGGATGCTCCATGGAGGTTACAATCCATGGAGCATAAGGAATGGGTAAAGTCATGAGTTACATGGTGTAACCCTAATAGCCACCATATAAATGAATCCCATGGCTCAAGAAATGGTGCACTATGTGTGAGTGTGAGGGCTAGACGATTTAAAGGAGTGTTCAAGTTTCTCTCAAGTTATTCCAAGTGTATTTGGTGTTGTGTGAACCATTTGAGGTGTCACACTTGGGGCACTAGGCACCCAAGCTTCATGAAGACTTTCTACATCAAAGATGTATGTATTCTATCTTGTTATATTCATTGTTTTTGTATGCTAGATTAGGATAATACCTTGGAAGTTCATATTTGCATGTATAATAGAGAAAACATAGATCCAAGGTATTTAGGGTTGCATGTACACTTAGGAGTGTTAGAATGCTCAAAACCCAACAGTGATATCAGAGCCACGGGTTGTTTTATGTTATATTGATGCAAATATTTTATTTTCAAAGTTGAAAAAAAAGGAAAAAAAACATGAAGTTTGTCAAATTTTAAGGTAATTACTTGTTCTAGTGAAAAACTAATTATTTGTAAAATTTGAATAATTTGCTTTATAAGTTGAATTAGGTCAAATTTAATAAAAGATAAAATGATATGATTATTTTATTAGTTTTAAAAGTTTGATCTAAAGAGTTTTATTTTTTGAAACCTCCATAAGTTATGGATATGAAAAGGTTTAAAAAAAAAATTGATTCAAAGTTTTTATGGAGTTACAAAATTTGGTGTTAATGTTTTAAAGGATTCCATAACTTAAGAATAAGTTATGGATCACCAAAAGTTTTTTGTGTTACCTTGTTTTATGAGTGAATTTAGATTAATGAATAAAATTATGTGATAGTTGGTTTTAATCCAAATTAATCTAAAAGAAGCTCACAAAATGTGTTTATGTAACTTATAAGTCACATTTATGAATCTTAAAACTCATAAAAGTTGCCATATGTTACAAAATGAAGAGTCTTTTTCCTCATTAAATTGTTTTATGACTCCATAACTTGTCCTCAAGTTATGGATGTTCAAGAGTCACTTCATTAATGTTTTTAAAACTTTAATTAAACTCATAAGTTATGAAAATCCAAGAGTTTTGAATACTTTCAAAACTTTCCCTCAAGTTTTGGAATTTGTAAAGTTTTCCCCATGAATACTTTAATTCCAAGTTAGCCCTTAGAATTTTAAAAGTAAAAATTCAACCCTTATACCTTATAATATTATAAGTTAATAATATTTATATATATGTATAAGAGTAAAGTCAGTCTTACTGTTAGTAGGCCTCATTCATGAAGCCGATCTATAAGGGGGGGGGGGGGGGGGTATAAGGTTACTGCCTATAAAATGGCAGTTTAATGGGTGTGCACTCTCACCCACCGTTTCCTTGACCGGTGGAGGGTCGTTAGCCGAACGGGTAGGACGAGGACTAGAATTCTCCCTTCATTAAAAGTATTAATGATAAATACTAAGTAACTAAACTCTTATAAATACCCAATCTTAGTTACTTAGGAAAATGTGAATAAGGTGCTAATCCATGAAATTACACTTCGCACTTTGTTTAAGTCGGTTAGTGGTGCGTGTGTGGTTAACCGGCACACTAACTCGTATTTAACAAGGTAGGCAAAGGGTAACTTAAAGTTTATCATAGTATCGATGGAGCGTGTGTGGTTAACCGGCACATCGATTGAGGGGTAAAAACTTAAGGGTACCAAGTAATTGGCATGGTTACTTCACACCTTGTTTTGTGATCCTCGACATCCCAGTCACAAAACCTGAAGGGCACACTAGAGATTGAAACATGCCATTGAAAAGTTCAATGAATCTCAAAGATCTAGGAGTTTCGAAAACCAATTAAAACTGAATAATACATTTCGTTTATCTTGGTGGAAATTGGTGAATCGTCATTCACCTACCTTCGAATATTTTATAGCTTGGATTACGACATCCCTCTTCTAAGTTATAAAATAGTTTGTTGGTTCCTGGCCTTAATATTTCATATTGGGTGTCATATTAAGGACTTTAAATCAACTATCTTGAATATCTCCCAAAAAGATGTATGGTTTAGACATTTATGATCTTCCTGAATCTCTTGAAACAAGCTTTCCTAAATGAAGATGATGTCCCATGGAAATCATACTTCTTTCACCTACTCCAATTATTCTCCCTAACCCACAAGTTCTTGAAAATTTTAAGGTCACTCAAGCCCTATTGGCAAGCAAAGGTCTATGTGTGATCACATCTTGGAGATGTAGTCACATATTGACAAGTCGGGAGAGTTGGGTGTCAAAGTGTTGAGAAAGTTGGTGCCTCAACTACTTTCTAAGTCACATAGTGAGTTCCTTTGGGACTCCTATGAAACAGACTATGACAAGATCCTTAACGATCTTATCTATTTGCTAAGACCAACTTCCTAAAACTTATGGACATTGACATTAATGACATTGGATATCCAGTAAAGCTCTCTCTTTCCAATGGAAAGGGATCAGCCATAGTCAACTCGGTTGACCAAATGGTAAAGAGAGAGGCTAAGTCTGAGATAGTCCCATTATCAAGGGTCCATAGGTAACTATTGCCAAAGGAAGGGGCATTGGTTGCAAAGCTGCCAAATTTACCTAAGGATGTTAAAGTCAATAAGTTTGGCTCTACTTCAGGTAAAGTCCATTGTCTAACTCTATTAAGTGCATGTTGATTCTGATCGCGAAGATGGATTTCAATTGCATGGTTCGGTGATCAGAATTTTGGGCTATTACTTAAGAGTTATGATATTTATATTGCTTAGGAATAGATAACAACAAGGTTTTTATATTGATTGTAAGGATAAGTTTTCCGCAAAGTTTTAAAATAAAAGAAAAGGGTTTTGATTTTATTTATTTTAAGTATCCTTACAATGGCATTTGTGAAAAGTTGTTGCTTATAAGATTCCACTGATAGCATTATTGGAAAGTGAATTTGATTCTTTCATTTGTGATAGTGTCTAAATTTACCAAATAAGGAAAGATTCTCATCACCCAAGTTTCAGTTGGATAGAAACTTGGAATCATGCAAGTGGTATAGCATGATGAATGAGAACTTTCAAGCATTGAAAAAAAATTAAGACTAACTACTTGTTCACATGGATGTGTGAGTCAAGTGAAGGACTAAGGGATCGAGTACACATTCTTGTGCACTGGTCAAGTCCACCACAAAAGATCAATAAGACTATTCGTCATGGTTTAATAAAGCTCAGTAAATATGATTATACTTACAAGCTTAAGTGTAACTCTGAGACATTGGAAAAGGTTCCAATGTATGGCAGAGCGAATAAGAAGAATCAAATTAGGCAGAAGGATAAAAGTTTCTCAAATCTGAAAAGATGGGAGAGTACTTTAGTATCAGTTTTGTGATCATCTTAATGATTAAGAAACCATAACACAATTAGTTCTCTAAGGAAATCTTAGTGCATTCTTATGACTAAGACGAGGAATCTTGAATTGTTGAAATGGTTAAATCAAGAAGATGAATCATACTTCGTTCCAATACAAGTCTTAGAGTCATACTCCAAGATTGTAATTTGAGTGACATGTCTTAAAGAAGGTTTAAAACACTTGTCAAATGTAAGAGTAAAAGTTTCCTACTCTTGTACATTTGAAATTGGTATGTTGTGATGTTTTAAATAAAACAAAGACCAACTAAGGCCAATTATGTGAAATGTTTGTCTTGATTAGAATCCGCACTATCTCTTGGATGTTTGAAAAGGGAGTCTTATAGGTCAAGAAGACAGTGGGAGTCTTAAAGGTCTTGAAAGTCTCAAAAACTAATCAAGAATAAAACATGAAGTTCTTCACTAGCACCCGACTTGAGGTTTATAACCTATCATGTTGACATATTTTGTGCCCATTCCAGTTAAAGTTGGCTTTGCATATGAGTTTTTAGAGTTCTCAATTGGTTGCACAACAACTTGGAAGCAATGGTAGGCCCTTGAGTTGCCAGGTGGCAAGAAATTAAGATTGAGTTCAATCCATATGAGTTTGGATTTTTCATTATCCTTGTCTTGTGATTATGGTTTTGACAAATTCATATGGGTAGGAACTCATACACCATAAAAATCTAAGTGTCATAAGGTTTCTCTCCGATTCATGAAAATGATGGTGAGGAAACACTTTTACTAAGTAGATTTTAGCTATATAGCAATTGCGATATTTGCATTCTCAAAGTCGTTAGTGGAGCGTGTGTGGTTAACCGACACACTAACCTGGACTTGTGAGAAGTGGCAAAAAGGTCTAACAATTATGATTACGGCATCCCTCTTCATAATTGTTTAAACACACCTATGAGCTATCTAAGGGAATGTGTATGATTTTGATAAAGTTTTATCAAAACAATCTAGTATCAGAAATCTGAACTTTGGTAAGAAAGTCAGCTGATTTCTGAGTACATGTTAAAGCTAGTGGGAGCATAAGTGTCACGCTAATAATCATCATGTTAGTGGGAGCATGATAATTATGATAAGTATTGCAAGTTAGCAATGTTAATTATAGAAAACAAAAGTTTCAATTGGGAAAGAGTTGTTTTGCTATAATTAATCTAAAAGCTTAGATTGAGGTTTTAATCGTATTTAGTCAAGGATATATATATGAATTTCATGTTGGAATGGCTCAACATAAGAAAATTTTGTATATGGGTCCATTATTTGTGTTCTAAAATTCAATTATGATTACAACATCCCTTTTCATAATCTGAATTATGAGAACTTGGCAAATAGAAATGGAAATGTTATAGCAAAATACTGGTTTAGTCTTTATGTGAGACATCATGAATCGTGTCCCATATGCTTCAGATATAGGATCGATTACATGTGCTATATTCATCCTTTCTAAAATTTTCCAAATGCCTGGGGCATTAAGAAGGGAAAAGGACTAGAATTGGATATGACTAAAAAGATTAATCAATTGTCGAAGACAATCTAAGGTTTACCAAAGATTGGGTGCTCAAGGACAGTTGGAAGTATAGTGATAATTCTGGAAGGACCATATTGACATAATCTGTAAGGAGGCAACTCTTGTTTAGAAGTGATAGTCAAAATGAATCTTGAAATGTTTCAAAGTTAGAATTTTCAATCTATGTAAGATTAAGGAAACTTACTACAAGAAGGATGTTTCCAAGGAGTTGATCTCCTTTGAAATACTTTGTAATGTTTGCTGTCAAGTCCTTATGACTTTGTGCATAATCATTACAAAAGGATCAATGCATATAAGTTTAGAATTTAACAGATTTCAGTAAATCGCATGAATTTGGAATTTTTGCATTTGCAGTAAGGATTTGGGACTGTGAAAAGAGGATCATTGGAGTTATGTTCAATTGATCTATTTCACAAAGTAAAGATCATAGACAAACATAGTATGCATACTTGGTGTATGACATGACTAGTGTTTAGAAAACATAGTGTACATGCTTGGAGCATGGGACAACTATCGTTTTAAATTCAAGAATAAAGTTGATAGCTGAAACAATATACATTGAATAATGTGTAATCATATGGTCATAAATAAAAGGTGTTTTATTTATGTTCATAGGTTTTGATACCATATTGGATTCAATTATTCTTGTGTTTCATTTTGCATGTTTTGACTTCCAGAATAAACTAGGTTATTCTTCCGGAATGACTAAGTTATTCAAACCATCAACAATCGGTCATATGTTGGAAGTAGATATAAATCAAGACTATCATGGGTTGGCTTGTAGAGGTCTAAGATGTTGGACAAAGGGCTACAACGCTCATGAGTGCTCATAAGTTCTGAGTATTGGATTCAACCCGCGCTCATTGGAATCACTTCATGGATTTTGTCACGAGTGATCATGAGACGATAATATCTTATATTCTTCAAACCTAGAGATATGACTTGTTACTATGAGTTGGTTGTACATTGATTATACGAAAACGCATTTGGTAACTCGGTGTTATAAAACGTGCCTTTCTGTATGATTCAACAAGTAGTAGAACAAGCCATATGAGTCGAAGTTTATCCATTCCTTTTACCTTCGGGATAAAAGCAATATATGTGGGCCCCTCGATGATTTGATGATGACAAATGGAAGTGCTCTTCTGGGCCAGGACTGATTTGATTTGTTCAATTAGTCAGTCGTTATAAATCGGAAATTGGGAAACAATAAATGGACGGAGAGAATGATTATAATCCATGTCTTAGTCCATATGATATCTAGAATGGAGGAATATATGATCCCTTATCTAATGGACAAGTCATTGACAAAGGTCAGAGTTCATCTACAAGGTCAGAGTTTGACAGAAGCTTTTGAGAGCTACGATTGCCAGTCAGTTCTTGAAGTCATATGCCATAATAATTTTAGACTTATCCAAGTGGGAGACTGTTGGATTAATGTCTAAGTCCATAACTATAATTAGTAAGACTTGACTCGACCCGGCATGGTCCATTTGGGTTGCATGGCATCATGCATTTTGATAGACTAAAATGAGAGAAATAACACTTAAGGTTTGTTAATATATTATAAGTTCTAATATATTAATAAGGTTATTTAATTAGTATTGATCAAGAATTAATTTGGAATTAATTAAGTGATCAAAAGGAGACTAATTAATTATATGGGTTGATTGTGTAATCATTCATTCTTGTATATGTGGGATTGTGATCCAAGATTCCTTATGTTAGACTAAGTCCATGGGGTGACCCATGGATGCTCCATGGAGGTTAAAATCCATGGAGCATAAGGAATGGGTAAAGTCATGAGTTACATGGTGTAACCCTAATAGCCACCATATAAAAGAATCCCATGGCTCAAGAAATCATGCACTATGTGTGAGTGTGAGGGCTAGACGATTTCAAGGAGTGTTCAAGTTTCTCTCAAGTTATTCCAAGTGTATTTGGTGTTGTGTGAACCATTTGAGGTGTCACACTTGGGGCACTAGGCACTCAAGCTTCATGAAGACTTTCTACATCAAAGAGGTATGTATTCTATCTTGTTATATTCATTGTTTTGTATGCTAGATTAGGATAATACCTTGGAAGTTCATATTTGCATGTATAATAGAGAAAACATAGATCCAAGGTATTTAGGGTTGCATGTACACTTAGGAGTGTTAGAATGCTCAAAACCCAACAGGATCTAGTATTAGAAAACCCCTCTAGAGTGGTTGGGTTAAAGACTTTTCAGATTAAGGGCTTAATGGTTAAGACATGGTTGTTTTTTTTCTTTATTTGGATCTACAATTGGAGATCTTGATCTCTTTGGTTGTCTTAATGGATAAAGTTGGAAACTTTATCCATTTTGACCATATAATGGACTAGACCCAAGCTTTGGAGCTCTCATAATTGAAGATCGCGACTTAATCTATAAAGTTGCTAGAAGCCCAGCGTCCACAACATGGCTGAAGGTCGCCACAACGTTGCGATTGGGAATTTCCCATCTATTTGATCGCATGAGAGCCACGACGTGGCGATTAACTAAATTCAACACTGACCATTGAATTTTGACCTGGGTTGAGTTTTAGTCAAAGTGGTTCGTTTAGTGTGTAGACTAAGGTTGGGCCATATATGCTGTAATAGGGGTGTTGTAGTAGGGATTGTGAGGTTTTGAGTTGTGGTTTAGCTGATTCGTGAGTCAGGTGAGTCTATTAATTATACTTGTGGGTCAGAGGCACCAATGCCTGCTTACTAGGATGTATGTAGGATGGTTATTGTCTTTTTGATTCTTGCATTAGATGTGGGGATGGGCCTATTGGCATGCATTTAGGGTTGGTCCTATTATATGTTGGGCTAGGCCTATTTGTATGATGGGCTAGGCCTAATTGTATGTTGGGTTTGGCCCATTGAATAGGAAGGGCTAGGCCTATTATTATATGGTGGGCCCAATGTGCAAGCTAGGCCTAATGATATGTATGGTATATAGTATTTTAGGGAACTCACTAAGCTTTGTACTTTCGGTTCGAATGGGAAGGGCCCAATGTGACTCCATAACATCCCCCAACTTCTTTCTGCATTGGCTATTTATGACTCTTACTCTGATTTTTAAATGATATGATAACTTTAGTTGGTTTTGGAACAAAATGTTGGGTTTTGAGCATTCTAACACTTCCTAAGTATACATGCAACCCTAAATACCTTGGATCTATGTTTTCTCTATTATACATGCAAATAAGAACTTCCAAGGTATTATCCTAATCTAGCATATAAAACAATGGATATAGTAGGATAGAATACATACCTTTTTGGTGTAGTAAGTCTTCATGAAGCTTGAGTGCTTAGTGCCCCAAGTGTGACACCTCAAATGGAATCACAATCATCAAAACACTTGGAATGACTTGAGAGAATTCTACACTCATCAAAATCGGCTAGCCCTTTCTTCACTATCTCTAGTGGCCGATTTTTCCTCAATAATAAGATGCTTATATAGTTACATAATTAGGGTAAACTCTTAATTGTCATGGCTTTCCATTTCCTTGGATCCATGGGTACAAATACACCATGGAGCATCCATGGACCATCCTATGGGTTTTAGCCCAACTTGATTATCCATGGAGCATTAGCCCACTATACAAGTATGGATGATTTACACAATCAACCCATATATTTAATTAGTCTTCTTTTGATCACTTAATTAATCCTAGATTAATTCTTGATCAATACTAATTAAATAATCTTATTATTCTTATTATTAATATACTAGAACTTATAATATATTAATAACCATAAGTGTCTTATTTCTCTCATTCAAGTGCATGATGGTATGCAACCCAAATGGACCATGCCGGGTCGGGTCAAGTCTTACCAAATATAGTTATGGACTTAGACATTAATCCAACAGTCTCCCACTTGGATAAGTCTAAAACTATCATTGCGTATGACTTCAGGAACCAACTGGCAATCGTAGCTCTCAAAAGCTTTTGTCGAACTCTGACCTTGTAGATGAACTCTGACCTTTGTCAGTGACTTGTCCATTAGATAAGGGATCATATATTCCTCCATTCTAGATATCATATGGACTGAGACATGGATTATAATCATTCTCTCTGTCCATTTGTTGTTTCCCGATTTCCGATTTATGACAACTGACTAATTGAACAAATCAAATCAGTCCTGGCCCGGCCGAGCACTTCCATTTGTCATCATCAAATCATCGAGGGGCCCACAGATATCGCTTTTATCCCGAAGGTAAAAGGAACGGATAAACTTCGACTCATATGGCTTGTTCTACTACTTGTTGAATCATACACAAAGGCACGTTTTATAGCACAGAGTTACCAAATGCGGTTTCGTGCAATCAATGTACTATCAACTCATAGTAACAACTCATATCTCTAGGTTTGAAGAATATAAGATATTATCGTCTCATGATCACTCGTGATAAAATCCATGAAGTGATTCCAATGAGCGCGGGTTGAATCCAATACTCAGAACTTATGAGCACTCATGATTGTTGTAGCCTTGTCCAACACCTTAGACCTCTACAACCCATCATGACAGTCTTAATTCATATCTACTTCCAAAATATGACCGACTGTGGATGGTTTGAATAAATTAGTCATTCCGGAAGAATAACCCAGTTTATTCGGGAAGTCAAAACATGCAAAGTGAAACACAATAATAATTGAATCCAATATGGTATCAACCCTTTGAACATAAATAAAACACCTTTTATTTATCACCATATGATTACACATTATTCATTGTACACTGTTTCAGCTATCAACTTTATTCTTGAATTTAAAACAATAGTTGTCCCATGCTCCAAGCATGTACACTATGTTTTCTTAAACACTAGTCATGCCACACACCAAGTATGCATACTATGTTTGTCTATGATCTTTACTTTGTGAACTAGATCAATTGAACATAACTTCAATGATTCTCTTTTCACACTCCCAAATCCTTACTGCAAATGCGAGTATTCCAAATTCATGCCATTTACAGAAATCTGTTAGATTCTAAACTTATATGCATTGATCCTCTTGTAACGATTATGCACAAAGTCAGAAAGACTTGACAACAATCATTACAGAGTATTCCAAAGGAGATCAGCTCCTTGGAAACATCCTTCTTGCATTAAGTTTCCTAATCTTAAACAGATTGAAAATTCTAACTTTGAAACATTTCCAGATTCCATTTTGACTATCACTTCTGAACAAGAGTTGCCTCCTTACAGATTATGTCAATATGGTCCTTCCAGAATTATCACTATACTTCCAACTGTCCTTGAGCAACCAATCTTTGGTAAACCTTAGATTGTCCTCGACAATTGTTTAATCCTTTTAGTCATATCCAGTTCTAAACCTTTTCCCTTCTTAATGCCCTAGGCATTTGGAAAATTTTAGAACGGATGATTATAGCACATGTAATCGATCCTATATCCGAAGCATATGGGACACGATTCATGATGTCTCACATAAAGACTAAACCAGTCTTTTGCTATAACATTTCCATTTCAATTTGCCAAGTTCTCATAATTCAGATTATGAAAAGGGATGCCGTAATCATAATCGAATTTTAGAACGCAAATAATGGACCCATATACAGAATTTCCTTATGTTGAGCCATTCCAACATGAAATTCATATATTTCCTTGACTAAATGATTAAAACCTCAAATCTAAACCTTATAGATTTGATATGAAGTATAATTTTCTCTCCCTTAATTATAGCAAAACAACTCTTTCCCAATTGAAACTTTTGTTTTCTATAATTAACATTGCTAACTTGCAATACTTATCATAATTCTCATGCTCCCACTAACATGATGATTAATAGCATAACACTTATGCTCCCACTAACTTTGACATGTACTCAGAAATCAGCTGGACTTCTAGAAATCAATACTTCATTGACTTTCTTACCAAAGTTCAGATTTCTGATGCTAGATTGTTTTGATAAAGCTGTATCAAAATCATACACCTTCCCTTAGATAGCACACTTGTGTATCTAAACAATTATGAAGAGGGATGCCGTAATCATAATGTTTAGACCTTTTTGCCACTTTTCACAAGTCCAAATTAGTGTGCCGGTTAACCACACGCGCTCCACTAACGACTTTGAGAATGCAAATATCACAATTGCTATCTAGCTAAAATCTACTTAGTGAAAGTGTTTCCTCACCATCATTTTCATGAATCAGAGAGAAACCTTATGACACTTAGATTTAATGGTGTATGTGTTCTTATCCATGTGAATTGTCAAAATCATAGTCACAAGAAAAGGATAATGACAAATCCAAAATCATATGGACTGAACTCAATCTTAATTTCTTGCCACCTGGCAGCTCAAGGGCCTACCATTGCTTCCAAGTTGTTGTGCAACAAATTGAGAACTCTAAGAACTCATATGCAAAACCAACTTTAACTGGAATGGGCACAGAATATGTCAACACGATAGGTTATGAACCTCAAGTTGTGTGCTAGTGAAGAACTTTAGGTTTTATTCTTGATTAGTTCTTGAGACTTTCAAGACTTTTAAGACTCCCACTGACCTCTTGACCTATAAGACTCCCTTGTCAAATATCCAAGAGATAGTGTGGATTCTAATCAAGACAAACACTTCACACAATTGGCCTAAGTTGGTCTTTGTTTTATCCAAAACATCACAACTTACCAATTTCAAATGTACAAGAGTAGAAATCTTTTACTCTTACATTTGACAAGTGTTTTAAACCTTCTTTAAGACATGTCACTCAAATGACAATCTTGGAGTATGACTCTAAGACTTGTATTGGAACGAAGTATGACTCATCTTCTTGATTTAACCATTTCAACAATTCAAGTTCCTCTTCTTAGTCATAAGAATGCACTAAGATTTCCTTAGAGAACTAATTTTGATATGGTTTCTTAATCATTAAGATGATCTCAAAACTGATACTAAAGTACTCTCCCATCTTTTCAGATATGAGAAACTTTTATCCTTCTGCCTAATTTGATTCTTCTTAACGATCTTTTGTGGTGGACTTAATCAGTGCACAAGAATGTGTACTCGATCCCTAAGTCCTTTACTTGACTCACACATCCATGTGAACAAGTAATTAGTCTTAATTTTCCAAAACTTGAAAGTTCTCATTCATCATGCTATACAACTTGCATGATTCCAAGTTCCGGTCCAATTGAACCTTGGATGATGAGAATCTTTCCTTATTTGGTAAATTTAGACATTACCACAAATGAAAGAATCAATTTCATATTTCCACTCTTGCTCTTAACGAAATTATATAAGCAACAATTTTTCCTCAAATGCCATTGTAAGGATATTTTAAAATAAATAAAATCAAAAAATTTTCTTTTATTTTAAAACTTTGCGGAAAAACTATCCTTACAATCCATATGAAAACTTGTTGTTATCTATTCCTAAGCAATATCTCATAACTCCTAAGAAGTAGCTCAAGAATCCGATTTTTCAAACTATGCGATAGAAATCCATCTATGCGATCAAATTCAGCATATTCTTCCTTTAAGTTTCTTCACATTCCTTTGATTCTTAAACCATCACCATGCGACCCGGTCACATCATGTATCAAGAATCTCATAATAGAAACTTAACAGAGTTAGATAGTGGATTTTACCTGAAGTAGAGTCAAACTTATTGACTTTAACATCCTTAGGTAAATTTGGCAGCTTCGCAACCAATGCCCTTTCTTTGGCAATACAAACATATGGACCCTTTGATAATGGTACACAGGACTATCACAGACTTAGCTTTTCTCTTTACCATTTGGTCAACCGAGTTGACTATAGCCGATCCCTTTCCATTGGGAAGAGAATGCTTTACTGGATATCCAATGTCATCATTGTCAATGTCCATAAAGTTTTAGGAAGTTGATCTTAGCAAATAGATAAGATCATTAAGGGTCTTGTCATAGTCTGTTTCATAGGTGTCCCAAAGGAACTCACTATGCGACTTAGAAAGTGATTGAACCACCAACTTTCTCAAGACTTTGACACCCAACTCTCCCGGCTTGTCAATATGTGACTACATCTCCAAGATGTGATCACACCTAGACCTTGCCTTGCCAATAGGGCTTGAGTGACCTTAAACTTTTCAAGAACTTGTGGGTTAGGGAGAATAGTTGGAGGAGGAGAAAGAAGTATGATATCCATGGGACATCATCTTCATTAGGAAACCTTGTTTCAAGAGATTTGGGAAGATCATAGGTGTCTAAACCAGACATCTTTTGGGAGATATTCAAGATAGTTGATTTAAAGTCCTTAATATAACACCCAATATGAAATATTAAGGCTAGAACCCAACAAACTATTTTATAACTTAGAAGAGGTATGCCGTAATCCAAGCTATAGAATATTTGAAGGTAGGTGAATGACGATTCACCAATTTCCACCAAGATAAACGAAATGTATAATTAGGTTTTAATTGGTTTTGAAACTCCTAGATCTTTGAGATTCATTGAACTGTTCAAAGGCATGTTTCGATCTCGAGTGTGCCCTTCAGGTTTTGTGACTGGGATGCCGAGGATCACAAAACAAGGTGTGAAGTAACCATGCAAATCACTTGGTACCTTTAATAAATTACCCCTCAATCGATGTGCCGGTTAACCACACACGCTCCATCGATACTATGATAAATATTAAGTCACCCTTTACCTACCTTGTTAAGTCCAAGTTAGTGTGCCGGTTAACCACACACGCTCCACTAACGACTTAGACAAAGTGTAAAGTGTAATTTTATGGGTTAGCACCTTATTCACATTTTTCCTAAGTAACTAAGATTGGGTATTATTAAGAGTTTAGTTACTTAGTATTATCATTAATACTTTTAATGAATGAGAATTATAGTCTTGTCAAACCCGTTCGGCTAACGACCCTCCACCGGTCAAGCAAGCGGTGGGTGAGAGTGGACACCCATTAAGTTGTCATTTTATAGGCAACAACCTTATACCCACCTTATAGACCGGCTTCGTGAATGAGGCGTACTAGCGGTAAGACTGACTTTACTCTTATACATATATATATTATTAACTTATAATATTATAAAGTATAAGGGTTGAATTTTAACTTTTAAAATTCTAAGGGCTAACTTGGAATTAAAGTATTCATTAGAGAAAACTTTACAAATTCCAAAACTTGAGGGCAAGTTTTGAAACTATTCAAAACTAATTAATTCCATAACTTATGTGTTTAAAGTAGTTTTAATCCAAAAACTCTTCAAGTTCCATAACTTGAGGACAAGTTATGGAAGACTTTAAACTAATAAAAGAATTAACTTTTCTTTATTTTATAACTTATGGAATTAATTAAGGTTACACCTTTTTTTTATTTTATTTTATTTTATTAAATGAAGAGACTCTTGGTCCTCCATAACTTGAGGACAAGTTATGGAGTCATAAAACCATTTAATTAGAACTAGACTCTTCATTTTTGTAACCTTTGCCAATTTTTATGAGTTTTATGATTCTTAAATGTGACTTTCCATATAACTTGAGGACAAGTTACAAAAACACATTTTAGAATCAATTCTTAGATTAATTTGGATTAAAACCAACTATCACATAATTTTATTCATTAATCTAAATTCACTCATAAAACAAGGTAACACAAAAAACTTTTGGTGATCCATAACTTATTCTTAAGTTATGGAATCCTTTAAAACATTAACACCAAATTTTGTAACTCCATAAAAACTTTGAATCATTTTTTTTTAAAACCTTTTCATATCCATAACTTATGGAGGTTTCAAAAAATAAAACTCTTTAGATCAAACTTTTAAAACTAATAAAATAATCATATTATTTTATCTTTTATTAAATTTGACCTAATTCAACTCATAAAGCAAATTATTCAAATTTTACAAATAATTAGTTTTTCACAAGAACAAGTAATTATCTTAAAATTTGACGAACTTCATGTTTTTTTTCTTTTTTTTTCAACTTTGAAAATAAAATATTTGCATCAATATAACAGAAAACAACCCGTGGCTCTGATACCACTGTTGGGTTTTGAGCATTCTAACACTTCCTAAGTGTACATGCAACCCTAAATACCTTGGATCTATGTTTTCTCTATTATACATGCAAATAAGAACTTCCAAGGTATTATCCTAATCTAGCATATAAAACAATGGATATAGTAGGATAGAATACATACCTTTTTGGTGTAGTAAGTCTTCATGAAGCTTGAGTGCTTAGTGCCCCAAGTGTGACACCTCAAATGGAATCACAATCATCAAAACACTTGGAATGACTTGAGAGAATTCTACACTCATCAAAATCGGCTAGCCCTTTCTTCACTATCTCTAGTGGCCGATTTTTCCTCAATAATAAGATGCTTATATAGTTACACAATTAGGGTAAACTCTTAATTGTCATGGCTTTCCATTTCCTTGGATCCATGGGTACAAATACACCATGGAGCATCCATGGACCATCCTATGGGTTTTAGCCCAACTTGATTATCCATGGAGCATTAGCCCACTATACAAGTATGGATGATTTACACAATCAACCCATATATTTAATTAGTCTTCTTTTGATCACTTAATTAATCCTAGATTAATTCTTGATCAATACTAATTAAATAATCTTATTATTCTTATTATTAATATACTAGAACTTATAATATATTAATAACCATAAGTGTCTTATTTCTCTCATTCAAGTGCATGATGGTATGCAACCCAAATGGACCATGCCGGGTCGGGTCAAGTCTTACCAAATATAGTTATGGACTTAGACATTAATCCAACACAAAATTGTTTGTGTTGTTTATGGTTTAAAAAATGAAAGTATTAATCTGAATTTTTGGGACGTTACTGGATTGTAGATTAGGTAAAAATAAGTCTGGAAAAGCACTTTTCACGGATGTCGGGAAATTGGTGTTCCAAAATCTCATCGGAGCTTCGTCGAAAAATAAGTTATTGCACAAAATATGGTCAGAAAAGTGGTTTTTTGGTAGCGGTTTGTGTTGGGACCTGAGATAGCTGTTAAAAGGGAAGAAGGGGCTCATTCTGTTCGATTTTGGGGAATTTTAGTGGTGGTGGATTGCGGTTGCTAGCGGCCGATGGTTGCTACCGGCTATTTTGGGGATGCCATAACTCTTTTTTATTGGTGGAAGGGTGTTCACAATTAGGGGAGCTACTTGAGAGGTGGCTGGAGTTGTGGTGGTGGCTGCAGGTTACCCTAGTGATGATGAACGGTGGTAGCATGGCGGTAGTGCAACGACTTTTGGCCAAAAACAACCAACATAGAGAGAATTAGGAGGAGAGATCTAGAGAGAGAGGGGAGTGGTTCAAAGAAAAAAGGTTGAACTCTCTTGGTATTTTTAAATAGGAGAAGGGTGGTGTGGATCACCGAAACCATGACAAATGACAAGCGTCACCACTTAAGTGGTGACACATGTCATCGCCTAGAACCATGTGTCAAATCTCGACGAAAACAACTCCGAAAAAATATTCCAAATATGCTAGTCATATGTCTCAAACTTGGTGATACCAAATTCGTGATCCAAATTTCCAAATGATATACGTAACTAAGCTAAAACATGTTTGAATTTTCAGTTGGGTTATATTTATGGTTTTCACTTTATGACCAATTTTGTAAAACAACTATAACTTCGTGTTAATAATATTTTAAGAATGAAGTCAAACAACCGGGTATAGTCTTAGTGCAAAAACGTGCTTAGAAATACTTAACGAGATGCATAGGTAACTCAACAAATCGTTCAATGTTCGTTTATGGAAAACTCGGTTACATAACTGATTTGGTTTCTTAAAAAGGACGTAACTTTCGCATATGATCTCTGTTTTCGACGTTTTTTATATACATGGAATCGTATTCTTAGGTTCTACATTTTTAGATTATGGGTTATTCATAAGTATTCCTAACACATAAATCCAAATTTTAATTCATTAATTAAACACCCATATATTGTGAACAGTGTTTTATTTTTTAACGATCAACATTTACCAGAGACAAAAAGGGTATTTTTTATATGTATGAAAACTTTATTTTCATGAAGAGGATGTAATACAATACAATAGGTTTATTAGAAGGGATGGTCATAGTGATTGAGACCGGTGAACAATGACCTAATTTTCTCATTTGTTACATTATTGTTTGACTTTAGTATGACATTAAGATCTTTTTGATGGGTTTTGAGCAAAACATCAATCCTATAGTGTACATGCAAACCCTAATAAGTTTTGGATCTAATTTGTCTAATGAACATGCAATTGAATATCCATAGCTATAAACCCTACATCTAGCATAACATTAATCATATTAACATAAAATAGGGTTTAGATCTAACCTTTGATTGCTATATAGAAATAACAATCTAATCCTTGGCTTCAGAAAGCTTAGTACCTCAAGTGTTGCACCTCTAATGGAGTCACAAACACCACTAAGCAACAAGATGAAGAAGAGAAGAGAGGGGAGGCACTAAAAAAGGCTGGAAACCGTAATCCAAGTGTTAGCCACGTTTTTGGTGCCTAAGGGCTCCTTATATACTTAGGCAATCAGGGTTACTAACAAGGAAACCCTAATTTGACTGCTTAAGCTCTAAGCAGCCCATGGACTCCTTCTTTAGAAGCCTTGGACGACTTCTGATGGGTTTCCCCTATAGAATTCTTCCACTCCACCTTCTATGGAGTCCATAAGCCCATCTATGTAATTATCTTATAATTACACAATAATTCCCTTATGTTTAATTAATCTCTTTTAGCCACAAAATTAATTCTTAATTAATTTTGACTAATATTAATTAAACATTATGATTTCTCCTTTAATATATTATTCTTATAATATATTAATAAATCATAATTAAACCTTTCTCTTCTTAATTCATCCTACGTATTGCTATGGTGAAGGCAACCCAGAAGGACCTTGCTCATAATCGGGTCAAGTACATACCAAAATAGTTATGGACTTAGACACTAATCCAACATTCTCCCACTTGGATAAGTCTAATAACTATTTTCTGTATGACTTCAGAACCTGATCAGCAATCATAGCTGTCAAAAGCCGTTGTCAACTTTGATCTTATCAGATAGCGTGTCCTTTAGATAAGGGATCAGATATTCCTCCTTTCTCAAGATATCGTATAGACATAAGACATGAATTTTGATCATTCTCTCTATACTGTTTTCCGACTTCCGATCTATGACAACTGACAACAGACTACAATTGAACACATCAACTTAGTCCCGGCTAGGCCAAGCGCTTATGTGTCATCACTAAATGATCGAGGGGCCCACAAATATCGCTTTTATCCCACTTTGGGTAAAAGGAATGGACAAACCTCGACTCAAATGCTCACTTGCATTTACTGATCGAATCACACACATCAATAAGTTTTATAACACCAAGTTATTGGTGCGTTTTCTTATTATCAATGTGCAACCGAATAGCAAATAACAACTCGCACATCTCGGTTTCAAGAATATACAATATTATCGTCTCACTAATCACACGTGATAAATCCATGAAGTTATCCAAGTGAGCGTGGTTTTAATCCAATACTCTAATCTTATCAAAGCACTTATGAACCCTGCAGCAAACTTGTGCTATGTCTAAACTCTTCAGACAATCTACAGAATCTTCATGACAGTCTTCCTTCTTACCTACTTCCAACGTATGACCGACTGTAGAGATTCGAATAACCAAGTTATTCTGGTAGTCAAAAAATGCAAACTGAAACACAGCAATTATACTTAATCCTATATGGCCCCAAACTTGTGGTAGTAAATAAAACACTTTTGTTTAAACACCATATTGATTACCAATTATTCATCGTTTACTGTTTCAGAATAGAGAATTTTAGAATGGTCAAATATTATAGTCCTTTTTCCCTCTTAATGTGCTAGACATTTGGAAAATTTTAGAATGGTCAAATATTATAGCATTTGCAATCGATCCTATACCCGAAGCGTATGGGACACAATTTATAATGTCTTACATAAAGATATGATACTTTATCAATCTTCTGCAATAATATTTTATGTGTCACGTTCTCACAATTCAAACTATGAAGAGGGATGCCGTAATCATAATCGAAATTTAAGAACACACTATGTATCCTTTGACTAAATTTATTAAAATTTCTCAATCTAAGCTTTAGATTTTGAAACGAAGTATAATATTCTCTCCCTTAATTATAGCAAAACAACTTTTCAACCCATGCAACTTAGCAAATTGAATCTTTGTTTTACTATAATTAATATTGCTAACTTGCAATACTTGTCATAATAATCATATAATCATAACGCTTATGCTCCCACTATCATGATGATAATTATCATATAAGCATAACATTTATGCTCCCACTAGCTTTGACATGTATTCAGAAATAGCTGAACTTCCAGAAAAACAATGCTTATTGAATTTCTGAAGTTCATATTTCTAGTATCAGATGCTTCGATAAGCCTTTATCTAAGCTTCTTAAACTTATACACTTTTTCCTTAGATAGCTCATATGTGTGTCTAAACAATTCAGAACTTATATCAATAAGTCCCAAATGTTAGACTAATTGCCAAATCTCACAATTCGAATTATGGAAAGGGATGTCGTAACCATAATCGAATTTGAGAATAGAATTTTCACAATTGCTATCTTCTTAAAATCTCTCTTAGTGAAAGCATTTCCTCACAGTCATTTTCATGAAGGATGGAACCTTATGACACTTAGTTTTTATGGTGTATGTGTTCCTATCCATGTGAATTTGCCAAAACCAAGTTTGCGACAAATCCAAACTCATATGGATTGAACTTTCTTGATTTCTAGCCTTATAGTAACACGAGTGCCCACCATGTCTTCCAAGTAGTTTAGCAACTTATCCATACATATCAATGTACTTTCCATCGACCAAGGCGCTTTGTCTTTATGCATTCAAATGTGAACTCATAGAACTCACATACATAATTAACTCAATTGGAATGGCACAAAAACAAAATAATGTCAACACGATATGTTGTAAACCTCAAGTCGTGTGCTAGTGATGATCGATAAGGTTTATTCTTGATTTGTTCTTGAAACCTTTTTCAAGATCATTAAAACTCCCACTAACCTCTTGACAAATATGATTCTCTTCTCAGGAAACTTTCCTAGACAAAACAATTATTCAAGAGTTAGTGTAGTTCTTATTAAGACAAAACACTTCACATAATTGGTCCTAGTTGGTCTTTGTCTTATCCAAGACACCACAACTTACCAATTTCAAATGTGCAAGAATAAGAAAACCTTTCCAAATTCCATATTTGTTGAGTTTTATAAACCTACTAAAGATGTGTCACTCAATTCGCAATCTTGGAGTATGACTCTAAGACTCGACATTGAAATGAAGTATGATCGACTTCTTTATTTAACCATTTCCACAATTCTCGATTCCTCTTCTTAGACATACAAATGTACTAAAACCTCACTTAGAGGATCAATTGCTATATGGTTCTTAATCATTAAGACTTATCATAAAATACGATAAAAGGTAGTCTCCTTTCTTCTAAGAATGGAGAACTTTTATCTTTTCGCCTACTTGATTCTTCTTATTCTTTCTGCCATTCATTGAAACCTTTTCAATTAACTCAGAGTTACACTTAATCTTATAAGTAAAATCATATTTACTAACATTTAGTAAATCAAGACGAATATCTTTATCACTCTTGTGGTGGACTTGATCAACATACAAACTTGTGTACTCGATCTCCTAGTCCTTCACTTCACACTCTGTCAAAGAATTAATCTAATTTCCAAATATGAAATTTCTCATTCATCAAGCAATCAAGTTGTATGATTCCGAGTTTTTGTCCAATTGAAACTTGGGCGATGAGAAACTCTCTCCTTATTTGGTAAATTCTCGAGATTTCCACAAATAACATAATTAAGAATGAAATCCATTATTGCTAATAATAGAAACTTTCAAACATCAATTTTTCATACACGCCATTGCAAGGATAAATAAATAAGATAAAATCAAAATTCATTTTATTGCGGAAAAAATTTGAACTTACAATGCAATTCAATTGAAAAACTATATTATTACATATTTCTTAGCAATCTATTCTAACTCCAAGTAGTAGCTCAAGAATCTAATCTTCAAGCAATGCGATCGAAATCCATTTCTTCACGATTAGATTCACCTCACTTCTTCCCTTAAGCTTCATCTCTTTTCTTCGATCCTACAAAACATCAAAATGTAATCTTATCACATCATGTATTAAGAATCTAGAATAGGAACTTAAAAGAGTTAGATAATGGATTTTACCTGAAGTAGAGCCATACGTCTTGACTCTCCCATCTCTTAGATCTCTCAGGTAAATAGGACAATTTCGTCTCCAATGCCCCCTCTCTTGGCAATAAAAGCAAATGGACTCTTTTGGAATGACACAAAGAACTATCTTAGAGTTTACCTTTTCTAGATCTCCAATGTCATCATTTTCAATGTCCATTGAAGTTTGAGAGTTTGATTCACCAGACAAATTTGCTTGACCAACACGCCAAATCATTGCTGATTCAGCATCTATAAGCAAATAGGTCAGATCAATGAGGGTCAGGTCGTGATCCATCATATAGTACTCTCTAATGAACTCACTATATGATTCAGGAAGTGACTAAAGAACCCAGTCAACAACCAACTCCTTGGGGATGAAAACACCTAACATACCCAACCTGTCAATGTGTGACTTCATCTCTAAGATGTGTGCACTCACAGGTTTCCCATCTTCGTGTTTAGTTGTCAAAAGGGCTTGAGTGAGCTTGAACTCTTCAAGCCTTCGAACTTGTGGGTTAGGGAGAACAATTGGAGGAGGTGGAGGAAGTGAAGCATGATTTCTTCTTCCTCGATCAAATCGTGGAACATCATCTTCATTTGGAAATCTTGTTCCATGGGATTTGGGAAGACCATGATTGTTTGAAATATACAAAATGGGAGAAAATTCAAGTTAAGTTGATTATAATCCTTGATGTAACACCCAAATGAAACATCAAAGCTAGGATCCAACACAATACTCTACAACCTAGAAGAGGGATGCCGTAATCTAGTCGCAGAATATTTGAAGGTAGGTAAATGACGATTTACCAACTTCCACCAAGAAAAACAAAAATGAAGTTTAAGATTTAAATGTATTGAAACTCCTAGATCCTTTGAGATTCATTGAACTTTTCAATGGCATGTTTAATCTCGATTATGCCCTTCAAGTTTGTGACTGGGATGTCGAGGATCACAAACAAGGTGTGAATAACTGTGCAAATCACGTGGTGCACTCAATGCTACTATCACCTAATTAATGTGCTGGTTAGCCACACACGCTCCATTGATCTATGACAAACTTCGAGTCACCCTTCGCTACCAATGTCATCCCCAAATTAGTGTGTCGATTAACCACACACGCTCCACTAACGTTTGACACGGGTACGAATTGTAATTCCATGGATTAGCATACAATTTCACATTTTGCCTAAAGTAACTATGATTTGGGAATTTGTAAAAGCATTTAGTTGCTTTGTACTTCATTATACTTATAATGGAAGGTTTCTGTCCTACCCGTTCGGCTAACGACCCTCCACTAGTCACCAGTGTGCTGGGTAAGAGTGGATACCCATTCAATCGCCATTTTATAGGCAATTTCCTTAAACACCCCTTATAGACCAGCTTCGTGAATGAGGCCTACTAACAGTAAGACTGGCTGTTTACTCATACATATATATAATATTAGACTTTTAATGTTATATATAGTATAGGGTGTATTTTACACTTTTAAAATACTAGGTGGTTTAATTTAGTAAATTATACTTTTAATTTAATTAAATGTAAACCAAAACTTTTTGAGTTTATTAAATCTCTTTTAATTATACACTTTAATTAATTAATAAAAGAATAAGGGTGTGATTTGAACTTTTCAAATTACTTAGGTTTTAGAATTTAAAATTTCAAATTAAGACTTTTAATTAATTTTAAAATCCAAAACTTGAGGGCAAGTTTTTGAAACTTTTCAAAACATTAGGGTTTAACTTATTTAAATTTAAAAAACACAACTTTTAAGTTCAAATTTAAACTATAAAACCTAAAGGGAGTAATTTGAAACTTTTTCAAACTTCATCAAGAAAATTCTAGATCAAAAATTCAAATAAGGCAATTAACAACTAATTGGTGGTTATCTAATTTTGACCTAGTCCAATTTCTTGCAAGATAATTCACAAAATAATTAAATTTAATCATATAAGGAAGTAATTATTCAATTAATATGAAGATATCTTTTATTTTGGCAAGGATAATCACCCAATATCATAAAAATCCGATTTTTTATCAGTAAAAAACGTTTTGGTAATTATCCCACAATGAAAAAGGCAAGAAAATCGTGAAATATAGCTGTCAGACTCACTGACTAGTTGAGTCAGCACTGGACTCGTCGAGTACCCAGTGGACTCGGCGAGTTCAGTCACGGAATCGGCGAGTCCAACCCCCAAAAGTCAAAAATTTCGATTTTTCATCCAAATAAGCATCAAATTCACTAATAAACAGCCCTAGGCTCTGATACCACTGATGAGTTTTGAGCAAAACATCAATCATATGGTGTACATGCAAACCCTAATAGCTTTTGGATCTAATTTGTCTAATGAACATGCAATTGAATACCCAAAACTATAAACCCTAGATCTAGCATACAATTAATCATATTAACATAAAATAGGGTTTAGATCTAACCTTTGATTATTATATAGCAATAACAATCTAATCCTTGGCATCAGAAAGCTTGGTGCCTCAAGTGTTGCATCTCTAATGGAGTCACAAACACCATTAAGCAACAAGATGAAGAAGAGAAGAGAGGTGAGGCACCAAAAATGGCTGGAAACCCTAATCTGAGTGTTAGCCACGTTTTTGGTACCTAAGGGCTCCTTATATACTTAGGCAATTAGGTTATCTAACAAGGAAACCCTAATTTGACTACTTAAGCCAGAAGCAGCCCATGGACTCCTTCTTTAGAAGCCTTGGACGACTTCTGATGGGTTTCCCCTATAGAATTCGTCCACTCCACCTACTATGGAGTCCATAAGCCCATCTATGTAATTATCTTATAATTACACAATAAATCCCTTAAGTTTAATTAATCTCTTTTAGCACAAAATTAATTCTTAATTAATTCTTAACTAATATTTAATAATATTATGATTTTTCCTTTAATATATTATTCTTATAATATATTAATAAATCATAATTAAACCTTTCTCTCCTTAATTAATCCTACATATTGCTATGGTGAAGGCAACCTAAAAGGACCATGCTCATTATCGGGTCAAGTACATACCAAAATAGTTATGGACTTAGACACTAATCCAACGCTTTTTAGATTTCATATGTTACGGATTTGTGTTATGGATTTTTTTTCTTAGGATTTTTATGCGTTATGGATTTTATGTTAGGATTGTTATGTGTTATGGATTTATATGTTAGGATTGTTATGTGATATGGATTTGTAAGCTATAGAGAGTTACTTTATTGATTTTTATGTTATAGACTTATATTATGGTTCATGTTATGGATTTTAATGTAATTTATATTTAACATTTCACAAGTCACATATGGATAAATAAGGTGCATTTTTATATTTTCTTATATTCTCGTGGTATTTGTTGATGTTGGTCCGACAAAGGAAAAGAAGAATTTAATGAATAAGCACTAGAGAATCGACAGTAAGTGGGCATGCATATATGCATGATTTGATACACTAATGTCTTACACAATGTTACGATATGATGCGTCTTTCACAAGATGCAATTGTACTATTGCACAATAATTTTACACAAAGAAATTGGTTGCAACGTAGTAAGATAGTAAGCGTTTAAGAGAATACGATTATATTTGTTTACATGTTGTAGGACATAATGAATGTTTTCGAGTGGTTAAAGGAAGAATTCAACACTCTGTACACATGATTTATCAATGTTTTCATGAGGTCCTAAGTTCAATGATGTGTTTTCCAAGAGATATTATAGCAACAACATCTTCCAATCCAACAAGAAATACCACAGAACGACATAGACGACCAACACACATATTTCATGGAGCAATAAGTGCACCAAATGAAACACTTATACATGCAGTTGTGTCCGTTGGTTAACAAACTTGCTATAGGGAAGAGGAAAAGGTGAATGTTATCAAAATGTAATTGAAATTTGTGATTTTGATATGATATTCACCTTTGTATGGTCTGGATGGAAGGGCATAACACATGACTCTATAGTTTTGAAAGAAATTGCATTTAATATGACTTTCGGATTTCCATTACCTCCACCATGTTTGTAACTATAACTTTTATTATCTATATTATATATATAATAAATGTGGAAATCATCTACCAATAAATATTACCTTTGTGATGTTGCATACACCAACACTCGTAGATTTATGCTCCTTACCGCAATACTTGGTATTGATTAGCCGATTTTCGAAGAAACAAAGCTTTAACTAATGACGAAAGGTTCAATGATGCTCATTCACAAACTTAGAAATGTTATTGAACGTGCTTATGGTGTATTGAAGACAAGATTTGCAATTTTAAAGCAAATGACTCATTATCCTACTCCAATGCAAAGAGACATAATCATTGCTTGTGTTGCACTCCATAATTTTATAAGGAAATTCAATATCAAGATGGGTTATTAACGAACTCTTAACATAACATTATGGTTACTCTTGACTTGCATGGTGGAGGATGTGAGGGCCAAAGCATATAAGGGATATAATGGGGTTTAGAAGCCGTTGAGTCTATGATTACTTTGCGTGACCAGATTACTAATTAGTTACTTTCAAACAGTGAATGTTAAATTTGTATGCAAATTATTATGTATTTTTGATTTTGTATCACAATTTTGTATTTGGATTTTATATGAAAATTTGTATTTTGATATAAAATGGTGTTTGTTTAATCAATCAACATGAGGGTAATATGATCAATTTTCATAATTCAACATAGTCATTCAGAGAAATAATCAATCAACATAAACTCAGTTAGATGCGGACTCAAAATTTCTAACCCCGACAATAACTATCAAAATGACCCCTTAGTCACTCTCTTTTCCTTATGCTGCCACATCAAGCTTTGTTTTACGGCCCAAAATCACCGACTTATGGTCCATTTATTTGGGTTGGATGTATTCTCTCGGGTGATATTTGGTTGTAAGGAAATGAATGAAATTAAAGGAGAAAAAGGATTTCAGTTTCCCCGAATTCATGTGTTAGGTTCAACTTTAGAGAGGGAAAAAGATTCCTAAATGATTTTTTTTCTTCAAATGAAAGAAAGTTGCTTCCATCAAGATGTTGAAGGAATTAATTCCTTGGTAGGATGGAAAGTGGAATATTACCATTTTCCCCTTATAAAACATTTCATCACTTTAGACTATACACATACACTTATCCGCAACCACCATTCATCACCACCGCCACTACCATTAGCCACCACCAATCACCACCACCCCTACCACCATAACCCGCCACCACCACTGCCAACACCACCATTTCTACTGCCACAACTACAACCCGCTACCAAGACCACCACCGTTTCCACCACCATTACCATCGCCAATACCTTCGCTTCCACCACCATCGCCACCCCCACCACCATTACCACTACATACCGCCACCCACCACTTACCACCGCCTAAATTTCATATTTTTTAATTAATATAATATATAATTACATATAAGTTAGAAAACAAGGGAAATTTTTGTCATTTTATATGGATCCCAATTTCATTTTCTATGTACCAAACCAAACATAATTTGAAACTGCTTCTAATTTCATTTCCTGTCAACCAAACAACAAACAAGATATAAAATTTAATTTAAATTCCTAACCGATTTCTTTTCCAATTTCAATTGTATTTCGATTTTGAAATATTGTGAACCAAGCAAAAGCTAGGATCAAGTTTTTACTTGAAGAAGATTTGGGTCGGTGTGTTTTATTCTATATAGATTTGGTATTATTAAAAAAAAATAGAGGAAGGGAAAAATAGTTGTATCTTTGATTCTCTAACATCTTCTTTTAGCTGTTCACATATAACCAAGACAGCTGACGTTGCCGACAGTACTCCTGATGCTCCATTACTACGGTTCTTGAAGGCATACGATTCTTTTCTAGCTCGGGACAGCTGACGTTGCAGCGGTCTAGGCAGCTGAGTCGCGTGCATCTAACAACATCGCTGGAGTCGAGTAACAAATCATGTGGGTTTTCAGCTGTGGTGGATGCTATGTTTTTTTCAGGAGACTGCATGGCTTGAAATTATTGGTCGACCGTCGACGCCCTTATTCCAGATCAGTTTCTGTGAATTGCTTATTTTTGGGTTAGGTTTCTTGAAGGTGTTCCAATAATGGATTGGCTCTGCGACTCCTTAGATGAGGTAAGTTATTTTGATTTTGCTCCTTAATCTCATCATGTTGGTAGGGTTAGTTCACATAATAAAATTCTCCCATCACCCATTTCTCTTTATTCATGTATTCTTGATTTCTTCACTAATTTGTTGTCTAAAGGTGTGTTCTTTTTAACTCTTCATAGGGTGATTTGAACTACTCAAACGGGCATTATGAGGTGATGTTTGAAAATTATTTTTTTTATTGATTAAGCCCAACATACAACCAATCTTGCTATTGTCAAACTTGCAAATGATAAGCAAGAAGCCCCAATCAATGTTTTTGTTTTATCTATGCTTAAATGGTTTTTATCTCCTTCTCCCCCACTTGCGTTGAGTTCTTTTGTGGGTGTTTTTGTTTAGGTTTAACAATCGCCGACTCCAATGAAATCACAGGTATTAAACTCAATTATTGAATTTGTCTTCTAAAACTAATGCAACTTGTTTGTGGATATATATATTTTTTCGTAATATATATAAAAAAAAAACCAAGAAATGGATATCACACAATAGTTTTTTTTTTAATATTTTAGTGTAAATTTTATTGAACAAAATTGAAAAAGTGTCCTGTGGTTTGCCAATTTCTTTGGGTAAGATCTAAAAAAAAAATTATTAGCAAAAAAGGTTGTTATTTGGTGGTTTAGTTGTGGTTTAGGTCTCTATTTCGTTAACTTTAGCATTTGGCTGTTAACTTTTTTAAAATGACAATTTTACCCTTAGGTACTATTTTTGCAGTTATCTCTTTTTACCAAATTACAAGGACCATTTTTGCAATTCTTCTTTTTAAATTTATTAAATTATTTTATATTAATTTTTCTTTCTTTTATTGAACTATTATATATTAATTCTTTTTTAAATTTTTTTATTGGATTAATTCTTTATCTGATTATTATATATCAGTTAATTTTATTTTTAATATATAATATTTATATATTAATAAATATTATATTAGTATATTATTAAGAAAAAAACATCATAAATGGTCCTTGTGGTTTCCGAAAATCTAAAGTTTAGTCACCGTGGTTTAAAAACCTCATAGATGGTCCCTGTGCTTACAGAAGTTTTGACAGATGGTCCTTATTAGTAACTCCATTATGTTTGTCCGTTAACTAAAGGGCATTTTCATCTTTTCATGATCACAGGGGACCATGTCTCCATCCATAATTGATCGGGACAAGGAAGAGGCAAACGGAGCAGCAGGGAGAATGGGCAAAATCCTGGTGAGCCTCCAAGGTTTCTCTCACGCTGTCGATGGTCACAATCCACAGGAAGAAACAGCAGTTCAAAGATAGATCTAAGAAAAGAGCAAGATCGGAAGCAGGAAGCCAACGACAATGGCTTGATGAGGGTTATACGGTCATGAGGAGGGGGAATCGACTTCTCTGGTGAGCTCCTCTTGATCCCTTTTGCTTCTTTGCCGGTAACGAGCCGACAGAGAGCAATAATAACATCAGTAAATTTTTAGGGTGGGTTGGGTGGTTCTGATCGGGGAAACGCGTGGGGTCGTGAAGGTGATAGCAGTCGGTACCTCCGACTGTTCTTCTTGGGTTCTTTCTCAGATACTTCTTGCAACAAAACAGTAAGGAGGAGGGTGGCTGCAAACGCCGATCAATGGGGTGTTTGGGATTGTGCTTCTCCAATTGGAGGAGGAATGGTCTCGGGGGTTTAGTAGATCGCGACTTAAGGGGTTTTGCTCCGATCGGTAATTGGTTCTCTTCCGTTTTCCTTTCGTTTGACTGTTTGATAGGAATAATTTGGGTGTTTGGGTTTGCTTGGGTTGTTTCTTGAGTTCACATGGGAAAATAGAAGATATAATGGAAGGGTTGCTGCTCCTGAGCTTACCAGGTACCCATAAGAAAACCACCTCCAATGGAGGTGTTCTTGGTTGTGCATCGAAATAGAAAGAAATAAGAGAAGGAGAAAGGTTGTCATGGCCTATGGGATGGAAGAAGAAGGACCAGCATCAATGGTATTCAGGGGGCTGTTTATTTGCTTTGATTGATAGGTAGAGAAGAAGGAAAACATTTTTGATGTCCCTCTTGTTTTTATAGAAATGAGCTCCTCCTATGGAGGACTTTGACAGTCAATGAGAGAGAGACCCTTGCATATTATTTCATTTTTGAGAAAACATCATAAACGGTCCCTATGGTATTGAAATGATGAAAATGCGTTGCAGTTAACAGATAAAACTTAACGGAGTTAGGGATAAGGACCAACTATCAAAAGTTTTGAAAGCACAGGGACCACCTATGACGTTTCTAAACCATGGGGACTAAACTTCAGATTTTGGGAAACCACAGGGACCATTTATGATGTTTTTCTCTTATTAATTTCTTTTAACTATTTTTTAAAATTTTTTTATTGGATTACTTATTAAAAAAATTATTATATTTTTTATTGGATTATTACATTTAATTTATTATATTCTATATATAATAAATACTATTTTTGTGGATCATTAATTTTTTTTAAATGTATATTATTAATTTTTTTAATTTATTGGTTCTACCACAAAGTCTTTGGAATACGCAAAAGCACCGCATCCCATTGTCGAAAATCATAAGGACCACCACTAATCACCTTCATCGGAGGTCTAACAAAAACACTGTTGGATTAAGTGTCTAAGCCCATAACTATAATTGGTATGTAGTTGACCCGAGAGTAGCATTATCCATTTGGGTTGCATATCACCAGGACAATTTCATAGGATGGACTTTTGAGAAGAGGTTATTTATGATTTGTTAATATATTATAAGTTCAAATATATTAATATGAAATCATATGATTTAATTAGTATTGATCAAGAATTAGAAAAAAATTGCAAAAATGGTCCCTGTGGTTGGCAAAATTATGTAGTTTTGGTCCAAAACGAAATGGTGGTGCACCACTGGTCCAATTTTAGATACCTTATGTGATTTTGGTCCCTATGGTTGTATTTTCTTGTGTTTTGGGCCACATCCCACCTAAAATGACTAAGATGCCCCTTAAATAAATATATTTTAATTTCTTTTATTTATTTTCTTATACTTATAATAAAATGAAAACAAAAACAAAATAAACCCACCTCTCTCTCTCTCTCTCGCCTGCTTCCTTTCATCTTCATCAGATAGATCAAACGGGAATATGTGGGAAAACAAGTCCGTTCATCCTGAAACTATACAATGAACACAAGAACCCACCCACAATTTCAACCAGATTCGTTACCAATCGTGATTTTCAAGTTTGAGATTTAACAAATATCGAGACCCATCATTGGGTCTCTTGGTCTCAGCCTGTTTCTTCGTCCTTTGTCATGAACCACCGGCTGTATTGGTGCTTCGGTGAGCCATCGAGACAGCAACCTCACCTCTCGCACATCTCTTCTTCTTCCGTCAAAGCAAATGCCACTGAACCACCTACGACATTTGTTTCTCGTCTGAACTCTTTTCTAGCCTCCTTCCCTTCGAAACCCCTAGCTATACTGAGCCCCCCTTCCTTCGCATCCTTCTTCCGAGACAAAAGAGCACAAGAGTTGCTCCAGTATCCATTGTTGCCCTCGCTTCATCCTCCGCTTTGGATGAGTAAAACACCGAGAGGCGGCGATTTCTCTTCACGATGAAAGATAAGAGGTGACGACCTCTTGTGTTGCTCGCTCCTACTCACGAATTCGGCCACTGGACCATCAATCGACCTTGGGGCTGTTCCCATTCGTATTTCTTTTTCTCCATCAGACGAGGATCTTCATAATTTTGTGTATATTGTGTGTGTGTGTGTGTTTAAGAAGATGAAGTTAAAGAACCCAAATGAAGATTTAGAGAGAGAGAGAGAGAGCAAGAGAGAGAGAGAGAGTGTGTGTGTGTGTGGTGGGTTTTTTTAGTTTGAATAAAAATATATATAAAAAATGGAAAAACAAATTATAAGGGCATATTGGTCTTTTTAAGTAGATAGGGACCAAAAACAATAGAAACATCCAATTTTGGACTAGTGGTGCACCAACATTTCGTTTTGGACCAAAAGCACATAAAATTGCCAACCATATGGACCATTTATGCAATTTTGTCTCAAGAATTAATTTGGAATTAATTTTCTGATAAAAAAGGACTAATTAAATATATGAGGATTGATTTGGTAAATCAATAATTCTTATAGTCTGAGCCAATTGTTATTTAGGATGGGCTAAACCTATATGGTAGTCTATGGAGGTTTAACCCATGGATCCTAGGTAATATAAGAGTCATGGACATTAGAGATTACATGGTGCTAACCCTAATCTTGTCACACTATATAAGAAGCCCCTTAGCATCCAAAATCGTTCAAGCCTATTTGAGTGTAAGAATATTTTCTCAAAAGTCATTCTTTGTCCAAAGGTGTGATATGATTCAATTTGAGGTACAACACTTAGGGAACTAAGTTCTTAAGGCCAAACACAACAAGTTCTACAAGCCACAACCAAGAGGTAACTCCATAACTCAATGTTATGTTGTTTATATCATCCTTTGTGTACTCATGTCTTGGAGATGAACTCACATATTAACAGGCTGAGAGTATTGGGTGTCGTTGTCTCAAGGAAGTTGGCTGTTGACTGGGTTCTTCAATCACTTCCCGAGTCATATAGTGAGTTCATTAAAGACTACTACGTGACAGATCACGACTGACCCTTATTGATCTTACCTATTTGCTTGTTGCTGCTGAATCAACAATGATTTGGCGCACTAGAAAAGGAAATTTGATTGGAGGATCCACTTCTCAAACTTCCATGGACATTGACAATGGTAACATTGGAAGTCCAGAAAAGATTTCTTTTTCTAATGGAAATGGATCGGCCGTAGTCAACCCGGTTGACCAAATGGTAAAGAGAAAGGCTAAGTCTGTGATTGTCTCATTACCGATACAAAAGAAGTGATTTGTTTTTATTGTCATTTGAAGGGACATCAGAAGTGAAGCTGCCCTGACTACCAGAAAGATCTGAAAGAAGGTAGAATCAAAAAGTTTGACTCTGCTTCAGGTAAATCTGTTGTCTAACTCTATTAAGTTCCTAATTGTTGATTCTTAATACATGATGTAACAAGGTTGCATTTTGATGTTTTGTAGGATCATACAAAAGGAAAGAAGCTGAAAGGAAGAGTATGTTAAATCTGGTGGCGAAGATGGATTTCAATCGCATGGTTCGATTGAGGAACTGACAGGGGTGTTTGGGCTGGACTTCTTGGTGCTTCAAATAGTGATGGTTCTAGTGGAAAACGATCGACATAGTAGCAAATATAAAAGATTATGATGGATTGTGAAGAGGTTGTCGCAGGTGGCTACTAGATAGTGGCGTTGGGTGAAACATGTTGGTAGTGTTTCTGTCGGACCTCCGATGAAGGTGATTAGTGGTGGTCCTAACGATTTTTGACAATAGGATGCGGTGCTTTTGCGTATTCCGAAGACTTTGTGGTAGAACCAATAAATTAACAAGAATTAATAATATACATTTAAAAAAAATTAATGATCCACAAAAATATTGTTTATTATATATAGAATATAATAAATTAAATGTAATAATCCAATAAAAAAATCTAATAACTTTTTTTAAAAAGTAATCCAATAATTTTTTTTAAAAACAAAATAGTTAAAAGAAATTAATAATATACTAATATAATATCTATTAATATATAAATATTATATACTAAAAATAAAATTAACTGATATATAATAATTGGATAAAAAAATTAATCCAATAAAAAATTAAAAAAAGAATTAATGTATAATATTTCAATAAAATTAAAAAGAAAGAATAATTAACATATAATAATTTAATAAATTTAAAAAGAAGAATTGGAGAAATGGTCCTTGTAATTTGGTAAAAAGAGATAACTGCAAAAACAGTCCGTAAGGATAAAATTGTCATTTTAAAAAAGTTAAAACTCAAATGTTAAAGTTAACAAAATAGGGACCAAAACTCTAGCCAAACCACCAAATAAGGACATTTTTTGCTAATAAACTTTTTTTTGGACCCTACACAAAAAAATTGGCAAACCACATGGACCGTTTTTACAATTTTCTCAAATTTTATTTTATTTTTTAAGTTTTTCCAAGCTTTGTCAAATAGTTCATCCTTTTGTAGCTTAGGGCCCCTACAGTAGGTGAATATAATCGATTCCATAAAAAGACGTTTAATGATGCTATAAAAGGTGTTTAAGGATTGTTTCAGATGGAGCAAGTTAGTTCAATTCTTTGGTAACAATCTATAATAGTTCTACCCTAAAAATGTTTTTTCATATGTTATTTTGATTGCCCAAAACTTCTCATGATTTTACTATGTATAAATTAGTAATAAAGTGAATAATCAATTATTATTGTGACTTGCATTCACATAACCCAAGAACACGATGCTTTTATAACCACCCACTAGATGTTGAGATTTGAAAGAAAGTTTCTTTGTTGCACACCAAATACTCGATGAAATATTTGAAATTAGGTTTCTGAATTTTCGCGGTATTATGTTTATTCATCAAAAATTATATGAAAAGAAGGTACGATTTTCTCTAAAAAAAATCTAGTAATCTACCTTTAGTAGATGACCAAACTTTGCATGTAACATGGTGAAGGTGATTATGTCGACGTTCTTTGTTTGTGGAAAATCACCTTGAAAGGACGGAAATATTTCATAATAGGGCAACTTAAATTTGGTATTCAACACAAAACCACTTTTATTTTCATTTTTTTCCCATAAAACCACTTTCCGTATATGTGTCATCCAACATGGAAATATACATATATTGAAATACGTGTGTTATATCGTTTTAATATCTAAATGGATAGATCATCCACTATAATGTTTGTGCACATTATATCAATACTAGGTATAAGACTCATATATTATACGGGTTGATAAAAACAAAATGTTAAATACGAAGGAGTAAACGAGAAATTTATTTGTATTTGAAATTTCAAATAAATGAAAATTATGATAAAAAAAATTAAAAAGAAAATAAACATGCGAAAAATAAATAAATTAAAAATACGTGTTTAGTTTTCAGACCCGAGTATACAAGTTAGTTATAACAAAATGTTAAATATAAAGACTTAAACCGTAATTTATTAGAAATTAAAATTTTAAATTTTAAATTAATATAATCATTACGTTATATATCTAATTTATAGAAATTAAATTAATGATATATATTAAAAAATAAAAAATAAAGTAAATGACAAGTGACAAGTGGACAATATATCTAAATTACCATAAATTAACATTTAACAAGTTTAAGGAAAAAATAATATGTGGCAAAATTATTTTCATTTATTATAAAGAATAATATACTGCATACTTTTCTATATGTGTGTCATCCAATGTGGCAATGTATGTCGTCTTTTCTCCGACCTTTGAATGAGATAAACATAAGTTTTTTAATGGAAAAAAGGTTTTGATGTGAAAATAGGAATTTATTATAATATTTATTGTTCCAAAAATCGAAGTTTACCATAAAATAAATAATGTTTACTACTACGATGCCACATCCACCTTAGATTACAACATTTAAGCTTGGATTTTGGATTGCATTTTTCTACGGATAGGTATACTAACTATAAGGTTATGGGGGTATGGTTATCATTAACTCATTAGTAAAAGAAAGATTAATTGGATGGTGTTGGACGTTGTGACTAAACCAAAAGACATGGGAGGCCTTGCTATAGGATGTCTTGACTCGGCTAATTTGACACTCTTAGCAAAATGGTGGTGGAGATTGAAAAGTGGGTATAATTCCTTTTGGTTCTCTTGTATTGAGTCAATTCATAATTTAAAGCTTATTGATGGTAGGCCGATTGCTAAGAAGTCTATCAAAGGTGTTTGGCTGAATATCTCACAAACTGAAGGTGAATTTGAGAATATGGGTTTTCGGTTTGCTCATCTTTTTAAAAGGGTGGTTGGAAAAGGAAATATTACTTTCTTTTGGAAGGCTCGTTAGTGTGGTAATGTTGCCTTCAAAGATGTTTTTCCTAATATTTATGCTATAGAAAAAAAAAATAAGATTGTTGTGTGGTTGAGAGAGTTAAGATTGTTAATGGTCAAATCTTGAATTACTCATGGGATTAGTTGAAGTATATATGAGAAGGGGAAGGGAAACCCAAAAGTTTTGGACTTTATTGGATCAACTTGGTTTGCCATCAGAGGTGAAATACGGATTTGCGGAGGTGTTGAGGGTGATCTCTTCTCTGTTAGCAACATTAGAAGCTTGTTAACAAAGCATTCCAACACGGGCGACATCATCGAGTTTTTTAAATAGGTCAAATGGGTCCCTCTAAAAGTCAATTGTTGTGTTTGGAGGTTAATTCAAAACATGATTCCTATATTTTTGAACCTTCAAAAGCGTTGTATTGATTTTTCTTCCTCCCTTTCTCCTTTCTGTCAAGAAGTTGTGGAGTGTGTAGATCATGTTTTCTTCTCTTGTTCTAGTTTTGCTCTGGTTCTTTGGAATTGGTTGGCGAGATGGTTTACTCTTTTTGTTAGGCTGTCGAACTCATGTGATAACTTGATGGAGCTTCTCAAATCAACTATCGGAAGTGAAAAGGTAAGAAAGCTGATGTTGTTTACGGCTAATAATATTAGCTTAATTACCTTTAATTGGATTAAAAATAGGTCCAATTGTAATTCTTTAAGTTGGCATGCTTGAAACTCCTCGCCTATTTTAGATTGTTTCTTGTAATTAGACTCGAGTTTCTCGCTTGTGCGTTTCTATTTTTTCCCTTGTTTTAATAATAGTTTGCCCGCCATTAATAAAAACCTATGCACCACATTATCTCCATTACGGTGGCGTTTGTTTTTTAAAGGTAAAATATATGTAGTGTGCGGATTATGTCTGTAAACATCTGCAATAGAAGATATGAACCAAACGTCTGCGGTCTACAATAAGAACATTGTTTGTTTTTTAAAAATCTACAAGCTGCTAAAATAAATTGATTTTTGTATAAAAAATTTAAAAGATCTTTTAAATAATTATAATATAATAACATTGTAATTTAATAGTATAACCAACATATATATTTTTTTTCTTTCTTTCTTTCTTTCTTTCTTTCTCTCTCTCTCTCTCTCTCTCTCTCTCTCTATATATATATATATATATATATATATATATATATATATATAAAACAAATTAATTGTCCATTTTATGAAGAAAAAAACATTAGTAAAATACTTTGATAAGTTTTGTAATATATTTAAGTTTGTAGTTATTGTCATAAAAAGCTGTAACATCCCAAAATTGAAAGCAAAAAAATTCATTTTTAAATTAAAATAAAACCATTTGTCTAAAAACAATCATAGCATCAATCATATCAAAAACCAATGTATTGATAATCAAAACATGTCATCATAAAAACATCAATTGAGTATAAATCCCAAAGATCTCTGGTGCGGAAAATGTGGTGTCATGCGCTACGATCATGCCGGCTCCTTTCCCTTCGAAGAGGAAGTACCTAAAACCAAAAATGAAAATTGTAAGCAGAAAGCTTAGTGAGTTCCCCCATCATACCGCAAACCATACAATAAAATAATGCCTCGCATATCTGAGTGTTGGCCTCCCCTTCGGTCTCTTTTAACCAGTAACTACCTAGCATATCTGGGTGTTGGCCTACCCCTTTGATCTCTTTCAATCGATAATTGCCTAGCATAACTAGGTGTTGGAGTACCCCTTTGGTCTCTTTCAACCGGTAACCATGGATTATTTCACCCCTACCACTACCAAATAATACCCTAGCATAAACACATAAATCACATACTACCTAGCATATCTGGGTGAAGGCCTCCCCTTCAGTCTCTTTCAACCGGTAACAAGGTCTATCATACTCTCCTTACCAGTATCACATAATAGCATAACATACTACCACATATAACGTAACAGATAGTGGCATACTAGACAATTATCACAAAGACAATCATCTCATCTATAACCAAAGACTAGTGGGCCGACATTGGTGCCTTTAACTTGCTCCTACTAGATGGTAACTCACCTCGATTACTGGGAATAGCTGCAAAAACTCCTACTCTAAAATCAAGCCCTCTAAGACTCCCGCACATAAACATTTCCTTTAATTATCCTTCCCAACTCATGACCCCTTAAGGGTCAACTTTTGTCAAAGTCAAAGTCAAAGTCAACCTTCTGGGTTGACTCAAATCGCCGAGTTCCATAATCCATTATAGCCTGGAAATCGCGATCCAACTCGTCGATTTCTTTCATGAACTCATCGAGTTCCTCCCTATAACATATTCGATACATTTCAACACAACTCATCGAGTTCCTCCTTGAACTCGTTGTGTCATCTCCTAGACTCGCCTGATTTTCTCAGTAAACAGAAGAGATCGAGGGACCATGATCCAACTCGCCGAGTTGGATGAACAACGCATCGAGTTCTCTTAGTCTAAATCCATTAAGTTACTTCCAATCGAGTTCAATGCTTCCAAACCATAGATCTGGTCCCCTACAACTGATATATCACATAAATTTCCTATCTTAACTTGCATGCATGGACTAGTTGGCTCAAACGGCAAAAGGATGGCCCAAAAGTTGCACGGGACCTTCATGGCCATAAAGTTGGCACCTTTATGCCATGAAGTCCCCTAAAGACCCTAGATCTAAAGGGTTTTCCCACATTGGACGTCCACATCCCAAAGACTAAGATTCTTGGACCAAAACATGGAGAAATCACTCTAAAACTAGATCTAAGAATTGAATAGACAAGATAGGAGCTTTTTACCTCAAATGAACCAGAAATGGAGATCAACTTCTGGATCTACTCTTCTCCTTCACATCCTTGCTCCTTCTTCAAGAATCCACTTCTTCAAATTCACAAAGAATGGACAAAAATGGCTCAAAACACTCAAAAGTAAATTAGGGTTTCGTGGCTAGGGTTTGGGATGATGGAGGCTATAAATGAGGCCAGCCTTTGGAGGTTAAGGTGTTTAAATAGGGAGCTAAACCCTGAAAATTAGGGCTTGACTCTGGCAGTCCTACTCGTCGAGTTGAGGCTCTCAACTCGTTGAGTAGACTTTCCAACCTGCATCCAAAATTCGTTCTTACTCGACGAGTTGGGGGCCTCCAACTCGTCGAGTTTCTACATAAAAATGAATAAATTTTGAATTTAATATATACCAGGAACCGGACGTTACAAAGGTCGTTGGATAAATATGGGTAAAGTTTTTTAAAATATGAATACCGAAAAATTATGTGAACAATTAAAAAGTTTATTAAGCAAAAAGCATTAAACTAATATAATTGCAAAGTGTTCACATGGAAAATTAATTCTAAAAAAAAATTGTTGCACGAATGAAGTTTGATACGTTTTTTTTTTCATTTTTTATTATCTTTGCTCACAATTAAGAGAAATGACCTTTTTTTTTGTCTTTTGGATTTGTGGAAGGGTTAAGAAGACGCTAGAAGACATAGGTCCACATCTACGTCAAGATGAAGATGTATCGATCTTTTTATGTCCACGGTCTTCTAAAAAAACAAACGGTCTGTATGAGCAAAAGTTTGTGCGTCGTCTGCGCGACGTAGACATAAGAGGTTTAGAAGAGCTTTTGAAAAATAACAAGCACCACTTACATGTTCACTAGCTCTTGGAAATGGTCACCACTCCATATTATTTTTTTTATTTTCTATTTTTTGACATATATATTAAATAAAAACAATAATTAGTAAACATACATAAGTATTTCATATTACTTAAAAACACCTTACATAATTTAAATTTTAAACCTAAATTACTAAAAAACATAAAAACATAAAATTTCAAACATAATGTAAGAACCGTTTTCTAGAATGGTTCGGTTTAGGGCATTAAGGGGTCAAAAGCTTCGTTTTAGGGAAAATCGGGTGTCACGACGCGACCATAAAGATGTCACTATATGACAAGAAAAAGTGAAGAACGCGCATCCGGGTTGTAGTTACGACGTAAGGTAGGCTGCAGCCCAATCCCATGGTCTTTTAGGGGTTCCTTCGTAATTAAACCTCTCTAAGTCGATTTTAGCGCTCATTATCAGCCCCCATCACCCTCAAATCTCTGAAAACACTAACCCTAATCCCTTTTGGTGGTTCTTGGAATTTTGGTACATTTTGTTAACCAAAAAAGGAGAAGAAGAAGAAGGAAAAGAAGGTGTTATAATTGTGGATCTAGAACGGAAAACTCGTCATCATCATCATCTTGCGCTCATTTTGGACCTTTGTAAGTGTCCAATACCAAACCTTTATGCTTCTAGGTTGCTAGATCTAAGTCCTTGTCCCTTTATATTCAAGTTTGAGCAAGTTAAAGTGATGGGATTCCATAAAATTGGCGAGTTTATGGATCCTTGAAGCCTTTTGAGTATTATTTGGTTCAAATTTGGGATTTGCGATCATTGCATGAGTCTGGAGTCATTTTCTTGACCTTTGCCCTAGATTGGTTAGAGGACATGCATGGGGCATGCATGTCTATAAAGCTGTCATTATTATAGACCTTTGGAGTCCCCTTAAGCTTCTGGAAAAACTTGGATTTGCAGACTTAATGGATTAAGGACTCAAACCTTTAGTTTGTTGCTTCAGACTGCGGTCACAATGTGACATAAGGGATATCATGATGTGACCATGAAGGAATCTAAGACTATATTGTTTTGTTATGCTGACGACGTCACCGAGAAGGGTTCAAGTCATGATGCTTGTTGAGTGGATTGTTCGTGACCGAGTTGGCTGAGTTGGAATCGGGTTGAGTGAGTCCTCATGTCGTGACCAAGGGCTAGTCATGATGTGAGGCTTAATGGTTGATGATATTGGTCGATAATTTTGACCTTTACCATTTACTTGTTGGCATGGGTTGACTTTTTGTCAAGATTGATGGATTTAGCGTGTGGAGTAAGGTTAGACTTTGTAGGATTTTGAGATGTTGTTTAGCTGATCAGTGAGTCAGGTAAGCATTCTCACTATATTGTGTAGGATGCTAGATGTCTTTGTGACTCTTGTAATGTATGTTGGGTTGGGCCCTTTGGAATGTTAGGTTGCACTCATTTGTATGTTAGGATGGGCCCATTTGTATGTTAGGTTGGGCCATCGGCATGGTGGGTTGGGCTCAATATTATGGGTTGGGCCCAATGAGAGGGTTGGGCCCGTTAATATGTATGGTATACGATATTTTAAGGAAGTTACTAAGCTTTGTGCTTACGATTTGTGGTTTAACATTTTTCAGGTACTTCCTGTTCCAGATGGAATGGCCCGGGTTTACTGTACAGCATCCCCTGATGGCTTTTCTATGTTAATTATATTTGTTTTACTTTGAAGTTTAGAAAATACAACTCACTTTGATTGGTTTTGGTACAAATGGTTGTATGGGATTATTGGTTTAAAACTGAAAATTTTGTTGGTATTTTTGGAACGTTAGAATTTGGTATCAAAGCCTTGGTTTGAGGGATTCGGGCACACTCTCGGGTGTGTATGAACTCAAATTGAGGAATTGATAATCTTTTTTAAAGAAAATAAGTATTCTAAATAGATTTTTATAAAGAAAAAGGGGTGTGATGCCTGCAATCAACCGAGCTCAAGTAAGTGATTTCCAAAACATCCATACATGTTGATTTTGCATGCTAGAAGTTACACATAAGGATATGTTCAAGGTTGCATGCTACAATACCTGTTAGGAAGGATGGCTATTGATGTTAGTGGCCTATAGAGTTCTATTGCTTGAACGTTGCTTTCTTATGCTTTGTAGGACTCATATTGATTTAAGTTAATTATTACATGAATATGTTATGTTACATTTTGAAAAGGTTAAACAATCTCATAGGGATTAAATTGGACCTATTGCACAACTCTTGTCTGAGTCCAACTGTTGTAGGGCTGAGTCTTTTAGTCGAAGGATTATTTTAGCTTTGTTGCATGTAATTGTGTTCATGAAGTTGTTAGTTGACATTGGTAGGGGTCTTTTAGCATATGATGGCAGGAAGACGTAGGCATCCTACGAGAGCTTTGGAAGTACTTTTGTGGGTTTGGTGTGCTGTCTAACAGGTAGTTGGAATATCAGTATAATAAGATGACTTAGAGGATTTGAGATGATTCTTGAGGAAAGTATGGATAGGTGTGGAAGGTACTATTGGGCATCTACTACTAAAAGTACAAGATCCATACTCGAATCAAGAAAAGTCATGGAGATTTGAGGAAGCTTGTAGGATGAGGGTTCATGGGTATGCTCTGATAATTATATGGTTGCTTTTTAGTATTGTGATGACCACTCGTGGAGGAGGATCTAGTTCAGGTTCAAGTTCAGGCTTCGGTGCTGAGCCAATTGAGGAGAGGATTCACGAGTTCGTTTCGTCTGAGATCACTTACATTATTTTGGATTTGACTCTTGTGATGTTTGGTACCATCAAGGAGGGGATCATGAAGCTACTTGATGATCATTTAGGGTCCTATTGGATCGAGATTGTGGTGGTTAAGTTGGGGGCACGAACTCTCTCTTTTCAGGAGTTCAAGGCTTGCGGAGCCGCATAGTTCATCGTGATGAAGGACCCCATCGCTAATAGGCAGTGGATTGCTTACATTGAGAACGCTCAACGTACATGTCATGATAAAAACATCATCATAGTATAAATCCCAAAGATATCTGGTGCGGAAAATGTGGTCTGATGCGCTGCGATCATGCCGACTTCTTTCCCTTCGAAGAGGAAGTACCTGAAACCAAAACTGAAAACTGTAAGCACAAAGCTTAGTGAGTTCCCCCATCATACCACATACCATACAATAACAGGATGCCTAGCATATTTGAGTGTTGGCCTCCCCTTCGGTCTCTTTTAACCAGTAACTACCTAGCATATCTGGGTGTTGGCCTACCCCTTTGGTCTCTTTCAATCGATAACTGCCTAGCATAACTGGGAGCTGGACTACCCCTTTGGTCTCTTTCAACCGGTAACTAGGGACTATTTCACCCCTACCACTACCACATAATACCCTAGCATAAACACATAAATCACATACTACCTAGCATATCTGGGTGAAGGCCTCCCTTGCAGTCTCTTTCAACTGGTAACAAGGTCTATCCTACTCTCCCTACCACTATCACAAAATAGCATAACATACTAGCACATATAATGTAACAGATAGTGGCATACCAGACAATTATCACAAAGACAATCATCTCAAATATAACCAAAGACTAGTGGGCCGACATTGGTGCCTTTGACCCACACCTACGGGAAGGTAATTCACCTCGATTACAAGGAATAATTGCAAAAACTCCTACTCTTAAATCAACCCCTCTAAGACTCCCACACATAAACCTTTCCTTTAATTAACTTTCCCAACTCATGACCCCTTAAGGGACAACTTTGGTCAAAGTCAACAATCAACTCAAAGTCAACCTTCCGGGTTGACTCAACTCGCCAAGTTCCATAATCCATTATAGCCTGGAAATCGCGATCCAACTTGTCGATTTCTTTCATGAACTTGTCGAGTTCCTCCCTATAACATATTCGAGACATTTCAACACAAGTCATCGAGTTCCTCCTTGAACTCGTCGAGTTCTTTAGTCATCAAAACCCAAAAACCATGGCCAACTCGTTGTGTCATCTCCTAGACTCGCCGGATTTTCTCAGTAAACTGAAAAGATCGAGGGACCATGATCCAACTCACCGAGTTGGATGAACAACGCATCGAGTTCTCTTAGTCTAAATCCATTAAGTTACTTCCAATCGAGTTCAATGCTTCCAAACCATAGATCTGGTCCCCTACGGCTGATATATCACATAAATTTCCTATCTTTACTTGCATGCATGGACTACTTGGCTCACACGACAAAAAGGATGGACCATAAGTTGCATGGGACCTACATGGCCATAAAGTTGGCACCTTTATGCCATGAAGTCCCCTAAAGACCCTAGATCTAAAGGGTTTTCCCACATTGGACGTCCACGTCCCAAAGACTAACATTCTTGGACCAAAACATGGAGAAAGCACTCTAAAACTAGATCTAAGCATTGATTAGACAAGATAGGAGCTTTTTACCTAAAATGAACCAGAAATGGAGCTTAGGTTCTGGATCTACTCTTCTCCTTCACATCCTTGCTCCTTGTTCAAGAATCCTCTTCTTCAAATTCACAAAGAATGGACAAAAATGGCTCAAAACACTCAAAAATGAATTAGGGTTTTGTGGCTAGGGTTTGGGATGATGGAGGCTGTAAATGAGGCCAGCCTTTGGAGGTGAAGGTGTTTAAATACGGAGCTAAACCCTGAAAATTAGGGCTTCCCTCTGGTAGTCCTACTCGTCGAGTTGAGGCTCTCAACTCGTTGAGTAGACTTTCCAAACTGCGTCCAAAATCCGTTCCTACTCCACGACTTGGGGGCCTCCAACTCGTCGAGTTTCTACATAAAAATGAATAAATTTTGAATTTAATATATACCAGGAACCGGACGTTACAAAAGTCGTTGGATAAATATGGGTAAAGTTTTTTAAAATATGAATACCAAAAAATTATGTGAACAAATAAAAAGTTTATTAAGCAAAAAACATTAAAATAATATAATTGCAAAGTGTTCACTTGGAAAATGAATTAAAAAAAATTGGTGCACGAATGAAGTTTGATACGGTTTTTTTTTCATTTTTTATTATCTTTGCTCACAATTAATCGAAGTGATCTTTTTTTGTCTTCTGGATTAGTGGAAGGGTTAAGAAGAGGCTAGAAGACATAGGTCCACATCTACGTCAAGATGAAGATGTACCGATCTTTTTATGTGTACGGTCTTCTAAAAAACAAATAGTATGTATAACCAAAAGTCTGTGCCCCGTCTGTGCGGCGCAAACATAAGAGGTTTAGAAGAGCTTTTGAAAAATAACAAGCACCACTTACATGTTCACTAGCTCTTGGAAATGGTCACCACACCACATTATTTTTTTATTTTCTATTTTTTGACATATGTATTAAATAAAAACAATAATTAGTAAACATACATAAATATTTCATATTACTTAAAAACACCTTACATAACTTCAATTTTAAATCTAAATTACTAAAAAACATAAAAACATAAAATTTCAAACATAATGTAACAACCGTTTTCTAGAATGGTTTGATTTAGGGCATTAAGGGGTCAAAAACTTGGTTTTAGGGAAAATCGGGTGTCACGACGTGACCATAAAGATGTCACTATATGACAAGAAAAAGTGAAGAACGCGCATCCGGGTTGTAGTCACGACATAAGGTAGGCTGCAGCCCAATCCCATGGTCTTTTAGGGGTTCCTTCGTATTTAAACCTCTCTAAGTCGATTTTAGCGCTCATTATGAGCCCCCATCACCCTCAAATCTCTGAAAACACTAACTCTAATCCCTTTTGGTGGTTCTTGGAATTTTGGTGCATTTTGTTAACTAAAAAAGGAGACGAAGAAGGAAAAGAAGGTGTTATAGTTGTGGATCTAGAATGGAAAACTCATCATCATCATCTTGTGCTCATTTTAGACCTTTTTAAGTGTCCAATACCAAACCTTTATGCTTCTAGGTTGCTAGATCTAAGTCATTATCCTTTTATCTTCAAGTTTGAGGAAGTTAATGTGATGGGATTCCATAAAGTTGGCGATTTTATGGATCCTTGAAGCCTTTCGAGTATTATTTGGTTCAAATTTGGGATTTGGGATCATTGCATGAGTCTGGAGTCATTTTCTTAACCTTTGCCCTAGATTGGTTAGAGGACATGCATGGGGCATGCATTTCTATAAAGCTGTCATTATTATAGACCTTTGGAGTCCCCTTAAGCTTTTGGAAAAAGTTGGGGTTGCAAACTTAATGGATTAAGGACTCAAAGCTTTAGTTTGTTGCTTCAGACTGCGGTCACAATGTGACATAAGGGATATCATGATGGACTGTGAAGGAATCCAGGACTATATTGTTTTTTTTATGCTGACGACGTGACCAAGAAGGGTTCACGTCATGATGCTTGTTGACTGGATTGTTCATGATCGAGTTGGCTGAGTTAGAATAAGTTGAGTTGCAATCGGGCTGAGTGAGTCCTCACGTCGTGTCCAAGGGCTGGTCAGAACGTGAGGCTTAACGGTTGATGATATTGGTCGATAAATTTGACCTTTACCATTGACTTGTTGACATGGGTTGACTTTTTGTCAAGATTGATGGATTTAGTGTGTGGAATAAGGTTGAACCTTGTATGTTTGGATAAGAGTGTTGCAACATATGTTGCAGGATTTTGACATGTTGTTTAGCTGATCAGTGAGTCAGGTTAAGCATTCTCACTATATACTGTGTAGGATGCTAGATGTCTTTATAACTCTTGTAATGTATTTTGGGTTGGGCCCATTGGAATGTTAGGTTACGCCCATTTGTTTGTTATGATGGGCCCATTTATATGTTAGGTTGGGCCATCGGTATGGTGGGTTGGGCTCAATATTATGGGTTGGGCCCAATGAGAGGGTTGGGCCCGTTAATATGTATGGTATACGATATTTTAGGGAAGTGACTAAGCTTTGTGCTTAAGATTTGTGGTTTAACAGTTTTCTGGTACTTCTAGTTCCAGATGGAATGGCCTGGGTTGACTGTATAGCATCCCCTGATGGCTTTTCTATGCTAATTATATTTGTTTTACTCTGAAGTTTAGAAAATACAATTCACTATGATTGGTTTTAGTACAAATGGTTGTATGGAATATTGGTTTAAAAATGAAAATTTTGTTGGTATTTTTGGAACGTTTGAATTTGGTATCCAAACCTTGGTTTGAGGGATTCGGTCACACTCTTGGGTGTGTCTGAACTCAAATTGAGGAATTAAGAATCTTTTCGAAAGAAAATAAGTATTCTAAAAAGATTTTTATAAAGAAAAAGGGGTGTGATGCTTGCAGTCAACCGAGCTCAAGTAAGTGATTTCGAAAACATCCATACATGTTGATATGTCATATATTCTAGACTATTTTCATGCTAGAAGTTACACATAAGGATATGTTCAGGGTTGCATGCTACAATGCTTATTAGGAAGGATGGCTATTGATGTTAGTGGCCTATAGAGTTTTATTGCCTGAATATTGCTTGCTTATTCTTTGTAGGACTCATATTGATGTAAGTTAATTACTACATGAATATGTTAAGTTACATGTTGAAAAGGTTAAATAATCTCATAGTGATTAATTTGGCCCTATTACGAAACTCTTGTCTGAGTCCAACCGTTGTAGGGATGAGTCATTTAGTCGAAGGATTATTTTAGCTTTGTTGCATGTAATTGTGTTCATGAAGTTGTTAGTTGACATTGGTAGGGGTCTTTTAGCAGATGATGGCTGGAAGATGTAGGCATCCTAGGAGAGCTTAGGAAGTACTTTTGTGGGTTTGGTGCGTTGTCTAACAGGTATTTGGAATATCAGTATAATAAGGTGGCTTAGAGGATTTGAGATGATTCTTGAGGAAAGTATGGATAGGTGTGGAAGGTACTATTGGGCCTGTACTACTAAAAGTACAAGATCCATACTCGAATGAAGAAAATTGATGGAGATTTGAGGAAGCTTGTAGGATGAGAATTCATGGGTATGTTCTGATCATTATATGGTTGCTTTTTAGTATTGTGATGACCACTCGTGGAGGTGGATCTGGTTCAGGCTTTGGTGCTTAGCCGATTGAGGAGAGGATTCACGAGTTCGTTTCGTTTGACATCACTTGCGTTATTTTGGATGTGACTCTTCAGATGTTTGGTATGATCAAGGATGGAATCATGGAGCTACTTGATGATTATTTAGGGGCTTGTTGGGTCGAGATGGCGGTGGTTAAGTTGGGGGGCACAAAATCTCTCTTTTCGGGAGTTCAAGGCTTGCGGAGCCCCATAGTTCATCAGGAAGAAGGACCCCATCGCTAGTAGACAGTGGCTTTCTTACATGGAGAACGCTCAACATACATGTTTCTGCCCTAAAGGATCGAAGGTGGGATTTGTATCTTGCGTTCTGAGGGATAAAGCTTGCGACAGGTGGGAAGAGATATGTAATTCCTTAGGAGTTGAGGCTGTGGCATCCTTGTCTTGGACTGCTATTGTGTCGAGATTTAGGGTTGAGTTTGCACTTTCTATTGAGGTGCAATAGTTGGCGAGGAAGTTTTAGGGCCTTTGGTGGACGACCGAGACCATAACGTAGATCACTACCAAGTTCAAGGAGAGGGCTTTTTTTGGTTCTGCAGTGCGCTGTAGATGAGGAGATAAAGAAGATGAGGTACCATCATATGCTGTGGGTTGATATCTTTGAGTTTGTGAGCCTGTCGAGTTACAAGAACTTCGATTACTTGATTGCTAGAGCTCGAAAATGGGAGATTGAGCTCTAGCTTCAGATAAAGCGTGGCCCGGAGTAGATTCGAACCGTACTGGGCTAGGAAACGAGGCCCAAGATTCAGGATTCACGATCAGGAGGCCATCAGGGTCGGGGATGTTGTGCTAAGTGTGGGAGGACTCATGTGGCAGGTAGTCTTGATAAAGGGAGAGGTTGTTTCAGTTTTGGCTAGGCTGGTCATTTTAGCAAGGATTGTCCTCGGGGATGGAGTCCAATATGTTTTCACTACAATCAGGTAGGGCACAAGAAGGTCGAATGTATGAGCCTGATGAGCGGAGTGGTGTAGGAATCTGCTCTAGCTACATTGAGGAATACTGATGGCTGAGAAGGCAGAGTGGAGGTTTCACGGGTGAGGAGTCGAGCATTTCAGTTGTAGGTTGAGGAGACCCGAGTTCGACCAAATAGTGTCGTAGGAATGTATCGTATACGCGTTCTTCATGCCTTTATTTATTCTTATGAACATGTAATTGTGTGTGAGAGACTTTATGATCGATTTAGTTAAGTCTCCACTTATGGATCATAGTTTCTTTATGCTTGCCTAAGTATTATTCTTTGAGAGTTGTGATATGCAATTTTGCATACCAAGAGCCATGTTTATTGGGTATTTGGAAGAACTAGATTTATGTTACGACATAGAAGACATTGCCCAACGAGGGATTAAGCCCTAAGTGGAGGAGGGCTAAGTGTTAAGCTTAAAGGATCAACGGCCGGATCGATTTTGACGGTTCCAATGTAATGGGTTGGAGGAAGTTGTAGTGTAAGTTCATTGAATTTTTGGAATTCGGGGTGGTTGAGGCCTTCTAGTGGCTGAGAGACACAAGGGATTGGTCAGAACACGAGTGTAGGGTGATCTGCATTCAAAATCACGTTTTCAGGGAGGTACATGTGGTCCTCGCATCAGAAGCTTCTAGACAAAGATCTCGTTGTACTCGGATGTCCCTTCGAGGATAGTGAAATAAAGTTAAGAGGTGTTTCTATCGCTCAGGTTGAATATGAGTTGTTGGATTGGTTATCTTTTTTTTTATAGTGTTTTATTCATTCTTTTTCATTTGTTGAGATTGTTCAAGGATTTGAAATTTTATCAGGAGAAGGTGCTTTGGATGCGACTATCTTTCCTTAAAGGAGTAGTGAAGTGTTTAAACTAGTTTTGGGGCGTGTGTACCCTAGATGTCTTGGTCTTGGATTTTAGTTACTGTAAGCTCATGATGACAGTGGGGGAGTAGTGAAATTGTGAGATGGTTTGGAGATGCAATGATTATGAGGTTGGTAGAGTGCAACCGAATCCAAGTAGGAGAGAATCGTTTGGATTAATGGGGAATATTTCAAGAGTGTGAACATCCAAAAAATTGAGGCCCAAAATTTCATTTTAAATTAAGTAATTCATAACATAATTTACCAAACATTTCCAACGTCATATCAATTTACAAAAACCATAACAGCGTGTCTAAAAACCATATCATCAAAAATAGTAAAATCCGAGTACAATCCCTAAAATCTCCATGCGGAAATCATGTGTGTGATGCGTTGCTACACCGCTGGCTCCTTCCCCTTTGACGAAGAGGTACCTAAAACCACAACCGAAACTTGTAAGCACAAATCTTAGTGAGTTCCCCCATCATACCGCATACCATATAATATCGTCGGTATCTTTCAACCGGTAACTATCATCGGTATCTTTCAACCGGTAACTAGGGACTATTTCACCCCTACCACAAGCATACAATAGCCAGATATAAACATACAGTCATGCATATCGGGTACTGACCTACCCATTGGTCCTAACGACCTATGCCAGGGAACAACTATTCCCAGCCACTACCACTAACAAAGCATTCATATTACGCAATCATATCTTATGAACAAGTCACATATCCAAACCAAGATAATTATCACAAAGAATTACCTACTAAACATCGTTGTTGGTGGGTCGACATTGTGGTTGTACACCCACCCCTAGTGGAAAGTAACTCACCTCGATGTCGTGTAGCGTCTTAACTGCCCCCGGCGTGAAGGTCGCTCCCCTCGACTCCTCAATCCCAACGCAACAATCCTCAAGTCATCAAACAGAACATATGACCCTAACCAGGGTCAATACCATAACCAGACAAGGTCAACCTTGTTCAAAGTCAACATCCAGCTGACCTGACTCGCCGAGTTGGCCCACCAACTTGCAGAGTTGGTCCACCAACTTGCCGAGTCCACACTCCACTAATCTGATACAATCTCGACTCTGCTCATCTAGTCTAGCAAGATCTCGACGAGCTCTCCTTCCTTCAAACTATCGTGACTATCTTCATCCAACTCGCCGAGTTGTTCCTTCAACTCGACGAGTTCATCTCCCTCTTAAGAACATGTCTAGAGTATGACTCGCCTAGTTGTAGAACAACTCGTCAAGTCCATCCTCAAAGGTTGGGAGATTGCATTGGACTCGCCGAGTCTGTTCATACACTCGTCGAGTCCCATGGTTCTTACGCCCTTTTTTGCGTCTAAACATCTACGGGACTTCCCTCCCTAAGAACTGGTCCATTCGCAGAATGGATTTGGTGGTCATTACGCCTCGACTCGTCGAGTCCCAAGAACAACTCGGCGAGTCCATCCTTGACCATTACTATGAAGTCGATTTAAATGGATCTTAACACATCAAAACCATAGATCTGACCTCTTAGTGTCCATTTTAGACGTAAAGTTTCAAATTTGGTGCACATACATCGGGTTTTTAGCTCAAAAATCCATAAAAGGTGCTCTAAAATTTGCATGGGGCTCTCATGGCCATAGAGTTGGCACCTTTATGCCATGAGACCCCTCCAATAACTCAGATCTGAATGTAGAACTCCATGAATCACTTCACAAATCCGGAAATGGCTTAGAAAGCCCTAAATGAACCTAAAATCTAAGCCCTAAAGATGAACAACCAAAAGAAAGACCAAAACAGGGGGCATTTTCCTTGATTGAGCTGAAGATGGAATAAGATCTCTGGATCTACAAGCCCCAACTCGAATTCCCAAGCTTCCCCCTTCCTTCCAAGCTTCACGACCATCCAAAAGCACCAAAAATGGCCTTAGATCAGTCAAAGCGGATAGGGTTTTGATAAAAGGTGTTTTGGGAGCATAAGGGATAATGGAGGCTGCAATAAGTCATTTAAATAGGGTGCAAACCCTCAGATTTAGGGTTTCCCTCAAAAAGCACCTACTTGCCAAGTCAGTCTCCCGAATCATCGAGCAGGTCACTTAAAATGTCCGCGTATCACGACCCTACTCGACGAGTTTGGCCTCCAAATCGTCGTGACCCAGAGAAAAATACAGAAATGCTTTAAATTGTATGCGTACCAGGAATCAGGTGTTACAAATCTCCCCACGTATTCTAGACTTCGTCCTCGAATTCTGGTGCTTGATCCTGAAAAAGCTCGGGATAATGCTCCCCCATCTCGTCCTCCGGCTCCCATGTCCATTCCGAGCCCTTGCGGTGCTGCCACTGCACCTTTACCAGTTGTATTTTCTTCTTTCGCAGATTCTTTGACTTCCTATCGAGGATCGCCACTGGCCACTCGATGTAGTTCAGGCTATCATCAACCTGACTATCCTCTAAAACCACCACTGCCGAATCGTCCACCAAACATTTCCGTAACTGGGAGACGTGAAAGGTGCTATGAATCTGACTGAATTCGGGTGTCAGATCCAGCCTATATGCTATGTTGACCACCCGGGCTATAACTCTGAAGGGTCCAATATACCTTAGGCCCAACTTGCCCCGCTTCCTGAATTGAATGACGCCCTTCCATGGCGACACCTTCAGGAGCACCATATCCCCGGCCTGGAATTCCAGGTCTGACCGTTGTTTGTCGTTATAACTTTTCTGCTGACTTTGAGTAGTTTGAAGTTTGCTCCAAACCTGTTGGATCTTCTCGGTAGTCTTGAGTACCACTTCGGTACTCCCTATGACTCTCTGTACCACTTCTCCGTAGCATATCGGGGTCCTGGACTTCCTCCCATACAACATCTCGAAAGGAGGACAGTCGATACTCGCGTGATGGCTATTGTTGTAGGAGAACTCCGTCAACGGGAGCTAAGTATCCCAACTACCTCCAAAGTCTAAAACACACGCCCGCAACATATCCTCCAGAGTCTGGATGGTCCGCTCACTCTGACCATCCGTCTGCGGGTGAAAGGCGATGCTAAAATGCAGTCGAGTACCCAACTCATCATGAAACTTCTTCCAAAACCTAGAAGTAAACCTCACGCCCTGTCTGAAATCACCAAAACTGGCATCCCGTGCGGCACCACCACCTGCCTGATTAGATATCGACCACCCTTTCGGCCGAAATACTCTCCTAAATCAGAATAAAATGGTCACTCTTGGTCAATCGATCGATGATGACCCATATCAAATCTACGTGTCGTGCGGTCCTGGGAAGCTTCGTGATAAAATCCATCGTAATATCTTCTCATTTCCACAGCGGGATATCCAACGGCTGGACCTTGCCGTGAGGTCTATGGTGCTCAGCCTTTACCTTTCTGCAAGTCAGGCACCTCTCCACAAACCAAGCTTTGTCCCTCTTCATGCAAAACCACCAATAATCGAGACGAAGATCCTTATACATCATCGTCGCCCCGGGATGGATGGAGAACCTGGATTTGTACGCCTCTGCCATCAGTACCTGGCGCACACCTCCATGATACGGGACCCACCCCTACGGTGAAGAGTCAACAATCCCTGACTATCATAGTCGAAGGAGGAAATATGGCCCACAATTCTCTCGCTCTTTTGATGTTCCTCCTTTATAGCCTCCTTCTGGACCTCCCAGGTCTGCTCAAACAACGGAGTCACAACTGTCATAGTTAGACATATATCCCTGATTGGCACTACCATGTAGCTAAGCGCATCGACCATGACATTGGCCTTCCCCGGGTGGTAGAGAATCTCGCAATCATAATCCTTTACCATATCAAGCCACCGACGCTGCCACATATTCAAATTCGGCTGGTCCATGAGATACCTCAGGCTCTTATGGTATGTGTAAATGGTACAATGAACCCCATAGAGGCAATGGCACCAAATCTTGAGGCCGAAAACAATAGCCCCCAACTCCAAATCATGCGTCGGGTAATTCGCTTCGTGAGGCTTCAACTGCCTCGAAGCGTAAGCTATAAAATGCCCTCTCTACATCAGTATTGCGCCCAGACTTGAGATGGGCGCATCGCAGTATACCACAAAGTCCTCAATGCCCTCTGGCAGGGCTAAGATTGGCACCTTGCACAATCTCTGTCTCAACGTGTCAAATGTAGCTTGCTACTCAGGCTCCCAACGAAAGACTACGACTTTCCTCGTCAGCCTGGTCAGAGGCACGACTATCTTGGAGAAGTCCTAGATGAACCTCCGATAGTAGCCTGCAAGTCCCAGAAAGCTCTGAATCTCAGATGGAGACCTTGGAACCTCCCACCTCATCACGGCCTGGGTCAACCGAAATCCTGTTCTGGTTGACAAGGTGCCAAAGAAACTGTACCTCGCGCAACCAGAACTCACACTTATAGAACTTAGCATATAAGCTCTCCCTCCTCAATGTACACAGAACCTCCTGGAAGTGCTCCTCATGCTGCTCTCACGTCTTGGAATAAACCAAGATGTCATCGACAAAAACTATCATAGACCGATCGAACATTGGTCGGCACATGCGGTTCATGAGATCCATGAACGCGGTAGGAGCATTGGTGAGCCCGAAAGGCATCACCACGAACTCATAGTGGCCATAGCATGTTCAGAATGCAGTCTTCTGTACATCCTCCTCTCTGACCATCATCTAATAATATCCTCAATGCAGATCAATCTTGGAGAACCAAGATGCTCCCTACAGCTGGTCAAAGAGGTCATCAATCCTCCGAAGTGGGTAACGGTTTTTCACCGTTATTCTGTTCAACTCCCGATAGTCTATACACATCCGATGCGACCCATCCTTTTTCTTCACAAACAGAATCGGGGCTCCTCGGGGAGAATTGCTCGGTCTAATGAATCCCTTGTATAACAGCTCCTGCAACTGCATAGACAACTCCAGCATCTCAAGAGGAGCCAACCGATACGGTGCCTTGGCTATCGGAGCTGCACCAGGGACTACGTCGATCCTGAACTCTACCTGCCTCTCCGGAGGTATCGCAGGCAACTCCTCAGGGTTTACATCCACAAACTCTTGTACCACGGGCACAACGCCTACTGTCGCCTTACCCGTTTCCTAGGTATCCATAACATAGGCGACGAATCCCGTACAACCCTACTGAAGGTAGCGCCTAGCTCTCGCTGCTGAACATAAATTCGGTCCTTGCTATGGCCTCTCGCCCTGAATTACCAGCTCTCCTCCACTTGGGGTCCCGATTCGCACCAACTGTTGCGCACAGTCAATCAATGCCCCATTGGGGCTTAGCCAATCCATACCAATAATAACCTTGTTCCCCCGCAAAGGTATGTGAAACAAGTCTACCAGGTAACGTTCCACGAACAACCTCAAAACACAATCCCACTAGACCTCTGATGCTCGCACTGACCGGTCGTCCGCAATATTGACCTCTAGAGGGCAATCCAACATGCCTGAAGACTCAAGAAACTTCTTCCTAAGCGCAAGAGAGACAAACGATCAGGTAGCACCCGAATCAAACAACACCTGAACTGGGATACCGTTCACATGGAACGATCCTAAACAAAACACATACATAATATATCAAAATCGCAGTGACATAACACTGGAGGAGTAGGGGTAGTACAATATTTGCCAAAATGCCCCTCTGATTGCAATGGCCTTCTTATGGCCCCTCTGATTGCAATGGAAGCAAATCAGGTATGATGTCTGAATCGCAGGAGTAGGGGTAGTACAACATTTGCCAAAATGCCCAGTCTTGCCGCATTTATGGCAGCCTGAACCTGGCCCAATGCGGCAAACTCCCTCATGTGACCGACCTCACTTTCCACAGTGGTCTCGGCCCTGCTGGCCCTTCGACCTAGATTCGAATCCCTTGGATTTCTTCCCTGAAACCCCCGTAACCTGCACAGTCTCTACCTTCCTCTTCCTGATGTGCTCCAAATCGAGCTCCCTTTCCCGCGCCCTGGAAATCATGAACTCCAGGGTCGGGCAGGCTGAATAGCTGACATGCTCCCAGATATCAGCTCTCAACATATCATGGTAGCGGGTCTTCCGGATCTCCTCATCCCCTGTATACTAGGGTACCAAAAATGCTCTCTCTCGGAACTTGTCGGTGATCTCCGCCACAGTCTCCGTAGTCTGTCTGTGGCAACCCGATATTTCAACTCGTTGTAATGACCTAAAAAGTCAAGTATTGTAACCACTTTTGAGTTAATAAAATTAACTTCGATAATAAAATGTCCAAAAAGTTCCTATTTAAATTCTTTCTATGTTTAAATGTCATTAAACCATGATCGTACGTAAAAAGAACGCCCAAATCCGACTTCGTATATTGAAGTTATGATTTTTTTCAAGTTCGGCTTAGCAACAGACAACTAAAAACTCGAATCGGAGATTGAGCGACTTTTGGCCGGAATGACCTAAACGAGAATCGAAGGTCTCGACAAAGGTATTTCAGCGGTGAAAAGTCTGGCAAAAACTGACGTCAGATAAAGAAGTTATGAATTTTTAAAGAAATTCCTTAATCATGACATTTTATAAATAAATAATAAAAATAATTTCGGAATTTGCCAACGGAGTCTAAACGAAAGTTGTAGAGCATAGTCTCACCTACGCGTGGATATAAAGACCATCGAAAACAGAGTTCGTATGAAGAAGATATGATTTTTTGAAGTTTATTAAATAAATCATATATAAATTTAATTCAAAAATCTGGTAATATCCGAAGGAGGAGTCAGCGTCCTCATCCGAGTTATGCGCCGCGTAACCCCGTACGCCCTGCGTACCCGAGGGCCTTGGTCTCGGTCCGTCTACGTCGCCCGTATGAGAGCCTATCCGACCCGTCCCATCCGAAGCGAGGCAGTCGAGGACTCGGTCACGGGTGATGCACGCGTACGCCCCGCGTACGAGTGTACACCCCGTGTATTGAGGCTTCTCAGACCCCTATAAATAGAGATGCGAGGGTTCCGGGAAATTCATCCCATTTCTCTCATTTCTCTCACGATATTGCCTTGATTTCCGTGCCCGCACTACCCCGAAGCCCTGGTCATTTTGCTCAAGTTCCGAAGGTCGATTTTACTCCTGAGATTCCCGAGAATCCCAAGAAGAATCCGTTTCCCGAGACGAAACTCTGCCCGGTTTTCCATCTCGCTATCTTCAAACTTTCAAGTGAGTTCATACCCCTAATCAATGTTTTAAATGATTTTAAATGCTTTAGTGGGGGGGGGGATACAAGTAGAAACAAACATGTTATTAAATCATTGATATATATTTTTATAAACAGATTTCACATACTACAAAATGTGATGCATGAATTGGTTTCAAATCTTAAAAACACATTGTTATCAAAAGTTTACCTTTGAAATGTATATTAAAATGACCTCAGGTTATTGTTAATCATTGTTCAAAACACATAAGATGTCTTACAAAACCATTTTTCATTCTTGAACTAAACTATGCATATACACTTATACCCTTATATATGTATTGATGTTATAGTTTGCATCTTTCATTTAGTTTCCCACACCCTTGAGTAGTAAGAGTGTGTAAACTTACATGATCAACTAGTTAGATTACAGTAAATTATCATAGGGATAATTTGAAGATAACAAAACATTATTCCTATTACAAGGAATAACACAAGAGTCAGTTCATTCATGAGTCTTTACTAGTACCTTACCTGATACATGAGTACCTTTACATATGTTTACCTGATACATGAACACATTACATGAGTACCTTTACGTTGATACCTTTACCTGTGTATACTTATTTGAATATTTGTATCACGAATTGCGAGGATAATTTATTAGTACCTGCTGTGTGAATTATCCTGCATATCCCTAGTACCTCGGGATATCTAGAATAGGACTCTATCCCCAGTACCTCGGGATATATGGACGGGACTAACCATTCCGGAACCCATCTGTTAGCAACAGTGGGTGATGAACATCTACGGATGCCTACGGTTATTACTTATACTAGGAGTACCTTTACAGGGACTAACCCTTCCTCCCACCTGCTGCTCCTACAGAGGACAATTGGACAATCTTCGGATGTTCATTAGGTTATATAGGTCGTGTTAACCCTAGTACCTTGGGATAAAAGTTACCTAGGCTGTGTTGGTCCTAGTACCCAGTGACAACACTTACAGTAGTACATTTTCCTGTTTACTTTATTTTGTGATACTTTCACATAAACGATGAGTTAGACTAAGTACTTCGGTACTAAACAATTAAAGGAAAACTATCATTTTACAAACAAAACATTCGGGTCTTGGTAGAAGACTACATCTCAAACTGATAGAAAATAAGGGATTTTCTAGGGTTTTTCTTACTTACATCAACATTTTCATTTAACGATTTACATATCCTTCATAACTGATTTTCACAGACAAGGCAATGACACTTATATACTTATGAATTCACCATATTTAAAGTTGATACTCGCTTTCAAGATAACTTGTATTCTCAGGTCATCAGTAGACAGGTACGGAGGCCAGGTTTTGAGAAGACGGAGCAGACAAGTCTCGTCTTTTATTTTGATTGTATATTTTTGGTGTCTTACTACAATGAAAGAACACACATGTATTAAAACTTTACTTATAATGCAATGGATGATGTTGATTGTTTATTATATTACACTGTTGTGATACTGTACATGACGTCCTCCACCCCTGAACGTTTCTGCCGTTCGTGGTTTTGGGGTGTGACACTGTCTCATATCCAAAAACTCCCTGGCCAGCGGCTGAAGCTCCACAACTGGTGCAATCTCAGCCCTGAATCTGGTCACGAAATTTGACCAAGTGATAGCCTCGATGGTTGGGGCTCCCAACGAATCGCCAACTAACTCCCACCAATCTTTGGATCGGTCCCTCAGACATCCCGCAACAAAGCGGACCTTCGACCCTTCCGGGCAGAAGTAAGTCAACTGCACAGACTCAATGTCTACGATCCATCTTCTAGCAGCAATGGGGTCCCTCACTGCATGGAAATCCGGTGCACCTCTCCTCTGGAATTCCTTGAAGGACAGTGTGCGCGTACCCGTCTGGCTAGATGCCAAATCACTCCTGAATGCCCGAAGGTGATTCTCCATTAGTTCAATAATCCCCTCCTTGATTGACCCGTAGATGACCCGGGTCGCATCAAGGATACCTCTTGTGATCTCAGACCCGATGAACTCGCATAGCCCGTCATCAACCTGCCTGGATCCTGCACCCGAGCCTCTAATCTTGATCCTGATCCTGAACCTGATCCTCCTGCTCCATGACGCGTGATCGCCATACTGAAAATAAACACATAACGTTAGGATCATACATACCCCCGAGAGGTCTCACACATTATCCAAGTTTCCTGGTTCCATCTCGGCCCTCCTGGACTCCAGTACGGATCCTCTACTTTCAGTAGTACGGGCCCATACTACCTTCCACATCTATCCGTACTTTCCTCAAGGATTGCTTCAACTTCACTAAGTCCCTTTACCGATACCCTTTACTACTAATCTCGTCCTAGGATTTCCTAGGGCACTCTTCGACTTATTCTCTGCCATCAGCTGCACTAGGAGTCCCTACTTTCTTTGCCTAACTAGCTTGTGAATACTATTACATATCCGCTCACTAGTTAGTTAAAGTTAGCCACGACCCCTTAAGCACAAAGCAAGTAGCATTCATGCATTGAGTGACCACATCATGCATAACCTAATCAGGATATACTACTATTAACTAAACAGTCCTAGCCTATAGCTCATACAACAGGAATTCAAGGCATCCTCTAGATCCTTAGCCATACTCTAACATGCAGTTCTTAGAATCATATATTAGGCTTACAAGGCATCCTTCTAGATCCCTAGCTCTAATCTAGCATGCAGTTCTAAAAATCATATATCAGGCATACAAGGCATCCTTCTAGATCCCTAACCCTAATCTAGCATGCAGTCCTCATAATCATGAATCATACACATAACATAACAAGTATGGGTATTTTGGGGAAAACTTACTTGAGCTCGGCCGGTCGCACGCATCACACACCTTGTCTTTTCTCAAAAACCCTTAACTTAAAGTTTTGGAAACTGTTTTTCTTTAAAAAAATCTTTTAGTCCCTCGATTTGAGTCCATACACCCCTCGAGGGTGTGTCCGAATCCCTCAAACCATGGCTCTGATACCAACTTGTAACATCCCAAAAATCAAGGCCAAAAATTTCGTTTTAAATTAAGTAATTCATAACATAATTTACCAAACATTGCAAATGTCATATCAATTTATAGAAACCATAACAACGTGTCTGAAAACCATATCATCGAAAGTAAAAAAATCAGAGTACAATCCCTGAAAACTCCATGCGAAAATCATGTGTGTGATGCGTTGCTACACTGCTGGCTCTTTCCCCTTTAACGAAGAGGTACCTGAAACCATAACCAAAACCTGTAAGCACAAAGGTTAGTGAGTTCCCCCATCATACTGCATACCACATAATATCGTCGGTATCTTTCAACCGGTAACTACCATCGGTATCTTTCAACCGGTAACTATAATCGGTATCTTTCAACCGGTGACTGTAACCGGTATCTTTCAACCGGTAACTACCATCGGTATCTTTCAACCGGTAACTGGGGACTATTTCACCCCTACCACTTCCATACAATAGCCAGATATAAACATACAGTCAGGCATATCAGGTACTGACCTACCTATTGGTCTTAACGACCTGTGCCAGGGAAAAACTATTCCCAGCCACTACCACTAACAAAGCGTTCATACTACACAAGCATATCTTATGACCAAGTCACATATGCAAACCAAGCTAATTATCACAAAGACAATTACCTACTATACATCGTTGTTGGTGGGTCGGCATTGTGGCCGTAGACCCACCCCTACTGGAAGGTAACTCACCTCGATGTCGTGTAGCGTCTGAACTACCCCTAGTGTGAAGGTCGGCTCCCCTCGACTCCTCAATCCCTACACGATAATCCTCAAGTCATCAAACAGAACATATAACCCTAACTAGGGTCAATACCAAAACCAGACAAGGTCAATCTTGGTGAAAGTCAACATCCGGTTGAACTGACTCGCCGAGTTGGCCCGCCAACTCGCCAAGTCCACACTCCACTAATCTGATACAATCTCGAATCTGCTCTTCGAGTCTAGCAAGAACTCGACGGGCTCTCCTTCCTTCAAACTATTGTGACTATCTTCATCCGTCTCACCGAGTTGTTCCTTCAACTCGACGAGGTCATCTCTCTCTTAAGAACTTGTCCAGAGTATGACTCGCCGAGTTGTAGAACAACTCGTCAAGTCCATCTTCAATGGTTGGGAGATTGCCTTGCACTCGACGAGTTTGTTCATACACTCGTCGAGTCCCATGGTTCTCAGGTCCTTTTTCGCGTCTAAACATCTACGAGACTTTCCTCCCTAACAACTGGTCCATTCGCAGAATGGATTTGTTGGTCATTACTCCTTGAATCGCCGAGTCCCAAGAACAACTCGGCGAGTTCATCCTTGACCATTACTATGCAGTCGATTTAAATGGGTCTTAACACATCAAAACCATAGATCTGACATCCTATAGTCCATTTTATATGTAAAGTTCCAAACTTAGAGCACATGCATGGGTTTTTTAGCTCAAAATTCCATAGAAGGTGCTCTACAATGTGCATGGGGGCTCTCATGGCCATAGAGTTGGTACCTTTATGCCATGAGACCTCTCCAATAACTCAGATCTGAAAGTAGAACTCCATGAATCACTTCACAAATCCGGAAATGGCTTAGAAAGCCCTAAATGCACCCAAAATCTAAGCCCTAAAGATGAACAACCAAAAGAAAGACCAAAACAGGGGGCATTTACCTTGATTGAGCTGAAGATGGAATAAGATCTCTGGATCTACAAGCCCCAACTCGAATTCCAAAGCTTCACCCTTCCTTCCAAGCTTCATAACCACCCAAAAGCACCAAAAATGGCCTTAGATCACTCAAAGTGGCCAGGGTTTCGATAAGACGTGTTCTGGGAGCATAAGGGACAATGGAGGCTGCAATAAGTCGTTTAAATAGGGTGCAAACACTCGGATTTAGGGTTTTCCTCAAACAGAACCTACTCGTCGAGTCCGTCTCCCGACTCGTCGAGTAGGTCACTTAAAATGCCCGCGGATCATGACCCTACTCGACGAGTTGGGCCTCCAACTCGTCGAGACCCAGAGAAAAATACAGAAATGCTTTATATTGAATGCGTACCAGGAATCAGGTGTTACAGAGTGAATGAATGAGGAATTCTTTATCCAAAAACAAGTGGAGGGCTAGTTTTTGCTATGGAATGAGTCAAAGTTTACGCCAAATATATTTTTCACTGTTCAGACATAATTAGGGAAGCAAATGCGTAAGGTTCATGTTATCTTGTCCGAAGATGTGAAGCATCAGCAGTGGCGCATTATGGGTTCATGACTAGGTTTAGATTGAGGGTTGTGTTGGAAACTCTCTGACTGTTCTTATATGATGAAGACTTTGGGGTCCAAAGTAAGACCCAAACACCTGATTGGGGTGTAACAGGATGGGAATTCGACTTGTAATATCCATAAAATTTATATATATTTAAAACTTGTTCAAGCATCCAAAAACCATTATTTATTACAAAATGTTTTGATAATAGTTTCATATCTGAGAATCGTAAAAATCAAAATCATAAAATGTGAGGAGGTGCATGATCAAGTCTTCGCATTCCCGTGATCATCCGAAGTACCTTAAACAAAATCAAAAACTATAAGCCCGAAGCTTCGTGAGTTCTCGCAAAATACCGATACATAAAAAATAGTACACATAATAACAACATGTAATTGGTCCACAACTTCACAAAATGGATTACCCCCTAGCCCACAATATGAATCCGGATTGCCTTACAGGTCCACAACTCACATCTGCCTTACTCTCGAGCCGACAGCATAAGTCTGGATTGCTCTCGATCCCACAACTTATGTCTAGCTTGCTCCTTCAGTCCTAAGACTGGAATATAAATGATCAGCCCCCAGTGCAAGTCTGGCATGCTCCCATGGCCCTCAGCTTGCATCTAGAATGATTAGGAGTCCTTAGTGTGAGTCTGGCATGCTCTCCTTAGCCATCAACTCGTATCTAGCATACTCTAAGGTCTGTTGGTTACCACATAGAGCAGTACAACCTTAACCCTACCCACACAACATGTCGACATGTAACAGCTAAATACACATGCAAATAATTAGGCAGTATCATAGGTAGTCTTATAGATCTACCAAACTAGCATTCATATCTAACTCACATTCAACATATCAACAAATACCAGGATATCAATCCAATGGGTCGGCCTTGGTGCCTTCGACCCTTAAGTATAGTGAGGAAAAGTCACCTCACAAGTAGTGTTGAACCGATAAATTCGAATCTCAACTCACAACTCTGAACTCAACTCCCTGTAACCACCATATGAATAATTCCATTAAAATCCCAAATTACCAAAATACCCTCAGAATTTAAACTTGGTCAACAATGGTCAAAGTCAAAGTCAACAGTCAAGGTCAACAGTCCATGCTGACCCAATTCATTGAGTGCATCTACTGACTCGTCAGGTCCTTCATATCTCAAAATCTCATAAAAAGCTCGAGACAACTCATTGAGTTACCAGAGCAACTCGTCGAGTTCTTCAGTGTTCAGAAAACCAGGAAAACTCAACCAACTAGTCGAGTTACCTCATCAACTTGTTGAGTTCACTCAGTATCCCTAAAGCGGGAAACCCTATCCAACTCGTCGAGTTGGCTAAGCAAATCCTCGAGTTTTCATGTCTTAATGTATTCAGCCCTTTCCAGTTGAAACCACGACCCCAAACTATAGATCTAGCCCCTTAGGACTGAGATACCACGTAAAGTTGCTAACTTTACGTGCATGCAAGGCATCAAAGGGATTAAAACATTAATATGAAGCTTATTATGGGTTTTAGAGCATGAAGGAGGGCTAAGAATTAATAAAGTTGGCAACTTTATGTCCAATGAGGCCCTAAGATGCTAAGATCTGAAGTCCTAGCTTCAAAGCATGCTCAAGACCAAAAATGACTCAAGACCAAAAATGACTCAAGAATAAGCTACAAAATGAGCATAAACTCTGTAATGGAAAGATCAAACAAAGGAGTGATCAAGATGGCGCCTTTTTACGTCCAAATGGTTGCAAAAATATTGAATCTCCCAGATCCAAGGCCTTCTACACAATCCAACCTCTTCAAGCTTTTAGTTTCCTCCAAAAGAACATAAGATTTACTATCCAAAGCTCACACACACTCAAGAAAGTAATAAAGCACGGCTAGGGTTTCTCTATAGACAATAAGGTGGTAAGGGGACTTAAGGTCCTTTAAATAGGGTGTATACCCTAAAAATTAGGGTTTTCATGCACAGCGTCAACGCGTCGAGTTGGGATCCTCCAACTCGTCGAGTAGGTTCCATAATCCACACAACCTTATTAGTTTTTACACGACGAGTCGGGGCCTCCAACTCGTCGAGTAGGTCTTATATGATCTACAAAAATTCTTAAAGTTTATACCTGGGAATCGGGATGTTACACAACTCATGATGATTTTTGCTCGGTATTGCGAATGATTGTCAATACCATGGGCTGGTCCCGTGGCTATACTAGATGTATGGCAAGACTAAGGACGAGCTCGTAGTACACACTAAGATGAATTGGCCGTTGCGGAAATGATTTTAAGACTATGAGGGGATCACAGCCTTTGTCCAGGATGATTCAGGTTCGTTATTGTTATACAACCACCCCGTGTTCGGGAAGGAGCATTGTTAGAGCCATAACGGTGGTTAGACTAATATAGCTCCCGATTGAGGGTGAGGCCTGTTTAACTATGCTAGGTTCAGTAGAGACCCATGGGCGAGGCCTGTTTGGTTATGCTAGCTTGGGTGAGACCCGTGTGCGAGGTCCGATTGGTTATGTTATGTTTGATGAGCGAACCATTCAGACATTTGAGGTTAGATACGGGTATGTGGTGTTGGTCGTAAGTCAGCGGACCAGTGATGAAATAAGGGCAAGATCAGTGTGATTTGTGATCTTAAGTGTTCTAGCATATTAGATGATGTCACGGTGTATCATGAATCAGTAAGTGTATGAATCATGAGGGTGGGACCTGGTAATGAATGGCATAGTTGTAGGCGTTAGAGAATGTGTGGAGTAGGGAAGCTTAGTGATCAGTGGGTTGGAACTGTGTGGCAGATATGCTAGGGTAGCCCTTATCAGTTGGACTGTTAGGCGCAATCTCGTTGTACTATTGTGTGCGAGATTGTCAACATCATCAATCGGCTAAGGATTTGGCATCCCATCTTTCTAGAAGGTTAGTGTGGAATCAAGAGATATCGGATAGATTGAATATGCAGAATTTTGATTATCAGGATATGAGTTATGTGATGGTTTTGCACCAATGATTGAGACTTGGGGTAGGAATCATATTTGCTTTAAGGTTCAAGGTTATTGGCATCGATGGATGGTTAGGGTATCTGTTTTCCAGTTATCAACATGATAATCCAGGGTTGGGGGGATTTGTTCGGTTTAGGTTGTGGAGTAGAGGTACTATGGATATGAAATAAGATGGTTTTCTCTTCTTGGAAATCAGACATAGTATAGGGTTATCGGTTTTCTATAAGAATAGTTGGATCTTCTTTGTCGTTTGACGGCAAACCGTTAAGGTTTGTCCTTTGTTAAAGTATGTAATCTCTGCTAAAATTGGGCTTTGATAACAGTGTTGGTAGGTGGTCTTTGGTGTGAGATGACTTCTTAGTCCTAATTGGAATTTCGGAAGCTCTGGTAGGGTCATCTGGTGCGATAGAGTAGGTTGTAAGGAATGATTTTGAGGACAAAATCTAATTTAAGTGGAGAAAAGTTATAATACCCGCTTTCAATAATGGTTCAGCTAATGATATTAACGAGTCAAAAAATGGTTTTTGGGGAAAACTTGTTGTCACGACGTGACCATAGAGAGGTCACAACATGATAACGGAAAGTGAAGAACGCGCATCCGAGCTGTGGTCACAACATGAGACATAGGTGGTCATGACATGAGGTATGCTATAGCCCAAGACCATGATCTTTAAGGGTTTACTTCGAATTTAAACTGATTTATCTCTACATTAGGACTCACTATCAGCCTACATCACCCTCAAATCTCAGAAAAATGTAACACTAATCTCTTTTGGTGGTTCTTGGCATTCTGGTGCATTTTTGTAGCTTGAAGAAGGAGAATAAGGTGTTCTAGTTGTGGATCTAGCAAGGAAGCCTCATAATCATCATCTTGTACTCATTTTGGACCTTTGTAAGCATCCAAGACCACCCGTTTTCTAGGATGGATCGATTTAGGGTTTCAAAGAGTCAAAAGGTCAAAATTTGGAAGATACAGGGCCTCAAGATGTGACCTTTGAGTGATTACAACGTGAGATGGGAAAATATGATAAGTTTTGTTTGGGAGTGGTCTCATGATGTGAGGCATAGAGGCTCACGACGTGAGTACTGATGCAGCCCAAGCCTATGATCTTTTAGGGTTTCCTTCGTGTGTAAGTCCCTCTAACCCATTTTAAGGTTCATTATCAGCCTCGAAACCTTCTTTCACCTTATAAAACCATAGCCTCCATCCCTTCCTTGATTGTTGGCCACTTTGGAGCATTTCTTGGTTTGAAGAAGAAGAGAAGAAGAAGAAGAAGAAGAAGAAGAAGAAGAAGAAGAAGAAGAAGCTGAAATTTTGAAGAGGCTTGCAAGGAATCATCATCATCATCATCTCACATTGTTTGTGGACCCTTGCAAAGTGTCAAAACGTCCACGTTTATTGTTGTTTGTGGCTATATCTAACTTTTGTCCCACTTTTCTCCTTAGTTAAGCATGTTTAAATTAATGTAAACCATAAAGTTGGCAACTTTATGGGTTATAAGGGTCTTTATAGTGCCTTGAATTTCAAATCTAGTGAATGGTTGAGTTTTGGCATCTTGCATGAATGTTGGATGATCTGCTTTTCAATTTTGGTCCCAAATGACATATAGACAAGTATTGGACATACATGCCAATAAATCATCACTACAAGAAAAAAGACCCTTTTACGACGCGCAAAACACGATGCTCTTTGATTTATGTTACGCATTAGAGAGTGACATTAAAAAAGTGTCATCTCTTCAAAAAATTTAAGGATTTAGGTCACGCATTTCTGAGTGCCCTTAAATTAGTGTCTCATGTAAAAATATTAAAAACACGGAGGGCACCTATAATAAAAAGGGCGTCCTCTACAAATTTCGCTTTATAATTTTAATAAACGTGCGTTTCTGGGACTCCTTGATAGGTAAAGGGGGAAACTAAATCCCCCAAAATTTTGAACACCCGCTTCCTCTTCCTCTTTACTCTCTACACTCGCCAAATCGACTTCATTCTCTCCCTTCTTTCTCTCTACAAACCCGTTCCTCTACGATCGATTTTCACTTCATTCTCTGTATAAACCCTAATTAAACATAACGCATTTGCAATGGTAATATCTTCTTTCACAAAATAGATGATTGACCGAAGAACTAGGGCTTTTGATGAATCAGACATCACCACAATAGCGCTTGCATCTTCTCCATCATCGTCTACCTCCCTATCACCTTTCTATCCGGATAATAACAACAATGCCACTTCTTCCTCACCAAATTACTTCTTGTCTTCTTCTTCAAGGTCAAGGTTCTTTTATGTTTAATGGCTTCAAAGATATTGATGTGCAAATTGATTCTCGCTGATCATGTAAGCAGTTGTTTTCTTTCTTCCATTTTATTTTCTCACCTTAAATGATATCGTTTAACTTGCCAAGAACTTGAAGTCGCAGGGCTTAAGATTTACTAAATGTAAAGGGTTTGCAGGAAATCTTCCAATTGGAATGATCTAGGGTTTAAGAGATAGACCTTAGCTTTAAGCTGTTGAATTGAAGTCCAATTTTGTTCTAGAAGGAAAAATCCGCTTTCTCTTCTTACACCAACTTCCCTCATCTTTCCCCTCATTTCCATATCTTCTTAACTAATTCAAAGAGGAAAAATATGATCGTTTAACGGTATCTTGAATCAATTGGCTTTCTACAATATCATGAGGAAATATGATAAGGTTAAGATTTTCTGATTTTTTTGTTAGTCTAGATACAACAACAAACGCACCACAAGATTATGCAAAGAAAAAAAAACATTTCTATTATCGCAAGGGTAAGAAATATTATATACTTTTTATTTACTTATATAGTGTTTGTCATGATTATTTATTTATTTATTAAATGTGTTTGATGTTACAAGCCACATCTCCTGACTTTCAGGAATCAAACTTATGCTAAGAAAGTTAGAGCTGATGTGGTTGATCTTGGTAACTTCTAGATGAGCAAATATTACAAGTTTTTCACTGATGTAACAAAAAGCCGTCTTGTTTTGTGGGATCTTTGTCCTCTTGGATTGACTAATAAGGGTATTTTTGTCATTTTTACACCATGATTTTTTATATTAAGTTATAGATTCAATATATATGTTTCCATTTTTATAGGAAACAAGGTGGAGATAGCAGCATACACAAAAGTTTTATTTTAATATATATTCACCTTTTTGCCCATCTGGCGTGGTAACAGTATCAACTTGATGTTGTGACCGAAAGTAGGAAGTTAACTATACTTAAGGCTCTTCAGTCTATCATGTAAGATGTCACCACTCAAGACATAGTTAGATGATTACCAAGAAGGTTGGACACTTTGTGTGGATGGCTATGTATGACAACCACTTCATTTGTCCTTTCATCTCCTCTTTATTTTCTCTACTCCATTTACAACATGTCTCTTTGTTTGCAGGTTAGTAGAGACACATATTTTCTTTTGTGGTTGGTAGAGCATTTGTTACAGATATCGAAAAGCTTAAATTGAGTAACAAAGCACACCTGTTAGAGATTGAAAGTTTGATGGGCTATTTTTTGGAGGTCACAGAGGTCTCCTTTCAAATCTTTCTCTTTGTCTCTTATATCTCTTGCTTACTTTCACTTAAATTGAGTTATCAACCTTTTCAATATGCACTAATAAATCCGTCTCTATCTCTGTAGGATGGAATTCAGCTTGGCTCAAATCTTTTGCAGGCAGTTGAATTTCTTGTATCCGGGGTACATTCTTAACCTAAAAATTTCTTTTAGTTGCATAATAGGAAGAATTTGTTTTTTGGATTTTTGGTATCAATCTTTATTTTAAATAATGGGCCCATCCATATATGTTGTTGGCAGCCTATTGATAAACAATCTCTTCTTGATTCTGGGATATTATGTTGCCTGATTTATATTCTTAATGCCCTTTTGGGTCCTGATGGAAGAAATACAAGGAAAAAGGTAACGTCCATTGAAGAGGAACCAGAAGCCATGGATAGCCCAGGTCCAGATCGACGCCTTGAGGTATATCATATGTGTCATCACTTTTGCAGATATCTGTTAACTCACTTTTTTTTTTGCTAATGCTCTCATTTATCTTTGAAGGTAGAAGGCAGTGTTGTGCATATTATGAAGGCATTGGCAAGTCATCCTACAGCTGATCAAAGTTTAAATGAAGACAAGTCACTTCAACTACTCTTTGAGATGGTTGCCAATGGATCTTTAATTTTATTTTCAAGATATAAGGAAGTTCTTGTACCCTTACACAATGTTATGTAAGAGGAAGTGTGACTGTTCTTTATCTTATTCTGTAATCCAGATACTTGGTCTTCTTATGTCTAATGACAATAGAAGCACCACCAAGTACATTAGGAGGCATCAGTTGGTAATGATCTCATATCTATAGTCCGCCCTTTAAGATCCTAGTGTATGAAATTTATGATACAATTATAAACTATATGCAGATAAAAATACTGCTAATTGTTGTGAAGGACTTCAAGCCGGAAACTGGAGACCCTACATATACACTGGGAATTGTAGACTTATTGCTTGAATGCATAGAATTGTCATATAGACCTGGCCAGTTGCTTCCTCTGTTTCCTTCTCGTACATTGATTACTATTATTTATAAAAAAAAAAGTTCATTCAGCACTGAATTTAAATGTAAAATAAGTTGCAAAATATAGTTCCCAACAAAAAGGGATCCGGAACTATCTAGATCTGGATCAAGAAGCCTGCCAAAAAAAAGTCAAAAATCAATGTTTACTTAACAAAAAAGTCAAAGTCTTTCGTTTTATGTGTCATGTATTAACCTTGAAGCTACGTCGAGTAAACATCGCATTGTGAAACCAGGATCACCACCCCATGAGAGCAATTGTTGTTGTCCAACAGAGACAAGAGCAACAAGACATTTAGTTGCATTCTGATTCAATGAACAGAAACCAAAAAAAATGAGATATCAAAAAGGGTAAAATTGTCATTTGGATTATGGGCAAAAAGGCAAAATTTGTTATAATGCTATGTATATAACCTGCATCATATATGTCAATAGCGTTGCTCCTAATCGCCGATTTCTCATTCTTAATCAGTACTCTTTTTGATCTTCAGCAATCTTTATTTATTTGTGTATGTTCTTTGCTATTTAATTCCAATAGGTATGTAAGTCGGCTATTCTTATAACTTTATTTGCTGTTATTATAATATTTCTTATCCCAATTTTAGTCTAAGTCGGTTACACTATGGTTTTAATTTGCCAGAACCTTAAAGTATTATAATTCACTACTAGAAGCTTTTCTGGAAGTGGAAGATTACTATATGGAGAGACATCAGCTACTCCTCAAGTCTCTGAACCTGATGTTCACACACACACACCATCACTTTCTAGACCAATGGTTTCACTGTTAACGATGGTCCTTTGAGAAGACTTGATGATCCCCAAAATGCATCTTTCTTGGAGGTACCATATTAAGTTAATAACTTCTTTTCCTTTTTCCCAATTCCCATTTTACCCTTACATGATGTGTTCTCTAATTTTCTTTAACAGAGCATAAGGAACTCAGAATGTCTAGAAGAGCTTAGGCTTGCAAAAGGAAGAGCTCCTGTTCATGCCAGTCTTGTGAAGAAGCTCGAAGACTACCCTGTTAGTAATCTTTCCCATTTCTTGATTTCTTATACAATCCTTCTAGGCTGTTTTTCTCCAATGCAAAATATGCATGTTAACTCTTTGAATGTTTTGTTCAAATTTGAAAATCTTAAGGTCACAAACATTAAAGATAATATCATATGACACATGTAATTATGATCAACAGATAGAAGTTTGACAATGTCAACAGTGTTGACATCAGACAATATTAGTGATGAAGGAGCCATGAACACTCACACAACAGGTTAACTGATCCTTTTAAAAAAATATACAACCCTTATTTTTAAAAATGTTTACATCAAATTTGGATTCATTGGACTTCTGCTGCACAAGTATCTTTGCTTGAAGATGAAATGCAGAGGGTAGAAAGAGTTAATGTAAGGAACACTGTTTAAAATAATGATATTGCTGACTCTGCCTTTGGTTATTTTGACCAGGTTGCCCTCATGCTTGCAGGGATGGGTTCATCTGCAGATGTAGATACTGTGAGCAAGTTCATAGATTTAGAGTCCTTGAGTGGTGTTACTAAGGAAGAGTGGAGATACGGTGAGTAGGGATGGGTTCATCTACAGATGTAGATACTGTGAGCAGGGATGGGTTCATCAGCACAAATCTTGTTTATAGTGAGGCACACATTAGGTTATTAGAACTATTAGTTTGTAACTTTCTGTTACAACTTCTATTAATTTATTTTATCTTTCCATGGAATGATTATTTGTATGACATTAAATTTTATGCAATGGATTCTATTTTTTGTATATGATATTTTATTTTCTATTATGAAACATTAAATACAAATTTAATTTGAAAATAAGTAAATCTATAAATAATATTTTTTTAAACATTTAAAATTTTGATACGCAAAAATGTGTGTCATCTTCATTTATGACATGGCATTTCTTGACAGGGGCTTTCTTGATACGCATTGCGTGTCATTAACACGCGCGTTGTAAGGTTACGACACGCGAATGCGTGTCGTCTTCCTTTATGAAAGGGCCTTCCTTGATACGCATTGCGTGTCATAAACGCGCGTCGTAATTGCGTGTCGTAAATGCGCGTCGTAAATGCGCGTCGTCTCTCTTTATGACAGGGCCTTCCTTGATGCGCATTTGCGCGTCGTCTGATCCTTTTACGACGCGCAATGAGCGTCGTAAAAGGCTGTTTTTCTAGTAGTGCATCCACTTTTAAGTGTACTATGGAGTTATAAAACCTTCTAGAAAGTTAGAGTAAAACACTTAATGGATTAAGTACTTAAATGGTTGGATTTTGACATTAGACTATTCTCACAACGTGAGATATAGGGTCTCACGTCATGAGGTTGAATGGCCTCATTTTCTGTTATGCTTCTTAGAGCTCATGACATAAGGGAAATCTGCTCACGACTTGTCGTCAGATCTAGTGGCTTTTCATGTGTGAGTGGTTCAGTTGAGTCGATATGAGTTGGAATCGGACTGAGTGAGCTCCCATGACGTGACCAAGGGCTGCTCATGACATGAGGATGAATAATTGACATTCTGGGTTGTTGACTTTGACTTTGAGTGTTAACTTTTGGCTTGGGTTAAATTTTGGTCAATCTTTATTTTTAGAAGGTAAACTATGGGTTTGCGTTGTATGGATTGTTAGGAAGTTTTTATCACCCATCTTTTAGCGGTGAGAGTTGTTGGTTGTGATCGGTGCGATGTCGCACGAGGTTTTAGCCAACATTGTGATTTTGGTGAGTCTCCTCTCTGTACTCGGGGGTCAAAGGAACCAATTTCGGCCCACCGGTTTGTGTTATATATGAAGACAAGGGGTAACCCCTGACATTTGTATGAAAGACCTGTATGCGGCTCCTGGAAAATTATATGCAAGACCATGGTTTGGACCTTGGTAGTTATATATAGTATGCTACTTGTCTTTGTAATACTTGCATGGAAGACCAGGAGGTGGCTCTTGGAACTTGCCTGTAAGACCCAAGGCTTTGGACACCAGCTTGGCAAGGAGAGACCAGGATACGACTCATGGCATAATGACAAGACTATGGTTGGCACATAGCAATCTCTATTTTATGTATGGTATGTGGTATTTTTGGGAGCTCACTAAGCTTTGTGCTTACAGATTTATGTATATGGTTTCAGGTACTTTTGGTACGAAAAGAAAGGGGCTGGTGTGACTGCATCGCATCCACCAGAGTTTTCCCCATGGACAATTTACGATATTTACTCTAATGTTTAAATAATATATTCAGTTTGATCGGTTTTGGAACAGCTCCTTTGTATGGTTTATTGTTTTAAAAATGAAAATTTTACTATGAATTTTTCGGACGTTACAAGTTAGTATGAAACCCTTGGTTTGAGGGATTCGGACACACTCTCGAGTGTGACTGAACTCAAACTGAGGAATTGGTAATCTTTCAGTCACCCACACTCAAGTAAGTGATTCCCAAAATACACATACATGTTGATGTGTTATATGATATGAATACTTGCATGCTAGAATAAGGCTAAATATATTTTCTGGAATTGCATGATAGATTGGCCTGATATGTGATGTCTTGTGGCCTTGGAGAATTAGATGCTATGCTAGATTTGGAATCTATATTGTTAAAAGTAATTGCTAAGTGTATGCTTTAACAATTGTATACGGTTAGAATCATATAGCCCTAAAATGACTTCTTTAGCCATATTTCATGTTCCTCGTATGGTTGTGGTCTTAGGGTAGAGTCTTTTATTCGACAGTCTATTTGATCCTATATTATATATATATATATATATATATATATATATATATATATATATATATATATAATTTCCATGCATAAGGAAAGAAACAGTAGGAGTAGAAGTTCCTAGCATGGTAGTAGAAAGTGAGATTAGGATGTCCTTTGTTTGATTTGTGGCTTGGAGTGTTATTGCACGAATGTTTCTTGCTTTGTGCTTTGTGGTATCCTTATTGATGTGAGTTAACCATTAAGTGAATGTGTTAAGTAACATGCTACAAAGGTTAAATAATTTCAAAGTGATGGATCTGGTCATATTGCGTAACTCTCATTTAAGTCTAACCTTTGTGGGGTTGATTCTTTTACTCGAAGGATTATCTAAGCTTTGTTGCATGTGACTGTATTCATTAAGTAGTTAGATGACATTAGTAGGAGTTCTTCAATAGCTAATGGCAGGGTGAGGCCGGGAGCCTAGGAGAGCCTATGATGTGTTCTAGTGAATATGGATCTACTATTTAGCAGGTATTTGAAATACCAGTACGAGAAGGTGACTTTGATGATTCGAGATAAATCTTGTGGAAAGTATGGATAGTTGTGGAAAGTAGTATTAGGCCCATACTATGGAAAACATAGGATCCATACTCGAATCAAGGAGGGTGACGAAGATTCTAGGAAGCTTGTAGGACAAGGAATTTTATGGGTATGATCTGATTCTTGTATGGTTTCTTTTAATAATGGTGATGATCACGCGTGGAGGAGGTTTAGGTTCTTTTTCGGGCTCAAGTGTTGATATTGAGCCATTTGATGAGCAGATGTGGGAATTCATCTCGTCGGAGATCACCCACGGTATTTTGGAGCAGACTCCTGTGAACTTCGGTTCAGTCAAGGAAGGGATTATGAAGATTTTGGATGAGCGTTTGTGCACGTTCTGCACCGATATTTTAGCTATCGTGAGGGCTCACACTCTTTATTTCCATGAGTTTCGTGCTTGTTGAGCTCCTAAATTCTTTGGGGAGAACGAAACCATTTCTAGTAAGAGGTGGTTAACGAACATGATGAATGCTTTCCAGATGAGCTTTTGCCCTAAGGGGTTGAAGGTCAGATTTGCATATTTTCTTCTGAAAGACAGAGCGCGAGATTGGTGGGAGGAGGTAGACTTCGCTTTGGGAGGCGAGGCCATTGAGATGATTACTTTAGATGATTTGTTGATCCGATTTAGAGAAGAATTTTCCCTATCTATCCAGGTGCAGTAATTGGTAAGGGGGTTTCAGGACCTTCGCAAGATGACTAAGATTGTGGCAGAAATCACCACAAAATTTATGGAGAGGGCTCTTTTGGTTCCACAGTATGTTGCAGACAAGGAGATGAAGAAGACTCGGTAGCTTGATACGCCACGAGACGATATCAGGGAGTTTGTTAGCTTTTTAGCTTGTCAAACATGATAGCTAGAGCCCAAGAGCAAAAGTTTCATTTAGAGCACCTCGAGAAGAGTAAGCTAGAACATGTTGATATAGTTGGGGCTCCTGTGAAGAGACCAAGATTTCTGATCAGTGGCTGAGAGGCCAACAGGATCGCGGTCAGTGCAGCACGTGCAGGAAACAACACAATGAGGCTTGTCGATCTAGGGGTATGGGTTGCTACAAGTGTGGAAGGATTGGACATGCCAGTAGGGATTGTCCCCAGGGAGTGATTTTGTTATGTTTCCACTTCAACAAAGAGGGCTAAAAGAAGACCGAATGTCTAGAGTTGATGAGGGGAGTATTAAGGACACTTTCTCTAGCCATGCTGAGGATTACTGATGATCGCAAGGACATATTGATTGTTCCTGTGGTGAGAAGCTGAGAATTGTAGTCACAGGCCGAGGAGATATGAGTTCCACTAGTTGATGTCGCATGTATGTGTTGTATTCTATCCTTCATGCTCTTATTACTTGTGTTTGTGATTGTATGTTTTGTGTGAGACGCTATGTGTCGTTTATCTAATTCTCCACCTAGAAATTAGAATTTTCCTCATGATGGTCTAGACATATTATTTTGAGAATATTTATATGCGATTTGCATACCAAAAGTCATGCTTGGAGGATATTCGGGTGAGCAGGTTTTAGATTTCGATATGGGAGGCACCAACCACCGTCAAAAGATGCTTTAAGTGAAAGAAGACTAGCAACCGGTTCGATCTTTGGTGGTTTCATCAAGCAACGCAAGAAATCTTCAAGGCGAGCATGTCAGGTTTGTATCCAGCATCTATAGAGGTCTTTCATGGTTACGAGGAAATGAGTGATTGGTCTAATTGTGGGTGTAAGATTAGTAGTTGTCATGTTCATATCTTCGAAGTGTGGTCAGTTGTAGCTTCGCATGGGAATTTCTCTAGTGCAATTAGGTTATTGAATTTGTTGGGTACCCATTTCGATAGTTGATATTTTGTTCTTCGTCATCCGATAAAGTCACGGAGGACTTACGGAGTGTGTAGTGGAAAGTGCTCAGAAATATTGATCTTGTTCAGATTTCAGGGTGTATTCATTTAATTTTTCAGGGAGTATCTGAGCCTCTCTGCTTGTTCTTGTCTGACAAAGGCTTTAGAACTCGATGCATGACCTAGACACCTGATTGGGGCATAGTTGATGGAGGATTTGACCCATGATTTATTGGATATGGTGGGTGGATGATTGTTATAAAAGTTTTGTAAGATTGTAGGGTGGTCGTAGCATTCACTAGGTAGTGGTAGAAGTGTTGTAAGACTGTGGGGTGGTCGTAGCATTCACTAACTTGGTTGCTAGCGGTAGAAGTGTTGTAAGATTGCGGGGTGGCCGTAGCATTCTTGAGGTTGGTAGGCAGTTTAGTAATGTTGTAAGACTACGAGGTGGACTGTAGCATTCAACTGGTCCATAAGTAGTTGCAAGGACTTTGAGAAGCTATTATTAGGATCGTAGTTTACTCTAGGCAGGATTACACCATGGAAGGTCAAGTTGTGAGACTGTGGGAAGGCTACAATATTCATGATTTGAGGAACCTTGTAGGCTAATCTGAGGCTGGCTGTGACATAAGACTATAGCTGGACTGGTAGCATTCACATAGAGAAAACTAGGTTATTATCATCCATGTGATGGTTGGTTATAGTGCACCTGGTAGGAACAATAGAGTTGGTAGAGCCTTATTTACAAGCAGGCTAGAGTGGTTTTTGTCAAATAGACGATTAGATTGAGTCTCGTGGTATGGTCGTTTGAGTGGATCTCAATACATCTTGGGTAAATAGAAAATGAGAATGTTTGTTTAGTAGGAAGTAATTGTGCATTGGTTGGGGATCAATGATTGATATGTACGTTGTTAATCGCCTTTGTTTACGAGTGCAAGGTTATAAGCATCGAAAAATGCTCAAGGTTCTTTCCTCCGGTATCAGCCGGATAATTTAGGGTTGTAAGGATCTCGTTCAGTTTAGGTAGCGATAAAGGGCCATATTGGTTTTGTTTCAGAATGGTTTATCTGTCATGGAATCGGACAAGGTATTGGAATTTTGGAGTTCAGGCATAGTAGTTATGGTTATTCTTCATTGGTTAAAGTTAATGGGTTAAGGATTCATTATTCATCAGGGTACATGAGTTCTGCTAAGAATTAGGTTTTGATGGTAGCATTGGAAGACAAATGTCTATATGAGTTGACTTCTTAGTCCGTATCGAAGTTACGGAAGCATTTTGCATGTTGTATTGCGCGTCTGGTAAGTAGTAGGGAGTGATTTCAAGGACAAAATCTAATTTAAGTGGGGGAGGGTTGTAACACCCATTTTCCAGGATGGGTCGATTTAGGGTTTCAAGGAGTCAAAAGGTTAAATTTTGGAAGATATGGGGCCTCACGACGTGACCTTTATGTGGCAACAACGTGAGATAGGCTAATATACTAAATATTGTTTGGGACTAGTCTCATGACGTGAGAACTGATGCAGCCCAATCCCATAATCTTTTAGGGTTCCTTTCGTATTTATGTCCCTCTAAACCTATTTTAGGGTTCATTATTAGCCTTGAAACCCTCTTTCACCTCAGAAAACCCTAGCGTCCATCCCCTGCTTGATTCTTGGCCATTTTGGAGCATTTGTTGGCTTGAAAAAGAAGAGAAGAAGAAGAAGAAGGTGAACTTTTGGAGAGGCTTGCAGGGAATCATCATCATCATCACCTTACACTGCTTCTACACCCTTGTTAGTGTCAAATATTTCACCTTTTTTGTTGTTTGTGGATATATCTAAGTTTTTTCTCACTTTTCCCCTTTGTTTAGCATGTTTGAATAAATGGAAACCATAAAGTTGCCAACTTTATGGGTTATAACGGTCTTTAGAGTGTCATGAAGTTCATATCTAGTGAATGGTTGACTTTTGTCATCTTGCAAGAAAGTTGGTTGATCCTTTCTTCAATTTTGGTCCCAAATGAGATCTAGACATGTATTGGACATAGATGTCGATAAATCATCGACTTTGAAACGTATTATGGAGTATAAAACCTTCTGGAAAGTTAGAGTAAAAGGCTTAAAGGATTAAGGACTTAAATGGTTGGATTTGAATTTCAGACTCTTCTCACGATGTGAGACATAGGGTCTCACGACGTACGGCTTGAATAACCTTGTTTTATGTTAAGCTTCTTGGAGCTCACAACGTGAGGCCCGCTCCAGTGGCTTTTCATGTCTTAGTTGGCTTAGTTGAGTCGAAATGAGTTGGAATCGGACTGAGTGAGCTCTCACGACGTGACCAAGGGCCGATCACGACATTAGGATGAATAGTTGACATTATGGGATGCTGAATTTGAATTTGACCATTGACTTTTGGCTTGGGTTGACTTTTGATCAATCTCTCTTTTTTAAAAGTAGACCTAGGGTTTGCCTTATGTGAAGCGTTAGGAAGTATTTTGCACCCGTCTTTTGGTTGTGAGAGTTATTGGTTATGATCAGTGCGGTGTTGTGCAAGGTTTTAGTCAGCATTGTGATTCAAGTGAGTCTCCTCACCGTACTCGGGAGTCGAAGGCACCAATGTCGTCCACTGGTTTTTGTTATATAGGAAGACCATGGGGTTGCCCTGGCATTTGTTTGAAAGACCTGGATATGGCTCTTGGAAAATTATATACAATATAAGGGTTTTGACCTTGGCAGTTATATGTAGTATGCTAGTTGTCTTTGTCATCCTAGCATGGAAGACAAGGAGGTGGCTCCTAGAACTTGTTTGTAAGACCTAGTGTTTTGGCCTCTGACCTGGCAAGGAGAGACATCAGACGACTCATGGCATAATGGCAAGACTATGGTTAGCACATAGCAATCTCTATATTATGCATGGTATGTGGTATTTTGGGAACTCACTAAGCTTTGTGCTTACGATTTTATGTTTATGGTTTCAGTTACTTCCGGTACGAAAGGAAAGGGGCTGTTGTTACTGCCCCACATCCTATATGCTCATGCAAACCCTAATGCTTGGATCTAGATTTCTCTATTATACATGCTTTCATCAAAGACTTTAAACCCTTGATCTAGCATGTGATAATCGATATTAACATAAGAATAGGGTTTAGATCTTACCTTGATTGTTATGTGAATATAACAATCTCAGATCCTCCTTCAAATTGGCTTCTAAAAGCTTAGTGTCACAAATATCACACCTCTAATGGCTCACAAACACCAAGAGAAAGAGGGTGAAGAATGAGAAGAGGAAAGGCACTCAAAAACGTCTAGAAACCCTAAGGAAACTCTTAGCCACGTTTTTGGTGCCATAGGGGTCCTTAAATATGTGAGACTATTAGGGTTATCTAACAAGGAAACCCTAATTTGACTGCTTAGGCCTAAAGCAGCCCTTGGACTCCCTCCTTAGAGGCCTTGGAAGATTTCTAATGGGTTTCCCCATAGAATTCGCCCACTCCTCTAATATGGAGTCCATTAGCCCAATATTCAACTATCACACAATTGATAGTTCTAGTCCCCTAAGTTTAATTAATCTCTTTTAGCTACAAAATTAATTCTTAATTAGTTATTGAGTAATGTTAATTAAACAATATGATTTCTCCTTTAATATATTAGTCTCATAATATATTAATAAATCCTAATTAATCCTCTCTCTCTCCATAATTCATCCTATCAAGTTGCTTTGGTGAAGGCAACCCAAAAGGACCATGCACCATCGGGTCAAGAACATACCAAAATAGTTATGGACTTAGACACTAACCAACACATGGGTCATGGGTTGAGTGTCAGATTGGATATGAGTGGTTCCAATTCTGTGTCTGACTAGACTCTGGTGTTTGAGTTTGGCTCTATCTGTGTGGAGGACGAGCATTCTGGGATTCAGATTTTTTAGATGGATTTCATTCTTAAGCGGAATGTTTCCCATCTGGTGTTTTTAGACTTGGGTGAAACGGTTCATTGGTTTGAGGGGGACCACGACACGTATGAATTAGCAAGTAATAGAGGACCGAGGTCGGAAGTGAGGTGCGACTTCAAATCAGTTGTAGTAATCGCTTTGAGTAAAGCGAACTTCGTGATTTTGTAGGGAAAGTGTGATTGGTTGAGATAGATCAGTTTGATAGGACAACTGTGAAGTCGTATGGCCGGATGTGCTAGGGTAGCCTTGAAGGTTCAACTTTTAGGTCGGGAGCTGACCTGAAACTCTGAGAGAGAAGGAAAATTTGAAGGGAAGTTGAGGCTTATGGTTATGGATATCAGAGGATATTTCCGATCGGGCATGGTCATTCTTCTATTGTCTGCAGGCAGAGTATTGAGATTCATTCTTTAGATTGGTTCTGATTACAGTATCGGTGGTTGGTCCTTGATGAGATGTGACCCCTCCTTTGCTTTTGAGCTACAGTCTGGATTGACTGGTTAGTCTGACATGAGTGATCAGCAGTTAATTATGGTCAGGGACTTATCCCCATCAGTCGCAATGAGATAATCAGATTTGGGAGTGTTTTATCGGTCAATGATTCGATGAGCGATTGACATGGTGATATTCCGCATGACGGTCTGTCGGGGAGACATATCACTACGGTTTCCGAGTTCGGGAGGGCCAGAGCTGATACCACCACGACAAAAGGGGTCCATCCATTTTGGGTTGAGGGTTCCTATTTGGTTTTGGATGTCATGGGAGAGGGGATCGTTGTATTTAACTGGTGGAGAATTGCAACTCCCTGATTTCCTAGATGCAGAACTTGAGAATTTCATTCACAATATAGGACCTACTCGATGAGTTGGTTGCTCCCAACTCATCGTGTAGGAGTTGATAGGGCCGCATGATTTTTAGAGTCTACTCGACGAGTTGGAGGACCCCAACTCGACGAGTAGGAGCTGAGTATGAAAACCCTAATTTTCAGGGTTTGTGCCCTATTTAAAGGACCCTTAAGCCTTCATTTCTGCCTCCCTTATCACTTTCACACCCTGAGAGAAACCCTAAACAAGATGGCATCATCTGTGAGAGAGAGAGAGAGAGAGAGAGAGAGAGAGAGACTAAAAGTGTGTGATTTGGTGCATTCTTGGAAGGAGATAGAAGAGCATAAGGCTTAGAATGTGAAGAAGCCTTTCGATCTGGAGTTCTTTCAGTGCTAGCTACTTTTTGGAAGTAAAAGGCTATCACCTTGATCACTGTTTGGTTAGATCTCTTCTTTAGGGAGATTATGCCCATTTCCATCTTCCTTTTTGAGCCTTTAAGTTGTTTAAGCATGCCATGAAGTTGAAACTTCAGATCTGGGTAGTATGTGGTCCCCTGCGCCTAAAGATTCAAGATTTATCAACCTATTGGCCAAGTTGTATGCATTAAGCCCTCCATAGAGCTTTGTAATGGAACTTTGAGCCTTAGGTGCCATGCATGGACGTAAAGCTTGCAGCTTTACAAGGTATGTCAGCCTTGTGAGGCTAGATCTAGAGTTTGGCGCTTTACCTCTGCTTAAAATCCTCTGAATGAGAATTGGACTTAAGGGACTTGACGAGTGGATGCACCAACTAGATGATTCGGTTAGGGTTCTCCCCGATAGTCTGGACGCACTACAACTCAGCGAGTTGATGAGACAACTCGACGAGTTGATGAGACAACTCGGCGAGTTGAGTTGGATTTTCCCATTTTTGGATTCAGAGTGAACTCGACGAGTTGGTGGGACAACTCGACGAGTGGTTAGGATTTTCCCCGATCTTCTGGGCTCTACATGGACTCGACGCATTGGTTAGCAACTCGGGGAGTTGGCTCGGGTTTTCATGACTTACTGAGCACTAAGGAACTCGGCGAGTTCATGAGTAGCACTCGACGAGTAGGGTAAACTTTGACTATTGACTTCCACTAACTTTAGGGTTTTGGTCAAGCTGTGGATTTTGGAGGCTATGGAGGGGCAGAGTCTAGACCAGCAGTTCGATTGTGGGAATATTGCTTTACTAGGCAAGGTGAGTCTTCTCACTATACTTACCTGAGTGGTAATACAGTGTGACCGGAGGGTCTTATATGCTTATATTGAGTTTATTTGATATCATGCATTTATCTTTGTGATTTATGTTGTATATTATTTTGTGCTTCATTGGTTAGGATCGAAGGGTCCAAACCGATTTGAGAGACCGGAGGGTCCTCACTTAGACACATGGACCTGAGGGTCCTTATTGAGATATAGCCATGAGAGGCTAATTGCTTGCGTGTGGTATTTTGGGGAACTTACTATGCTTCGTGCTTACCGTGTTGTGTGATATGTGTTTCAGGTACTTTTGAAGATCGCGGGAAGCTGCCGGCTTGATTGTACACACCAGTTAGAGATCATGATTTTGAGGATTATGGGATTTTATTAAACATTTGTTGACTTGTGTTTTGACAACTTATACATTTTGTGGTTTTTGGGAATTGTGATATTTAGTTTATGTATTTTAAAAATGAAAATTTTATTTGAAAAATTACGTTGTTACATATGAAGAGACGTTTTCACCAGTTCCAAGACTTGAATCCCTTCGGATCTTTCTTGCATATGCAGCTCACAAAAATCTTGAAGTTTTCAAATGGATGTGAAGTGTGCATTTCTGAATGGTGATCTACAGGAAACGATATATGTTGAACAACCAAAAGGCTTCGTAAATGAAAAGTGTCCAAATCATTGTTATATATTGGATAAGGTTGTGTATGGTTATGAAACCCTTACTCGATTTCTGAAAAAATCTAAATTTAAACATGGTTCGGTTGACCCAACCTTCTTTCGCAAGAGAGATGGTGACCATTTAATGATCGTTCAGATTTATGTTGATGACATCAATTTTGGATCCACTAATCCTAGATTAACTAAAGAATTCCGAAAATTGATGGAAACTAAATTTGAAATGAGCTCAATGGGTCCTATTAACTTTTTCCTTGGTTTAAACATTAGAAAAAGTTCAGAGGGGATATTCATCAACCAAAAAGCTTACACGATGACCTTGCTAGTGAAATTCAGTAAGGTGGGTGATTCAAAGGTCAAGGTTCCATTGGCGTTCGGAACGAACCTTACACCATCCTTGGACAAGCCGACAACAGATATCACTCTATATCGACAGATGATTGGGTCTTTAATGTATCTAACATCTAGTCATCCAGATATCATGTTTTTTGTTTGTTATTGTGCTAGGTTTTAGGCAAATCCACGGGAACCTCACATGATTATTGTGAAGAATATATTCCGATACCTCAAAAGGATAACCTCTCTCGGAACTTGGCATCCTTCTAAATTCATATTCTTTGTGCAAGCTTATTCTGATGCTGATCTTGGTGGATGTGGTCTCGATCACAAAAGCACATCTGCGGATGTCATTTTCTAGATGGAAAACTTGTTAGTTGGCAATCTAAGAAGTAGACTTGTGTCTCTCTATATATTGCAAAAGTCGAATACATCGCAACTGTATCGTGCGCCTCCCAAGGCTTATGGATTCAGAATCAGCTAAGGGACTATGGGATTAACATGAATAGGATTCCAGTATATTGTGATTCAGAAAATGCAATCAGAATCTGCCATAATCCGGTGCAACACTCTAAGACAAAACATATAACACTGTAATATCATTTTATAAAGGAGCATGTTGAGGGTGGAAACTTTGTAGTACATTTCGTTAAATCCTCTGATTAGTTGGTTGATATCTTCACAAAGGCCTTCCCTGAAGCTACGTTCAATCATATTTTACAAGCGCTCGGAATGATAGAACTTGACATAGTTTCGAAACCCCTTTCATAATCGGAATTTACTGTTCATGTTTCGAACTTCAGAAAGGTTTGGATTTTACTGTTCATCAGGGTTTTGGAATGCTTCTGTATACTTTGTACATTAAGTGTCTTCCGAATGACTTCGAGTTTTGGAATGCTTCGGAAGTTACTGTTCATTTGTGCTTCTAAATTTATTTTCTTTAGTATTTTCTATTTATTTTATGTTTTCCATTTACTTTTAGAAAGCCAAAATCACAAAAATATTTTTTCTTTATTTTCTTTTTTTTTCAGAAAAATCAAAACTCACAAAAATATTTTTCTTTTTATCTTTTTTTAGAAAATTTAAAAATCACAAAAATATTTTCTTTATTTCCGTTTTATATGTTTCAGAATATCAAAAAATTACAAAAATATTTTTCTTCTTGTGTTATTTCCACAATACGTTTATTATTTAGGTACAAATTCTTATTACCTCAATTCAGAACAATAGGGCGGATACAATTCTGAATCTATGTATTAGCTAAGTCTACTTGGAAGCAAGGTGTTGCATTTTGTCCTAAGCCTCTGAGACTTTATGTTTGAAGCCTTAATGAAACTTTCATTACGATCGTTTCTTCCCAATCAGGCTAATAATTGACATAAGTCGTTCAGCTACTTTATTCTTCTCACAATGAGTTTAGAGTTGACTGCTTTGTCACTACTTTATAGCATAAGTACACTTTCTCTTTCGGAACCAACCACATATTTCTTCATCAAACTTCACATTCGTAAACGTAACCCTTGAGAAACTCATATATTACCACTAAGGTTTATGGCTACACAACATCTCTGTTGATGATCTTAAAAACGGTAATACCATGATTTGAGTGAAACCCAAAATCCAAAACTATTTCTGAATTGACGGTGAACAATTAAATGCTCTAGAATTTTCACCAATTAATTGATGATTAAAACCTCTTTGTACCATTGACGTGTGAAATTTCTTTTTTCTTTTTGAGTGGTCTTAATGAAATGTTCTCGACCTAAGGCATTTCTTCCCAAAAGATCCATATTTTTTAAGATTTCCTTCATATCTATCCACATACACAATATACTGTTCAAACAAGTACTTCTTTCAAATTTTCGAACTTATGTTTTGTTTCGGAATTTGAATGAAGCCCAAGCCAGCCTTGCAGCCTACATAAAAGAAGCATTTCACTATTTCTTAATAAATAGATGATCATAATTCAACGGGATACCACACAAGCACTTTCGAGTCTCTTTTGACTCAAAAGGAAGAGATCGTTGCCCATGATCCATCTGAATTTCATTTAATTTTTATTTAACATCATAGATTCCAAGAAATTTAATTTGCTTTATTTCATTTTCTCTGGCACACTCTTGCACAAAAATCGTTATGATTTTTACAAGCCCGGTTCTTGTTTCGATTGATTATTCTCATTCATAGAAGAGGTTATAGTGGAGTGCCATCTTATTCTAAATGATTCAAAACTAAAAAGGCGGTTTCTTAGGGATAATGATTAAAATAAGGTGTGTATATTTCAAATCCCTAACATCACATGTGTTAGCTACAATAGGTCTAAAAATGATTAGTTTTCCCGCTATCTCAGACTACTTTTACGGGATATGGGAACGTCAACCGGTGATTTTTTTTATCACCACTCATGACGTATAAAAGGGTTCTTCATTGATTGATTTGCTTTCACCACTTACAAAGTATTCAAACTCTCAAGGAAAAAACCCTTTTTTCTCTCACACCTTGCGAAAACATACTTAAACACCTAGAGATTTTTTTTAACTCACCCACCTAACACCTATATATACATGGGCCACAAACTCAAGGCCAGACCGAAAACCCAATGCTAGACCGAAAACTCATGAATTTTCGGTCCAAGCTACAATTAATCCCAATATTAGTTTTCGGCCCAAATAATAAAACAATAAATGCTTAGAAAAGCAAAGTATAAACCAATTTTAGACCCAACAATCTCCCCTTGGTTTATAGCTTTCTTTTCTAATTGACCCAACAAGCTCCCCCTAAAAAGTAGGTGGCACTTCTTTTCAATCTTCATTGGGAGCTTGGCTTCAGCTATTATCTTCAAATTCTTTACAGCTTAAGGATGAATATATGAATCTTCTATGAATGACTTCATCTTGAGCAGTTGGGCTTTTCTTCAAGATTTGAATTTGAACACACATTGGGTGAGGAAACTTTATGAATTGATTCTTGAAAGATAGCGCTTTCAGCTTGAGAATCTTCAGAGAGAATATCCGAGAGAACTAATCTTCTAGATCACTTCAGTAGGTTTATAGATAGCAGCAGATTGATTGAGGAGGCTTCAATGCAATCTGTCACATAATCTTCAATTTCAGCTTCACCTTGCTTCTGGGGTTGACAAATTAAATGTAGAAAGAATAATCTTCATTTCTTGTTCCTTCGAATGAGAATTCTTCAATGATCACGGATAAAGCTTCGGCTCAGAAATCTTGATACAATCTCCATGAGTCTCATCTACACTTGAATTCACTTTTCAAGACAAAACAAAACAAAAAAATAAAAACAAAACTAAAAAGAATGTTAGCACAAAATATTTTTGGGTTTTTCATATTTAAAAAAAATAAAGTAGAAATAACACCATTTTTTGATTTTTAATTTTCTAATTTTTATTTGATTTTTGAATTTTTCTGATTTTTTTTTTATTTTTGATTTTTTTTTTAATTCCCCCTCCCCCCAACCCCCCCCCCCCCCCCTTAAATTTGTGCATAGAGGAAAACTATGAACAAATTTAACAGAAACAAAAATATTTGGGATCAAAGTTATGAGACAGTCTGAACTTGTTTATCAGTACCTCACCTTTATGAATAGATCTGGTCAATTGCTGGTATTGTGGTCTACTTAAACACAAATGATATCGACAAGATTTTTCTAAATAAATCATTTAGCTGACAACGACCACGAATATTGTTGTCCGCTTAAATTAAGCAGCGAGATCTACAGAAAACCTCTAAATGGTTCAATTTTAGTTGCACTAGAACATGTTCTCCACTTCCCTATATACCCTGGTTATAAAGAACTTCCTAAGGACTCCTTACTTTAGGTGAGGAAACAATTATTAAGGAGGAAGTTAGATTTAGAAATAGGTGCATATGTTGTGTCACAGGTCGGATATCTTTCAATCACGCAGAGGGGACAACATATGACTCACAGGGATATAAGGATATAGAGATATAATGTTGCATATGTTGTGTCCCAGGTCGGATCTTCCGATCACGCAGAGGGGACAACATAACAGATAGAAAGAATTTCATAGATAAGGAAGATGCATAGAAATAGATTTGCATATGTTGCATTCCAGGTCGGATCTCTTCTAATCACGCAGAGGAAGCAACATATGACTAACAGATAGAAAGCAAGAAAATAATTTCCTACAGACCTACTTTATTAGAACGCCCCAGTCGCCTTATCAGAACCAGAATTAAGGACATAAGTCCATACATCAAGGAAAAGTTAAGCCGCAGTTATAGATGCGTATTAATTTAGTGTATCTCATGGGTTTCCATGTTTATCTTACTGCTTAATCTACCCGAGCGTCGTATGGTCAGTCCAAACAATCCTATCTAAATCCACACTGTCAAATCCTTCATGCCTACCATCATATTGAACACAGAGTCTAGACAATTTCGATTCAGTCCCTTACACAGGTTTAGACTGCCCGTTATCACTTTCTTGATATCATTTCCCAAACAATACCTACTAAAGAAAAACTATTAGAAAATGAAAATTTGTCTTTAAAACGAATCAGAGTAAGATAAACTCAGGAGTATAGAGAGGAAAACACAAACCATAATTCACCGATTGAATTTGCATCCAGAAGGTCTTAGAACATCATGCATAATCTCATAACAGATCCGAAAATTCTTCATGTCGTTAAGCACAAACCCCATGAGTGACCCCTTCCTTTCCTCCTTTCCCGCAAAAGGACACGTACTCTCAAACAAAGTTCTGAATGTTGTACAGTTGAGAAATACCTCATATCAAGTGCCTGGAACAACCACTATCAATAAACGGAAGTCTGATGATCTGCCTCCATAGCTGTTCTGACACCGAGCGGGATCAGTTGGTCTTTGGAACCCATTCCATTTTGAAACTGGTTTGACCTTTGTCATCTTTGCAATGAACATTCTCCCACGACATGTCATGTTTATCACAAACAGAAGATGTTGAAATATTAGAATCATTAGAAGATTTGGGAGAATGGACCTTCGAAACCCATTTATAGTTAGGTTTAACCCATTTCTTTTTCGTTCTCATGGGTGGCTCAGTACTTTCTTTTGATCTTGATGTCGGCCATTGAGATGACTTTGATTTTGGCTTCACGGGAGTATCTCTTGGATTTGGCTTCTTGGCCGACATTCCCTTCTTGACCTTGGGAGTTGGATTCTTGACCTTGTGGGATTGATTTTTCGCCTTCGTGGAATTCCATTCGCTATTGTCTGAATGTGGCCTCAAAGGGTTTCTTTTGGGGTATCTCCCTCTTGGTGTTTTCTGCCAGCCTTGAGCATAGGTGGGAATGTATGCGTAATTTGGACAATTTCTGGAAATGTGTCCAAGTGTTCCATAGTGAAAGCATGTCTTTTTCTTCAGTGGGAAGTTCTTTCTTCCAGCCCCTGGTGGCGTATCCTTGCCTTGTCTCTTATTGTTCCCACATGCACACTTACAGGAAGCCGTTAGTTTCGCTTGTTTTGGATGCCTTTATTTCTCAACATCAAGTTGATCAAAAGAAATTGAGTTCGAAGCAACAGATTCAGAGTTCAAGGAGTCATTGGATTGTTCAATAGTTTTCTCCTTGTTCTCATCTTCTACTACTTTACCTGCACATGTAACATAATCATTAGAAACGTTCACTTCATCCTTTTCTGGCACAACCGCAATAGGTTTCCCATATTAGAGATGTGCCTCCTTGTCAATTTATTCTTGTTTCATAGGGATGGATGTGTAGTTATGATTGAAAGGTGGAGGAACACAATCAAACCCTAAACCCTTGTTTTGATTATCTTTGAATTTTAATTGGTTTTCAAATAAGGAATCGACTGCCTTACTTGACGTAGTGTAATTTTTTAAACTAATATATGTTTTTCCACACTTAATTTTCAAAGCATCAAGTTCTTCAATTACAGCAGCAAGTTTTTTCTTAATGTAATCATAATTGTCACGCTTGTTGCTGTAATCTTCTTGGAGTTTTCGGAAATCCTTGATTTTGATTTCTAATTGAGCTTTCAGGGGTTCTGTCCTTTCTTGAGCTGATATCCTTTGTATTTTAAGTCCTCATTCTCTATCTTGATTAGATCTATTGATTCTCGTAAAAATTTAATAGTTTTAACACAAGATGGAGAGCAACCAGATTCATTTACCTAAATTGCTGCGGATCTCATTTTCTTTTCTTTTCTTTTCTTTTTTTAATTTTATTTTTTTTATTTTTTTTAAATTGCCCTTTGACTTAAAAACAAAACGAGAAAGTGAACCTTAAAATTCAAATTTAAAAAATCAAACTTAAAAGTCAAACTTGAAAAGTCAAACCGAAAAGCTAAATTTGAAAATTTAAAAGGCAAACGAGAAAATCAAAGGTTAAAGTCAAAGTCAAAATTTTAAGTAAAAATTAAAAAAAATAAAAGTCAAAAATTAAAAATAAAATTTTTGGGTTGAAAAAGGATTTTAAAAATAAAATTTTGAATTTTTGGGTTAAAAATGTCAAAATTCGAAAGTTGGAACTGTGCAGGAGGTGTTTTGAATTAAATTTTGAGGGATTGTCATAAAGGATCGGCTAGCCGAGTTGGGTAAGGCATGGGGTTGATCAACTAGAGGTCGCAAGTTCGATCCCCGACACCCCCAAATACGTTTCTTCTTTTTTAATGGAAGCTGTTGTGCGAGGATGCGAAGCTGAGCCGTCCACCAAGCCGACTGCTGCTGAGCCGCAAGCGAGATAGCTGAGCCGAGAATCTGAGGCGAGACTGAGAACCCTTGTGAACTGAACATGTGCGAGGCTTGGACCCAAAGCTAGGACCGAGTAATCCGATCCGACCGAAAACTCAGGCCGAAATCTCGGATCGAAAACAGGATCCGACCAAAAACACCTCGGAAATCGCTATTTACGACGAAAAACATCGTTTTTGCCCTTTTTTGCTCCAAAACTGGATCAAAAACTCGTTTTTATCAAAAACGCGAAGAACAAATCCCCCTATTTTGCCAAAATCTATCCAAAAACGCAAAAATCTCTTCAAAATAAGATTAACTAAGCTCAAGATCTGGAAAAAAAAATGATTAATACAACCTTGCTATGATACCAATTGTAAGTCCCCAAATCTACTTGTGTATCAATTAGATCCAATTGATGGTGCGAAATCCTAATCGATTGGATGATTTCAGATCAAAATAGAAGAGAAGGAAAAGAAGAATAACTTGAATCTATGATGTGTTCAATGTTGGAATGAAGCTCCTTACACATCTCTATACTAATAAAAGAGTAGTTATTTTGCCATGTGTCATCATATTAGACATCTTAATTAATGTGTTGACACTTGTCAATCTATTAATTTTCTATTTTAAATTTATTAGACATCATCATTAATGTGATGCTATTTGTCAATGTATTTATTCTCTATTTTAAATTTAAATTTTAAATTTTAAATTTTAAATTTATATTATTGTTTTCATTAATTCTCAAATAAAAAATGTCTAATATATATTAAAATTTAATTGTACATATTTATTTGAATCAACGATTACAATTTCATATAACTAATAAAAACATGTCTTAATTAATAATTTATTTAAAATAATTGATTAATAATTTTGAGTTTTTACAATAAATGTTTAATTAATTTTATAACCGTGGTTCCCACGGGTTATAAACTAGTAGATTCATAAACAAACACACTCTTCTCTCTCTAGCTTTCTCTCACACCTTGCGAATACACACTTAAGCACCTAGAGAAATTTTTTTACCTAACCCGCTTAACACCTATATATACATGGGCCACAAATTCAAGGCCGGACCGAAAACCCAATGCTAGGCCGAAAACTCATGGGTTTTCGGTCCATGCTACAATTAATCCCAATATTAGTTTTCGGCCCAAATAATAAAAAAAAAAATAAATGCTTAGAATAACAAAGTATAAACCAATTTTAGACCAAACAGTTGGTGGATGATGTTGTTATAGCTGCCATTCTGTTTCTGCCAATGTAGACTTTCATGATCTCTGATGCAAGCAAATTTAGCTTCGTTGGTTCTATTTCGGAAACGATGCTGGAGAGAGTTCCTTCTGACAATTCAATTATCACTAAGTATCGTAAGCAGCCTATTTATGGTGCTCACCCTATGCCAGATGACTTGCGAAAGACAATTGAGGAGGCAAACAAACCGAAGAGGGGTGCAAAACGAAAGGGAAAAGTTGGTCCTTCTGATGTTGTCAAAACTCCAAAGAAGATGGTTAAGAAGTCCACTTGGAAACCAAGGTCACCATCTCTTGTTGTTTAGGAGGCTTTGGAATCCAGAACATAATTTGATATTCATGAGGGTGATCCAGTTCAAAACGGTGTTGATGACACAGCTGCTAATTCGAAACCTCTTGCAACCACACCAATTTCGAAGGCATCCACTCCACCTACTTCTTCTACCCCTTTCTCTGGCTTCTTTCAGATGAATACACCACCATCATCTTTGATAACCACTTCCACTCCGACCGCTACTAAAATATAGATCATATTCCTCCACTACCAGCGAAGATTTTTGTGTGTGTTTCTCTTCCACAGATTTCTGTTCCACTCTCCACCACATTCAATACAGATTCAACCGCTACCACAACAACCACTGTTAGTACACCTGAAATTACTGTCAACCTATCTGATATGGGGGCACATGTCAGTTTTGGTGTTACTATAGGTCCATGCACATCTACAACCTCACCTTTCCATGATGACAATCCATACATCATTTTTGGTGATGATCAGTAAGCCTTTCAAGATTTTACTTTCATCCCCTTTACCATTCATCAAACTAGTGATGATGACAAAGCCTCAATGACCCAAGGGCAGTTTAACAACTCAGTGCAAAGTTGGATTCTTTTTAGGAATCATCTGTAACCTCATCCAACTATGTGTTTATACTAAAGTCCCACAGAGCAATGGTTGAGATGATAACAAAGCAGAATGCAAAAGTCCATGCTGAATCTACATAGCTTCTCCAAGAATGAAAGAAAACCACCGAAAAAGTCAAAAAAACTACATCATGAAGTGATGAAACTCATGGCTGAGTTCTGACGCCCTTCTGATGAAAAAAAATGGGAATGTTAATAAAGTCATTGTGAGTCTTAGTTCCACTCTACAAAGTGAGAAAGAGGCACTTTCCCGTGTTCGATCAAATATCAAGCTTGACAATAATGAGCTCAACAATTATGTTGTCTTGAGGTTAGGCAAATTTTAAAAAGACCTTGCTATACAGAACAACCTCATGGATAAACTGGCTCAAAAGACTGAGAAAGCTAAGCTCCTATCGGTCAAGCTGCAATACGTGAACAAGCATCTAGATAGCTTGGAATCGGAGAAAACTGTTCTTAAGATTTGTTTTTCCAATGTTAATCAATATCTGCAAAGTATTATAGATACTCGTGATTCATTGCTCACCATCTTGGTACAACAACATCTTTTAGACAAACTCAAACCAGTTTTTTCTATGCTTAATAGAATTGAAGGTGTTTCAGAACGTGATGCTCTTCCACAATAAGGGGGGATAAAGAAAAACTCAAACAAAAGACTGGTGAACCTACTAATGAAACTAAGCAAAATCTGAAACCAAATCCTAAGGATCAGAAGGATAATAAAGCTTCTGGATCTAAAGGTAAAGAGAAGGTGCTTGATGATGAAGAAGAAGAGGAAGAGTTATCGGAAGGTGAAAAGCTCATAGGAAAGAAGCGTGATAAGGAACTTGATGATCTCTTGCGAGTTCGCAAAGAGTTAGAAGATCAAGAAATAGAAGCCAAAGTTGTGAAAGTCACTCTGGAAACTCAGAAGTCGCTCTTGATGGGTTTTGAGCAATATATCAATCCTATGGTGTACATGCAAATCCTAATAGCTTTTGGATCTAGTTTGTCTAATGAACATGCAATTGAATATCCAAAGTTATAAACCCTAGATCTAACATATAATAAACTGAATTAGGGTTTAAAGAATTACCTTTGATTGTTATATAGCAATAACAATCAATTCCTTGCTTTGATTGGCTTCAGAAAGCTTAGTGCCTCAAGTGCTGCACCTATAATGGAGTCACAAACACCACTAAGCAAATTGGATGAAGAGAAGAAGAGAGGAGGCTGACCAAAATGTCTACAAACCCTAGAGGAAGACTTTTCCACGTTTTTGGGGCTTAAGGATCATTTATATACATGTAGGCTATTAGGGTTTTCAACTAAGAAACCCTAATTTGACTGCTTAGGCCCTAAGCAGCCCATGGATCCCTTTCTTTAGTGTCATGGACGAAATCTTATGGGCTTCCCCATAAATTTCGTCCACTCCACTCTATGGAGTCCATTAGTCCACTGTTGCAATTATCTTATAATTACAATTTCAGTCCCTTAAGTTTAATTAATTTCTTTTAGCCACAAAATTAATTATCAATTAATTGTTGACTAATATTAATTAAACATTATGATTTCTCCTTTAATATATTATTCTTATAATATATTAATAAATCTTAATTAAACCTTTCTCTCTTTAATTCATCCCACATATTGCTATGGTGAAGGCAACCCAAAAGGACCATGCTCATAATCAGGTCAAGTACATACCAAAATAGTTATGGACTTAGACACTAATCCGATAGTCTCCCACTTGGATAAGTCTAATAACTATTTTCCGTATGACTTCAGAACCTGATCAGCAATCATAGCTGTCAAAAGCCGTTGTCAACTTTGATCTTATCAGATAGCGTGTCCTTTAGATAAGGGATCATATATTCCTCCATTCTCAAGATATCTTATAGACATAAGACATGAATTTCAATCATTCTCTCTATACTGTTTCCCGACTTCCGATTTATGATGACTGACAATAGACTACAATTTAACACATCGACGTAGTCCCGGCTTGGCCAAACGCTTAGGTGTCATCACTTAATCATCGAGGGGCCTACAGATATCGCTTTTATCCCACTTTGGGTAAAAGGAATGGATAAACTTTCACTCAAATGCTCGCTTGCATTCACTGATCAAATCACACACAACAATAAGTTTTATAACACCAAGTTACTGGTGCGTTTACTTATTATCAATGCGCAACCGACCAACAAATAACAGCTCACACGTCTTAGTTTCAAGAATATACAATATTATCGTCTCACTAATCACTCGAGATAAAATCCATAAAGCGATCCAAGTGAGCGTGGGTTTAATCCAATACTCCAATCTTATCAAAGCACTCATGAAATCTGCAGCAAACCTGTGCCATGTCTAAACACTTCAGACAATCTATAGCTAGATTCATGACAGTCTTCCTTCATACCTACTCCTAACGTATGACCGACTTTGGATGTTTGAATAACCTAGTTATTCTAGAAGTCAAAACATGCAAACTGAAACACAACAATAATACTTAATCCTATATGACCCCAAACTTGTGAGAGTAAATAAAACACTTCTATTTAACCACCATATTGATTACTCATTATTTATCGTTTACTATTTCGGGAAATCAACTTATTACTCAAATTACAACAACAACTGTCCCATGCACAAAGCATGCACACTATGTGTCCTATGGTCCTTACTTTGTGAAATAGATCAATTGAAAACCATTCTAATGATACTCATTTCACAATTCCCAATCCTTATCATTAGTGTTAGAACACAAGGTTCTTTCCACTACTAGAATATGCTAGATTCTAACATTTTATGCAACGATCCTTTCGCAAAGCCATAACACAAAAGTCACCAAGACTTGGCCAATGAAATTACAAAGTACTCTATCGGAAATTGTTACAAGACAATTCCATAGACGTGAAGTCTCACATTCAAAGTACATTCCTTTGAACATCCTTCTTGCATAAAAGTTTCTAATCTAGACATAGACTCTAAATATTCAATTCCCAATATGGAAACATTTCCATATTTGCCATATGAAAACTCATTCTTAGTAGAATCTTATCTATTCATAATAATGTCGATATGGTCCATCCAATACCATACTTCCAACTACTCACAAGTGACTAATCCTCAACGAACTTTGGATCATCCTTTAATAGTTTTTTAATTATTTTAGTCAAAACCAATTCTAGTCCTTTTCCCTCTTAATGCGCTAGACATTTGGAAAATTTTAGAATGGTCAAATATTATAGCATTTGTAATCGATCCTATACCCAAAGCGTATGGTACACGATGCATAATGTCTTGCATAAAGATATGATACTTTATCAATCTTTTGCCATAATATTTTATGTGTCACGTTCTCATAATTCGAACTATGAAGAGGGATGTCGTAATCATAATCGAAATTTAAGAGCACACTATGTATCCTTTGACTAAATTTATTAAAATTTCTCAATCTAAGCTTTAGATTTTGAAACGAAGTATAATATTCTCTCCCTTAATTATAGAAAAACAACTTCTCAAACTTTGCGACTTTGCAAAGTGAATCTTTGTTTTTTATAACTAATATTGCTAACTTGCAATACTTTCCATAATAATCATACAAACATAACACTTATGCTCCCACTATCATGATGATTATTATCATTTAAGCATAACACCTATGCTCCCACTAGCTTTGACATGTATTCAGAAAACAACTGAACTTCCAAAAAACAATGCCTATTGAATTTCTGAAATTCATATTTCTAATACCAAATCCTTCGATAATCTTTTATCTAAGCTTCTCAAACTTATACACCTTTTCCTTAGATAGCTCATATGTGTGTCTAAACAATTCAGAACTTATGTTACTAAGTTCCAAATGTTCAAACTAATTGCCAAATCTCACAATTCGATCTATGGAAAGGGATGTCGTAACCATAATCGAATTTGAGAATAAAACTTTCACAATTGCTATCTTCTTAAAATCTCTCTTAGTGAAAGCATTTCCTCATAGTCATTTTCATGAAGGAGGGAATCTTATGACACTTAGATTTTATGGTGTATGAGTTCCTATCCATGTGAATTTGCCAAAACCAATGTTTGCGACAAATCCAAACTCATATGGACTGAACTTTCTTAATATTGATTTCTAGCCTTATGGTGACACAAGTGCCCACCATGTCTTCCAAGTAGTCTAGCACCTTATCCTTACATATCAATGTACTTTCCATCGATCAAGGTACTTTTTCTTTATGCATTCAAATGAGAACTCATAAAACTCACATACATAATTAACTCAATTGGAATGGCACAGAAACAAAATAATGTCAACACGATAGGTTATAAACCTCAAGTCATGTGCTAGTGATGATCGATAAGGTTTATTCTTGATTTGTTCTTGAAACTTTTTCAAAAACATTAAAACTCCCACTCACTCCTTGACATATATGGTTCTCTTATCAAGAAACATTTCTTGACAAACAAATATTCAAGAGTTAGTGTAGCTTTTATCAAGTAAAAACACTTCACAAATTGGTCCTAGTTGGTCTTTGTCTTATCCAAGACAACACAACTTATCAATTTCAAATATACAAGAATAAGCACTTTTTTTATTCTACATTTGATAAGTGTTACAAACCTACTTAAAACATTTCACTCAAGTCACAATCTTGACTCTAAGACTTGATATTAGAACGAAGTATGATTGACTTCTTGATTTTTAACCATTTCTACAATTCTTGATTCCTTTTCTTAGACATGCAATTGCACTAAGACTCACTTAGAGGATCAACTGTGACATGGTTCTTAATCATTAAGACCTATCACAATAAAAGGTACTCTCCCTTCTTCTTAGAATATAGAAACTTTTATCTTTCTGCCTACTTGATTCTTCTTTATTCATTCTGCTATTCATTGAAACTCTTTCAATTAACTCATATTTACACTTAATCTTTGTAAGTATAATCATATTTACTAAACTTTAGTAAATCATGAAGAATATCTTTGTCACTCTTTGTAGTGGACTTGATCAACGCACAACCTAGTGTACTCGATCTCCTAGTCCTTCTCTTGACACTTTGTCAATGAATTAGTCTTGAATTTCCAATTATAAAGTTTCTCATTCATCACACAACCAAGTTGTATGATTCCAAGTTTCTGTCCAATTGAAACTTGGGCAATGAGAAACTTTCTCTATTTGGCAAATTCTCGACATTTCCACAATTAACATAATTAAGAATCATATCCATTATTGCTAATAATAGAAACCTTCAAACATCAATTTTTCATACACGCCATTGCAAGGATAAATAAATAAGATAAAATCAAAATTCATTTTATTGCGGAAAAAATTTGTCCTTACAATGCAATTCAATTGAAAAACTATGTTATTACATATTTCTTAACAATCTATTCTAAATCCAAGTAGTAGCTCAAGAATCTAATCTTCAAGCAATGCAATCGAAATCCATTTCTTCACGATTAGATTCAGCTCACTTCTTCCCTTAAGCTTCCTCTCTTTTCTTTGATCCTACAAAACATCAAAATGTAATCTTATCACATAATGTATTAAGAATCTAGAATAGGAACTTTTAAAGAGTTAGTTAATGGATTTTACTTGATGCAGAGCCATACGTCTTGACTCTCCAATCTCTTAGATCTCTCAGGTAGTTAGGGCAGCTTCGTCTCTAATGCCCCTTATCTTGGCAATAAAAGCAAATGGACCCCTTTGGCACAGTACAATGGACAATCACAGACTTAGTTCTTTCTGGACTTCCAATGTTGCCAGTGTGTATTGAAGTTTGGGAGTTTGATTCACCAGACAAATTTGCTTGACCAGCACGCCAAATCATTGCTGATTCAGCAGCTATAAGCAAATAGGTGAGATTAATGAGGGTCACGTCGGGATCCATCATATAGTACTCTCTAACGAACTCACTATATGATTCAGGAAGTGACTGAAGAACCCAGTCACCAGCCAACTCACTTGAAATCTCAACACCCAACATGCTTAACCTATCAATGTGTGACTTCATCTCTAAGACGTGTGCACACACAGGTTTCCCACCTTCGTGTTTACTTGGCAAAAGGGCTTGAGTGAGCTTGAACTTTTCAAGCCTTTGAACTTGCCAGGCGTTTAGCGCTGTTGTAGGTGATAGGGTTGGAGGCTAGGACATGCCCTTGAATCTGGGGTGACAATCCCCAAATGTATCTTTCGACCTTCTTTGATTCTGGGTTGACCATGGTAGGGCACAAAGCAGCGAGATCGTTGAACCTAGCTGTGTAAGCGACTAGGTCAGACCCGACCATTTTCAAATTCCAGAGTTCCTGCTCAAGCTTTTGCACTTCACCCCTTGGGCAGTATTCTTCCAGTAGTAGTACCTTCAGTTCTTCCCAACTCATGGCGTTAGCGACAGTGAGCGTCACTGAGTTCACATGGCTTTTCCACCAAGTGAGGGCTCGATCTATGAAGGTGCAAGCAGCGAACTTAACCTTGCTTGTTTCTTGGCACGAGCAGATCTCGAAGACCGTTTCGGTCTTTTCGAACCATTGCATTAGTGCAATGACTCCGCCACTGCCATTAAAAGTCTTTGGCTTCGAGTTGGAGAACTCCTTGTAAGTACACTCTCTAACATGGCCCTGGCCGGTGCCACTATTGGGATGATTCGTGCTGCTTCCTGTACCTCCATTGGCATTGGAGTTTATTTGAGAGAGGGCTGCTGCTACTGCTGCTGTGATAGCAGCCTGGACCATTGCTGGATCATAAGTTAGTGGTGGAGGTGGTGGTGGGGTTGCGTTGGTACGTGCTGATCTACGAGGAGGCATTGCTCTGTCAAAAGGAAAAATGAGATATTATGAGTTTTGGTGGTTGTGAGTTGAATGATATTGAGTTAACTGCCTTAAATAGATTAAGAATTTGGTTTGATCAACAATGGGTTTTGAGCTTGATTTATTAATAACGTTTGAATGGATGCACTTATGAGTTGAACGGAATACACATATTTAAAACCGGAAAAGGGGGGTATGCCCTATATATATATATAACATATAGTTGTGTTACATCCGAGTTTAGACAAAACTTTTTCACCTTTCTAAAGGTCTCCGATTACAGAAAGTTTTAACGAAAAGAAAATTCTTATCCGAAGTCCTAATTTATAACAAAATTTGAAATCCTGGCAGGCACTACTTGCGACGTAGGTTGCGCTTGGAGCTTGACTCCGCATCTGATTGCTTCGATTCCATTAGGCGTCGATCAAGAGCGGCTTGTTGCTCCCTTAACTCGGCTAGGGCTGCAATTATCTGTGCCTGAAATGCCTCAGACTGGAGTTGAACATTATCTTGTATCTTGTCCAGCCTACGGATATCAGAAGTGTGAACCTGCACTTCCACGTTGATATCCCGGAGTCGGCTTGCTTGTACTCCGGACTGATAGGACTGATTGGCTAACTTACCCACCATTACCGGGAGTGCTCGATCAGCCGAACTGCCACCGCGGACATCGTAGAAGTCCCGACACATGCCGTAGGGAGGGCGTATGCCTTGTTGTTGGCTCCAATGATGTAGGTGACTTCCCCAGACGGGAGTGGGTCCTTGGAAGTTCCTCACATGGACAGGAGGTTGAATGGGTGGTGGATCGATCACTTCAGGCTCTGAGTCAGTACCGGAGTCATCACCCAATTCTATGGGTTCCTCATCCTCTTCTGGATCATCTTCGATCCATCCTCCGTTGCCTTGGTTGGGAAAGTAGGGGTCATTGGGGTGGTGAAATCCAGCCATTTGACTGTACGAGAAATAGGGTCATAAGAATTGAATAAAGTCGGAACATGCAAAACATGTAAGTTAGTTTAAATAGCAATTACTCCTATAGCTTTTAAATTATTGTTTTTGATTCTAATAACGGTTTGGTAAGTTTTTAAAATTTGTTGTCCATTGCAGACACCCCTCGGCACACGTTAGTCGGCTCTCGGACAAATATAGTTGATCAGGCTATATCCTTCCCAGTTCCGATTACGTGTCCCAAGGCGTACCTGTACTGCACAACTCCTTAATAATACTTCTAATATGGTACGATGTGGAACTGTTATTTATTACTAAATGAATGCATGCTTACTTTACAAAAACTAAATAGATTTAATTTCAAAAGTATGACTCTTCTCAGAGTGTTTTTGCCCAGTTGAGTTTATAGTTGTATAAAAAAATGGTTTTGATATACTTAATTCACTATAAACGAAGCTCTGATACCAATCTGTCACACCCCCAAACCAGAACGGCGGAATCGTTCGGGGGCGGAGGTCGTCATATTCAGTATCATAACAGTTCATAGAAAGGAAAGTACACACCACCATAATATAAATATGTTTGAAAAGTTTACATGATTGTAGATGTTACATGTTTGCAAAAGAAATCAAATATAAAATGGTGGTCCAAAATATGTTACTAACGCCAGCGCGTTAGTCTTCAGAAGTAGTTGCTACCTGGCTAGCGATTTCCTGTGAATACAAGTTATTTCAAGAAAAAGTGTCAACATTTAAGTTGGTGAGTTCATAAGTGGTGTTTTGAGAAGATGTATGCCATTCGAAAGTGTTTGCATGTTTTCCAGAAAAACCCTTATTTTCCTATAAACGTATGAAATGCATATGAATGTTCGTGATGTAAATTGCAACTAATTTTACCGAGAAAATCCCTTATTTTCCTATTAGTTGTTTGTTTTGTATACAGGAAAAACCCTTATTTTCCTAACATAACTGGCAGTCTTGAAGACCGTAAATCGCAAGCAAGCGACGTGCTTGTAAGTCGTGTCATAGTTTTACATAGTAAAGCTATACGAAAATCGCCCTTATTAAATGAAGAATAGTTTTAATGACTACTTGTTCATAAAAGCATAATACCATAATAATTGTATATCCGATGAGTTTTATAACCATACTAAACATAATATGCCTGTAGCGACGTTCTTCAGGCGTCGTAGCGTTATGACAACTGTCACCCCAAAAGACGGACTGTAGCTAACAGTCAGGGCGCGGGATCATGACTTCCCGTATAGATCTATACACATTTGACACGTTCTCCGAACGGGAGACTCTGGTTATAGACAGGACTTGTAGCATTATTTTCTAATAAAGAAAGTAACGTTTGAAGATATACACGACTCATGGATTCTCAACTAAGTCCGTAATAAGGTAGTAGTTTGTATGCAAAGTTTAACCTCTTTCACAATGTTTGACAAAGCATAATCATAAGTTCTTTTAAATGCATAAAATGACTTAGTAAAGAATGTTACCCTTGATATGATGTTTTTGTATGTAAACGTATAAATAAAACATATTTCTATTTATAAACATATTATATCCCAAGAGGGTAAAGCTGTGTTGTGAGGGGTTTTGTATCATAATAACTTCACAAGATAGTTAAAACAACAGTATGAAAAGTATATCAAAATGTTAATGTTTCACACGATTTTATTCATGTGTTTACTTGTATTCCTCCCCAAAAAGAGTATAAAACATTTAAAATGTATTTAAAGAGTGTTCGAAGGGGATATGAACTCACTTGATAGTTTGAAGATTGCGAGGTGGAAAACCGAGCAGAGTTTCGTCTCGGGAAACTGATTTTTCTTGGGATTCTCGGGAATCTCGGGAGTAGAATCGGCCTTCGGGACTTGAGCCAAAAAGACCAGAGCTTCGGGTTTGAACGGACACGGAAAACGAGGAAATGCTGAGAGAGAGAGAAGAGAAATGAACCCTTTCTTTGGAAACCCTCGCATTCTATTTATAGGAAGGCTGGCCTGCCTCGGTACGCGGGGCGTACGCTCGTACGCGCTGCGTACGCGTACGTCATGCATGACCGAAGCCTCGACTGCCTCGGTTCGGATGGGACGGGTTCTTGGGTTCTCGGGTCGGATGGGACGGGTTGCTGGGGAGGTGGGTCGGATGGGACGCCGGGTCGGATGGGACGTCGGGTCGGACGGGTCGGCTTCCTCGGATAAGGCGACGTGGACGATCCGAGACCAATCCTCTCGGTTACGCGGGGCGTACAGGAGTACGCAGCGCGTACTTCGGAGAAGGACGCTGACTCCTCTTCGGATAATATCCGAATTTTGAATTAAATAAATAATTAATTTATTTAATAAACTTCAAAAATCCATATCTTCTTCATACGAACTCCGTTTTCGATGGTCTTTATATCCACGCGTAGGTGAGACTACGATCTACAACTTTCGTTTAGACTCCGTTGGCAAATTCCAAAATTATTTTTTTTATTATTTATTTTATAACTAATCGTTTTTAAGGAATTTCTTTGAAAAATCATAACTTCCCCATGCGAAGTCAGATTTGGACGTTCTTTATATATTTGGAACCTTTAAGACAGTATCTACTACATAGCGTACTCCAAATCAGAGCTTTTGAATAATTCATTTATCGATGATATTCCCATTACATTCAAAAGGGGTTACAAGACTCGGTTTATAATGCCTGGAAATAACGGGTTGTTACATCATCCCCCCGTTAGAGGGAATTTCGTCCCGAAATTTAATACAAGGTAAGAGTTTTAGGGGCTGAGGAAGAGATGCGGATACTTCTGTAGCATTTGGTCTTCCCGTTCCCATGTGAATTCGGGTCCTCTCTTAGCATTCCATCGGACTTTTACTATTGGAATGCGACTCTGCTTGGTCCTTTTAACTTCCCTATCCATGATCTCGACGGGTTCTTCCACAAAGTTAAGATTTTCGTTTAACGCGATTTCATCGAGTGGAATTACAAGTGTTTCGTCGGATAAACACTTTTTCAGGTTCGACACGTGGAATACTGGATGCACTTTGTTAAGCTCGATTGGAAGTTGGAGTTTGTAAGCCACTGGACCAACTCTCGAAATGATTTCGAAGGGTCCAATGTACCTGGGGTTTAGCTTTCCACGCTTCCCAAAGCGTATCACGCCTTTCCAGGGTGAGACCTTCAGTAGCACACGGTCGCCAATCTGGAATTCCAAGGGTTTACGTCTCCTGTCGGCATAGCTCTTTTGCCTATCCCTTGAGGACTTCAGTCGTTCTCGTATTTGCACGATCTTTTCGGTAGTTTCTCTGATGATCTCTGGACCAGTAAGGGTGCTTTTAGTGACTAGACCTTTTGCCATTTGGGTGTCGCCCACTTCCGTCCAGCACAGGGGTGATCTGCACTTACGGCCGTAAAGGGCTTCGAACGGAGCGGTCTTGATACTAGTATGATAACTATTGTTATAAGAGAACTCGACCAAAGGCAAGTGAATATCCCATGCCTTGCCAAAGTCGATTACACATGCTCGCAACATGTCTTCCAAGGTTTGGATCGTCCTCTCACTCTGTCCGTCAGTCTGAGGGTGGTATGCTGTACTCATGTCCAACCTTGTTCCCATGGATTTTTGCAGTGATTGCCAAAATCTGGAAGTGAACCTGCTGTCTCTATCTGAGATGATGGACATTGGTACTCCATGAAGTCGTACGATCTCCCGGATGTAGGTTCTTGATAGTTTTTCCATCCTATCGGTTTCCTTGATAGGTAAGAAATGGGCTGACTTGGTTAATCTGTCGACGATTACCCAAATAGTATCTTGGCCACTCTGAGTTTTGGGCAGTTTGGTTATGAAGTCCATGGAAATCTGCTCCCATTTCCACTCAGGTATTTCAGGTTGTTGGAGTAGGCCTGAGGGTTTTTGGTGTTCTATTTTTATTTTGGCGCAAGTTAAACACTTGCCCACATACGTAGCGATTTCCGCTTTCATGTTTGGCCACCAGTAGAGTTGCTTGAGATCTAGATACATCTTGTCTGACCCTGGGTGTACGGAGTATGGGGTCCTGTGTGCCTCGCTCATAACTACCTCTCTGAATCCCCCAAACTTTGGTGTCCAGATCCGGTTCATGAGGTAGCGTGCTCCGTCACTCTTGATTTCTAAATTCTTGTCCATTCCCCTAAGGGCCTCACCTGCCACGTTTTCGGGTTTCAAGGCCTCCAATTGAGCTTCCTTGACTTGCGTTGATAGGTGCGAATGGATCGACATAGCTAATGACTTGACTTTGCGACCAGAATATTCCTTCCGACTTAGGGCGTCTGCTACTACGTTGGCTTTACCCGGATGATAACGAATATCGCATTCGTAATCATTGAGTAGCTCGACCCATCGCCGTTGTCTCATGTTGAGCTCCTTCTGATCGAAAATGTGTTGTAAGCTCTTGTGGTCGGTAAAGATAGTGCTCTTCGTTCCATACAAGTAATGTCTCCAGATCTTCAGAGCAAACACTACTGCTCCTAGCTCAAGATCGTGGGTCGTGTAGTTAACCTCATGTGTTTTCAACTGTCTCGAGGCGTAGGCGATGACCTTACCTCGCTGCATCAGAACACATCCGAGTCCTTGGTTTGATGCATCGCAATAAACTACGAAGTCTTCTATTCCTTCGGGAAGGGATAGTATTGGTGCGGTGCACAAGGCTCGTTTGAGCGTTTGGAACGCTCTTTCTTGTTTCTCTTCCCAGTCAAAGGCCACACCTTTCTGGGTTAGGGTTGTAAGAGGCTTCGCTATTCGTGAGAAGTTCTGAATGAACCTGCGGTAGTAGCCAGCGAGACCTAGAAATTGACGAATTTCTGTAGGAGTCTTCGGTGCTGACCAGTTCTCAATGGCCTTAATTTTGGATGGGTCCACGTGGATTCCCTCTTCGCTTACCACGTGTCCTAAGAATTCGACTCTTCGGATCCAAAATTCACATTTCGAGAACTTCGCATAAAGTTTCTCTTTTCGTAATGTCCCTAGGACTTGTCGCAGATGATCGCCATGTTCTTTCTTACTTCGGGAGTAGATCAGGATGTCGTCAATGAAAACGATGACGAACTGATCCAAGTAAGGTCGGCATACTCTATTCATCAGATCCATGAAGACTGCGGGCGCATTGGTCAATCCGAATGGCATCACCACGAACTCGTAATGTCCGTAACGAGTTCGGAAGGCGGTCTTCGGCACATCCTCCTCTAGCACTCGTAACTGGTGATACCCGGATCTCAGATCAATCTTAGAAAAATAGTTCGCCCCTTGCAGTTGGTCGAATAGATCATCTATGCGTGGTAGAGGATAACGATTCTTGACCGTCAGTTTGTTGAGTTCTCTGTAGTCGATGCACATCCTGAACGATCCATCTTTCTTTTTCACAAACAACACGGGTGCTCCCCAAGGTGAGAAGCTCGGTCTGATGAATCCTTTTCCCAGTAGTTCATTCAGTTGACTGGATAGCTCCTGCATCTCTGCCGGGGCTAATCGATAGGGTGCTTTGGCTACTGGGGTAGCTCCGGGAATCAGATCGATTCTGAATTCGACTTGTCTTACGGGTGGTATCCCTGGAAGGTCCTCGGGAAACACATCGGGAAAATCGCATACGTCGGGCACATCCTTGATGTCCCGGACTTCGCGTTTCACGTCTACAACATGTGCAAGAAATGCGTGACACTCCTTTCGTAAGTGCTTCTGAGCTTGGATACTTGAGATGATTCTAAGAGTGGTACTAGGTTTGTCGCCCAAGACAAGGAAGGTTTCGCCGGTTGGCAGATTAAGGCGAACGGCCTTATCGTAACATAGAATGTCCGCACGATGTGAACTCAGCCAATCCATGCCAATGATGACATCGAAACTCTTAATCGAGACTGGCATGAGGTTGATTTGAAAGGGATTATCGTTTAGAGTTAGGGTGCAGTTTAAGTATATCTCTTTAGTGCCTTCAGTTTTCCCGTTGGCCATTTCTACTATGAACGGTTCACTTAATGATTGTGGTATTGGTTTTAGCATGCCTTTAAAGTCGTGACTCACAAAACTCCTTTCCGCTCCACTATCAAACAAAATGCATGCATACGAGTTATCGAGAAGAAACGTACCCGTAACAACAGTAGGGTCCGCAATGGCTTCATCTTGTCCCATTGCGAAAACTCGGCCTCTTCCGCCGGTATTCCTGTTGTTTGCCTTCGGGCAGTCCTTGCGGTAGTGCCCTGTGCTCCCGCACTCAAAGCAAGCGCGGCTTACTCCGGTATTAGCAGTGGGGGCGGATTGTTGGGTTGGCTCCTTGCAATAGCGGGCTGTATGACCCTTCTTATTGCACCTGGTGCATTGAAGGCCATGACAGGGACCGTGATGGTGGAAGTTGCACTGGTTACATTTCGGTAGCTTTCCATTGTATGAATTTGTGGGGGCAGAGTTGGTAGGTACAGTAATAGCGTGGGTCGCTATCACTTGTTGTTTCTTGGGGTTCTCATGGAGGATTTGTCCCCTCCTCTTGTTCCAAGGCCTAATCTGTCCCTGAGCCTCCCTAGGTGGATTTGCGGCTGTTGTGATGGTACTCTGTTTCGCTCCGTGATCGATGAGTCGTTGCGCCAGGCGTTTAGCGCTGTTGTAGGTGATAGGGTTGGAGGCTAGGACATGCCCTTGAATCTGGGGTGACAATCCCCAAATGTATCTTTCGACCTTCTTTGATTCTGGGTTGACCATGGTAGGGCACAAAGCAGCGAGATCGTTGAACCTAGCTGTGTAAGCGACTAGGTCAGACCCGACCATTTTCAAATTCCAGAGTTCCTGCTCAAGCTTTTGCACTTCACCCCTTGGGCAGTATTCTTCCAGTAGTAGTACCTTCAGTTCTTCCCAACTCATGGCGTTAGCGACAGTGAGCGTCACTGAGTTCACATGGCTTTTCCACCAAGTGAGGGCTCGATCTATGAAGGTGCAAGCAGCGAACTTAACCTTGCTTGTTTCTTGGCACGAGCAGATCTCGAAGACCGTTTCGGTCTTTTCGAACCATTGCATTAGTGCAATGACTCCGCCACTGCCATTAAAAGTCTTTGGCTTCGAGTTGGAGAACTCCTTGTAAGTACACTCTCTAACATGGCCCTGGCCGGTGCCACTATTGGGATGATTCGTGCTGCTTCCTGTACCTCCATTGGCATTGGAGTTTATTTGAGAGAGGGCTGCTGCTACTGCTGCTGTGATAGCAGCCTGGACCATTGCTGGATCATAAGTTAGTGGTGGAGGTGGTGGTGGGGTTGCGTTGGTACGTGCTGATCTACGAGGAGGCATTGCTCTGTCAAAAGGAAAAATGAGATATTATGAGTTTTGGTGGTTGTGAGTTGAATGATATTGAGTTAACTGCCTTAAATAGATTAAGAATTTGGTTTGATCAACAATGGGTTTTGAGCTTGATTTATTAATAACGTTTGAATGGATGCACTTATGAGTTGAACGGAATACACATATTTAAAACCGGAAAAGGGGGGTATGCCCTATATATATATATAACATATAGTTGTGTTACATCCGAGTTTAGACAAAACTTTTTCACCTTTCTAAAGGTCTCCGATTACAGAAAGTTTTAACGAAAAGAAAATTCTTATCCGAAGTCCTAATTTATAACAAAATTTGAAATCCTGGCAGGCACTACTTGCGACGTAGGTTGCGCTTGGAGCTTGACTCCGCATCTGATTGCTTCGATTCCATTAGGCGTCGATCAAGAGCGGCTTGTTGCTCCCTTAACTCGGCTAGGGCTGCAATTATCTGTGCCTGAAATGCCTCAGACTGGAGTTGAACATTATCTTGTATCTTGTCCAGCCTACGGATATCAGAAGTGTGAACCTGCACTTCCACGTTGATATCCCGGAGTCGGCTTGCTTGTACTCCGGACTGATAGGACTGATTGGCTAACTTACCCACCATTACCGGGAGTGCTCGATCAGCCGAACTGCCACCGCGGACATCGTAGAAGTCCCGACACATGCCGTAGGGAGGGCGTATGCCTTGTTGTTGGCTCCAATGATGTAGGTGACTTCCCCAGACGGGAGTGGGTCCTTGGAAGTTCCTCACATGGACAGGAGGTTGAATGGGTGGTGGATCGATCACTTCAGGCTCTGAGTCAGTACCGGAGTCATCACCCAATTCTATGGGTTCCTCATCCTCTTCTGGATCATCTTCGATCCATCCTCCGTTGCCTTGGTTGGGAAAGTAGGGGTCATTGGGGTGGTGAAATCCAGCCATTTGACTGTACGAGAAATAGGGTCATAAGAATTGAATAAAGTCGGAACATGCAAAACATGTAAGTTAGTTTAAATAGCAATTACTCCTATAGCTTTTAAATTATTGTTTTTGATTCTAATAACGGTTTGGTAAGTTTTTAAAATTTGTTGTCCATTGCAGACACCCCTCGGCACACGTTAGTCGGCTCTCGGACAAATATAGTTGATCAGGCTATATCCTTCCCAGTTCCGATTACGTGTCCCAAGGCGTACCTGTACTGCACAACTCCTTAATAATACTTCTAATATGGTACGATGTGGAACTGTTATTTATTACTAAATGAATGCATGCTTACTTTACAAAAACTAAATAGATTTAATTTCAAAAGTATGACTCTTCTCAGAGTGTTTTTGCCCAGTTGAGTTTATAGTTGTATAAAAAAATGGTTTTGATATACTTAATTCACTATAAACGAAGCTCTGATACCAATCTGTCACACCCCCAAACCAGAACGGCGGAATCGTTCGGGGGCGGAGGTCGTCATATTCAGTATCATAACAGTTCATAGAAAGGAAAGTACACACCACCATAATATAAATATGTTTGAAAAGTTTACATGATTGTAGATGTTACATGTTTGCAAAAGAAATCAAATATAAAATGGTGGTCCAAAATATGTTACTAACGCCAGCGCGTTAGTCTTCAGAAGTAGTTGCTACCTGGCTAGCGATTTCCTGTGAATACAAGTTATTTCAAGAAAAAGTGTCAACATTTAAGTTGGTGAGTTCATAAGTGGTGTTTTGAGAAGATGTATGCCATTCGAAAGTGTTTGCATGTTTTCCAGAAAAACCCTTATTTTCCTATAAACGTATGAAATGCATATGAATGTTCGTGATGTAAATTGCAACTAATTTTACCGAGAAAATCCCTTATTTTCCTATTAGTTGTTTGTTTTGTATACAGGAAAAACCCTTATTTTCCTAACATAACTGGCAGTCTTGAAGACCGTAAATCGCAAGCAAGCGACGTGCTTGTAAGTCGTGTCATAGTTTTACATAGTAAAGCTATACGAAAATCGCCCTTATTAAATGAAGAATAGTTTTAATGACTACTTGTTCATAAAAGCATAATACCATAATAATTGTATATCCGATGAGTTTTATAACCATACTAAACATAATATGCCTGTAGCGACGTTCTTCAGGCGTCGTAGCGTTATGACAACTGTCACCCCAAAAGACGGACTGTAGCTAACAGTCAGGGCGCGGGATCATGACTTCCCGTATAGATCTATACACATTTGACACGTTCTCCGAACGGGAGACTCTGGTTATAGACAGGACTTGTAGCATTATTTTCTAATAAAGAAAGTAACGTTTGAAGATATACACGACTCATGGATTCTCAACTAAGTCCGTAATAAGGTAGTAGTTTGTATGCAAAGTTTAACCTCTTTCACAATGTTTGACAAAGCATAATCATAAGTTCTTTTAAATGCATAAAATGACTTAGTAAAGAATGTTACCCTTGATATGATGTTTTTGTATGTAAACGTATAAATAAAACATATTTCTATTTATAAACATATTATATCCCAAGAGGGTAAAGCTGTGTTGTGAGGGGTTTTGTATCATAATAACTTCACAAGATAGTTAAAACAACAGTATGAAAAGTATATCAAAATGTTAATGTTTCACACGATTTTATTCATGTGTTTACTTGTATTCCTCCCCAAAAAGAGTATAAAACATTTAAAATGTATTTAAAGAGTGTTCGAAGGGGATATGAACTCACTTGATAGTTTGAAGATTGCGAGGTGGAAAACCGAGCAGAGTTTCGTCTCGGGAAACTGATTTTTCTTGGGATTCTCGGGAATCTCGGGAGTAGAATCGGCCTTCGGGACTTGAGCCAAAAAGACCAGAGCTTCGGGTTTGAACGGACACGGAAAACGAGGAAATGCTGAGAGAGAGAGAAGAGAAATGAACCCTTTCTTTGGAAACCCTCGCATTCTATTTATAGGAAGGCTGGCCTGCCTCGGTACGCGGGGCGTACGCTCGTACGCGCTGCGTACGCGTACGTCATGCATGACCGAAGCCTCGACTGCCTCGGTTCGGATGGGACGGGTTCTTGGGTTCTCGGGTCGGATGGGACGGGTTGCTGGGGAGGTGGGTCGGATGGGACGCCGGGTCGGATGGGATGCCGGGTCGGACGGGTCGGCTTCCTCGGATATGGCGACGTGGACGATCCGAGACCAATCCTCTCAGTTACGCGGGGCGTACAGGAGTACGCAGCGAGTACTTCGGAGAAGGACGCTGACTCCTCTTCGGATAATATCCGAATTTTGAATTAAATAAATAATTAATTTATTTAATAAACTTCAAAAATCCATATCTTCTTCATACGAACTCCGTTTTCGATGGTCTTTATATCCACGCGTAGGTGAGACTACGATCTACAACTTTCGTTTAGACTCCGTTGGCAAATTCCAAAATTATTTTTTTTATTATTTATTTTATAACTAATCGTTTTTAAGGAATTTCTTTGAAAAATCATAACTTCCCCATGCGAAGTCAGATTTGGACGTTCTTTATATATTTGGAACCTTTAAGACAGTATCTACTACATAGCGTACTCCAAATCAGAGCTTTTGAATAATTCATTTATCGATGATATTCCCATTACATTCAAAAGGGGTTACAAGACTCAGTTTATAATGCCTGGAAATAACGGGTTGTTACATGGATCCCTTTCTTTAGAGTCATGGACGAAATCTTATGGGCTTCCCCATAAATTTCGTCCACTCCATTCTATGGTGTCCATTAGCCCACTCTTGCAATTATCTTATAATTATAATTTCAGTCCCTCAAGTTTAATTAATCTCTTTTAGCTACAAAATTAATTATCAATTAATTTTTGACTAATATTAATTAAACATTATGATTTCTCATTTAATATATTATTCTTATAATATATTAATAAATCATAAGTAAACCTTTCTCTCCATAATTCATCCCACATATTGCTATGGTGAAGGCAACCCAAAAGTACCATGCTCATAATCGGGTCAAGTACATACCAAAATAGTTATGGACTTAGACACTAATCCAACAGCTCTTTCCTTCTTGGACAATGGAAAGAATTTAGAAGGAAGCAGTTGATGATCTGAACACTCACTAGTTGGAGCCCTCAATATCGGTCAAGCTGGATAATACTGCTAACTCTCAACTCGACTTTCCGATCACTCCTAGGGCTTTTCTATTTCGATGCTTTGAGAGGACTGAGAAAGCTCCACATTCTGACTATGATGCAAATCTTATGTTCTTTTCTTTCTATCTCAAGTATGGAAGGCTTCAATACAAAACATGGAGTTTAGAGAAGATTGTTGTTATGAAGGTCTATGTTCATGTCTAAGCTAAAAACTTCACAAACGTGAAGTTTAAAGGATTCAGAGGGGCAAGTCGCACAAAAGTTGAGTTCACATTTACTGATCTGCCTTGAATGAATCCATATGATTGGATTTCTTTGTTTTAGATTTTGTCAAAAGATGAACAGAAGTACGAGCGAATCTTAGCTCATTTGAAGAGGATGCTTGTTTGTTACATTAATGAGATTGCAAAGAGGGATGTGGAAATAGCAGTTGTTCTGAAAAAGAAGCAAATTCTGAAACCTGAGGAGGAATCGAAGGATGTCAACAAGATGAAGCTAGGCTAAATCCATAATGGTAATTGGAGTGTGGTGTACCAAAGGAAGGTTGATCAAAAACTTCAGAGATGTATGTTCTTCTTGCTAGACAAAAATTTACATTCAACTTCAGCTCCGAACTACATCATAGATTTAACCGAAGCTTGTAAAGTGAACAATGCTGCTGATCAGAAGTGCTTCTCAGATATGATCAAGTGGTACATAGTTGTTCGAAACAACCTTCTGAGTTTAATGCCAAAATTATTCAAGGTTTAGAAGAAAAAACAATGAAGAATCTCCTTCGCAATATGACACAAAGGGGGAGATTGTTCGGCTAATTAATGTGTTGTGTCAATTGTATGTGCTAGAATAGTCTCATTTATACCGGTTTTGGCTTGTCCATTCACGAATTTGTTTTTCTAGGGATAGACTATTTAATGTGCATGCATGTAACAATTAGAGTTAACGATTATATCTCCCTACCTAGCTCTCATAGAGAAGTTCACATTGAACTCTTCTAAAGCTTTGATAATTAAAACATTCAGCACTACTTTGATCTTCATGTTCTTGTTCTTTAATTCCTATCTCTTATAGAATCTGTCGATCTAAGAATTATTATTTCTAAAGAGAATTAGCTGTCGAGACCTAAAGGAAAGTTATGGTACTTGGAAATACCTACACGTTGAAATAAAGAACATCAAAAACAGAGCTTTTGTGTGAGAGACATGATTTTTTGAAAATCTTAGAAAATACTTGCGTATGATGATGTGGCAGCCCGAGAGCGCGCCATATGGCGGCATATCTTCCAACAACATCATGACATATCGTCGGCATGGACCTGCAGTGAATGTGCGATACGTGGAATAAAATGGGAGGAGCATCATCTAGAGAGCGCAACATGCTCGTATCTACAAGGCGCGACACACCCTATGATATTCGTTATGATACGAGATGAATTATGGCTTATTTGATTCCACCCTAATTCAGATTTCTCTTTCAAACTCTCTCTCAAAACTCTGTGGTTTGAATTTTGAGGCTCGGGCATTTTAGCGAGATGTTGCGGTGTAGAAAATCCCAACGATATGAAGTACTCAGAGTCGAAGTTCTACCTATGAACTTTCTGACTTGTCATTATTACGAATTTATAAATAGGATTTATCAGAAATTTCAAGTCATAATACTCATTGATCTACTGATGAGAATAATCTCTAGGCTAGATCTAATGAGGTGTTTCAATTGGACTTTCGAAACAGTGTATATATATATATATATATATATATATATATATATATATATATATATGCAAAACGGATCGTACCTCTAATATGATTTTATGTGGTTGATCATTATTTGATGGAGCCTAAAGTATTTCTTGGAATTTTTGAAGGATCCAGAAATAAACATAAGCTTATAAATATGAAGGAATACTGAAGCATAGCGATATTCGTATTTAGGATGTTTAAAAGGAATATGCTTAAGTGCTAGGCGAGGAACTGGCCTAACCGTGGATCTCTCACCTCAATTAGGTGAGTGTATAGTTACTTTTATGAACATGATTTAATACAAGTATTTATTATAAGCATTACATATATGACGCAAATTATATGAGAATTGTATGTTTATTGACTGAAATATGTGTTATATATATATATATATATATATATATATATATATATATATATATATATATATATATATGATAATATACGATGTGTGAACAAAATATGGTTCTCCATATGTTAAGATGTATATTATATGATAATAATTATAAAAATATTATTAATAAGAAGATAAAATAACTAATACTCTATATTAAAATATACACTAAATTATGATAGTGTTTCCTAAACAGAGTTGGTATTGAAAGTTGATTATAAGCGTTGTAGTCTTTCTTAGTGATAAGTTAAGACTTATAACGGATGCTTAGTTCGAGCCGAGTTGAAAGAAATACTAGTTATACCTTGGGCTATAAAGATATTACATAGGTAGGAAATTGATGTTGATGGATGATTATGAGTATTGTAAACACATAGGAGATGCTTAGTTCAATTAAGTTTGAACATTGGGTAGCATCAGACTAAAGGTGTGTGTAAGATGGAAATGGAACATAGAACTATGTTCAACAATATTGATGACTAATGGGGGACATTCTACGTACGTGAGTGTTATATTAGTATCCCCCCTCCTTTTACTTATTGATGACCAGTGGGGTACATTTTATGTACATGAATGCTATTTTAGTATCCACCTCATTTATTTTTCACGAACTTCGTGTTTTATCATTTTTATTTACAAAGTGATCAGATGAACTTTATGAGACTGCCATATAGGGTGTGTCTGTATCAGACCACTACTATATATGTCTAAGTGAACTAACGAAGTATAAATGACTCCCTAAGACTTAATTTTCTTGTGGTGATAACAAATCATAATATGCGGGGTGTCTGGATTGTGTGTCCACTCGTGTAATCCATTCTGAATCATACTATCTAGGAATAGTGTGTTCATTCGTGTGCTCCATTATGAATCATACTCTTTGGGGCGTTTGGATTGTATGTTCATTCGGGTACTTCATTCCCCTTTATATTTTGTCTTTATTGATCCTCTTCTGCTGCCAAAGAATCCCCTAAGCAGTATAGTCAACTTGTTGTTCACAATGATCCATCTAGAAAGATCAAGTAAGGTCGTTGTATAGAACCAGTATGTGAGGATCGACGGGATGGGATAGATTGCGTTATAGATATAAGATATATTTGTGTTGTTGATAATTGTTAGTTTTGTAGGTCTGAGATATATATTCTTATGATTAAAACATTGTGGGATTGAAACCCCTACGTATCTCACCAAGTTTCCCAACCTGACCTACTTATTTTATATTCATCACATGTAGCACATTTAGGACTGCTGAAGATTTGAACAGGTTGCTAAGTGATTGAAGAGAAGACATGCAATAGTGTTCATGACCATTATGTCTTTACGCTATAACATATGTTGTGCATGGAATATAATATGCTTAGAGTTTTTATCATTTAAAAATCTTTTGTTTTCAAAATATTATAATGTATTGGGAATTTCCGCTATTAAAGATATTACGAATTTTAAAGCTCAAAGAAAAGTTATTTTTTCGGTTCTGGAAAAAAATAAGGGATGTCACAATATGTACCAATAAGAGTTTCATCACGATTAATTTGATGAGATTTTATACTCAATTGATGTTATAAATGGACATAATTCTTCGGGGTTGACAAACCATAAGTTAATTTTAAAAGTTAGCGTTTAGGTTTTGTTACTTGGAAACATCAATAAGAAAAATGACTTATGTAATGAGACTAGACTTCAGGAGATATCATTAGATAATCGTGTTATAAACAGTCGTCATAACTGAATGCAATACCATACATTGAACTTTTATTTCAAATTTGTCATTAACACCTCTAGATGTCAAAATTCCATTTGAATTCAAAAGGAGACAATTTCCCGTGACTTTTTGTTTTGCTATGCCTACAAATAAAAGTCAAGGCCATTCACTGTTAAAGGTTGAGTTATTTTTACGAGAATCAGTTTTCTCAAGTAGTCAATTATATATTGTTTTATCGAAAGTAAAGGGAGAACACAAAGATTAAAGTTATTGATTTAAGATAACTAATTTGATCAATAAAACTTCGAATGTTGTATACATAGAAGTGTTTATAAGTTAAATGATTTTTTTTAATTATCATATTATTCAACTTTACTTCCAATCTAAAATATATTCCTTTTGATTTTATTGATATTTAATATTATTTTTTATTTATATAATAATTTTTTTAAACATGCCCGGTGGTTTCAATGAATTATAACTTAGTGATATATAGACACTAGATGAACCAATAAGCACCTTAAAGTGGTAAAACATATTTCAAATGATATCATAACCATCATATTAAACTGACTTAATAGTTGAGAATAATGTCTTATACGAAGTTAATGATATATTTAATTTGGACAAACTTAATTTATGGGAATAGTATGAGAAAAAAACTACTGAGCCTAAAGTAGCTGGTTTCTAATTAATGACCACATAAATTATTTTTGTTTACTTTGTATCAAGCTATTAAACAATACTTTTTCATAATATAATCGGACTATTTTATTATTACTATTGATCATTTTCTTTTAGTAATTCTTTTTAGCTAAGGTGGAATTTCTCGTTCATTATGCCATTTTTACATCCATAATATAAACAAATTCAAAAAACTGTTTTGTACAGTTTAGGAGTTGTTGGGTAGCCTCTTAACTGACAAATTAAGAGGCAAACTCTTAATTTTTCAGATTAAGGGCGTGTTTGGCAAAAAATAGTTGTTAGCTGGAAGCGGGTAGCGATTAGCTGGTAGCGTGTAGCTTGTAGCTGCTAGCGGGAAGCTGTAGCTTTTATTTGTTATATGAATGTTCGGCAAAAGTAGCTGTAAGCTTTTGAAATATATAAAATTACATAAAAGGACAATTGATTAAAAATAAAAAAATATATAAATATATTTTTAAGGGTAATTATGGAAATTGATTTCAAAAGCTCCGGAGCGTTTTGTTAAAAGCTATATGAAGTAGGTTTTAGAAACGGAGCGTTTTGTTAAAACTAAAAAAAGCTAAACGCTCGTACTACCAAACGAAGCTTTTTGTTTAAACTAGAGCGGTTTGTCAAAAGTTAAACGCTAGAAGCTCCCAAACGCTTCCAAAAGCTCCGTGCCAAACACACCCTAAGAGTGTTTGGTAGCATATGAATAAAATCCTCTTAATTTTTTTATAAGCCTCTTAAACTTTCATACTTTAAACTACATCTGAAAAAAAAAACGCACGCTTCCTTCCCCTTTTTAACCTCATACGCTGATACACGCCTCCAAAACCACACACCCCTTTCAGATCGCTCTTTCATCTCTTCCAAGCTCTGAGGCTCAGACCATCTCCAGCACCGATCACTTCCTCACGCCGTTAACCTCCCTAAAATCGACTCACACCATGATTTCTGACGCCAAGCACCGACATCATCGCCCCTTCTCCTCCCTTCCACCCTTCTCCTACCTCTTCGATCTACAATCATCTGCTACCTCCAACATTGATTTGCCACCGCCTCGGCTAGCACCGCCGGTGACGCCATCATTGCAGGTAGGTTTTTTTTTTCTTCCGACATTAATGTCTCTATAAATATAGATCGATTGTTCTTTCTTTTACCCGTGAAAACTGATTCCTATAGATACATCGATTTTTTTTTCTTTTTTTGCCCTAGAACTAGATTATTAGTGCTTGATTTTAATTTTCTTTGTATTTCATGTCCGATCATGTACATGTACAGGATCGTGATGATAAATTTTGATAGAACCTGTTATTACTAGTATCAAGATTCCATAAAGAAAATATGAATCTTGTTTGAAATCTTAAGATACAAGATAATAATACGGTTGGTTAATAATGTAGATTTTATCAAAGAAAACAACAAATTCATTGGAGAATTAGAAATAGAACACAAAGATAACATACGTTTGCTGAATGATTCATATTCTATGGAGTTTGGTACATAAATGATGGTGCATCATTATCTAGCAATTACGAATGAATTTTATATGAATTGAAAGTAGTTTATACAGGTTATGAGTAAACATTATATGAATTGAAAATAGTTTATATAAGTTATGAATAAACTTTATATGAATTGAAAGTATTTTATACAAGTTATAACAAATGGAGATTTTGATAAATTGTCGATTGTGGCAACATACTTTGAAAAGTTGGTAATGGATTTGATATGCAGTTTCTATATATATATTTAAAGTGTTTATTTGTTTCCTTGTTGAATTTGGATTTGTAGGTTGAAATGTTTGAAAGAAAAAATTGAGGGAGTGTCGTGTTTGATGTAATGATGGACAAGGAGTACAAATCGATCATCAACTATTCGGTTGCAAATTTGTTGTCATTTATATCTTAACATTCAATGTCAAATATTTTGTTTTTTAACTTTGAAATCCTTGGGATGTAAAAAATGATGTTATTTTTGTAAATATAACTCAAAAAGATCATTATAAGTTATTGAAGATAAATTTTAATTTATGTTAATTTGGACTTTATATGGTGTTATGTATTTTTTTCCTAATTTTTTCAAGAAAAAATAATACAAAATGGTAAAATGGTTATTTTGATAATTCAGCACAACAATTGAGAGGTTCCAACCAAACAACATCTTAAAAATTTAGATCATAAAAATCCAGACCGTTTTAGAAATTTAGATCTCTTAAAAATTCAGATCCTGCCAGGTAGTATCTCAATTGACAAATTAAGTGGCAAACTCTTAATTTTTCAGATTAAGAGTGTTTGGTAGCATATGAATAAAAGTCTCTTAACTTTTTATCAGCCCCTTAAACTTTCAAACTTTAAACTGCATCTGGAAAAAAAAAACGCACGCTTCCTTCCCCTTTTTATAGTCATACGCTGATACACGCCTCCAAAACCACATACCCCCTTCAGATCGCTCTTACGTCTCTGCCCACCTCCGAGGCTCCGACCATCTGCAGCACTGATCACCTCCTCACGCCGTCGACCTCCCTGGAATCGACTCACACCACGATTTCTGACGCCCAGCTCTGGCATCATCGCCCCTTCTCCTTCCTTCCACCCTTCTCATACCCTTCCGATCTACAATCATCTGCTTCCTCCGACATTGATTTCGCCACCGCCTCTGCCAGCACCGCCAACGACACCATCATTACAGTTAAGTTTTTTTTTTCTTCCGACATTTATGTCTCTGTAAATATAGATCGATTGTTCTTTCTTTTCCCCCTGAAAACTTATTCTTATAGATATATTGATTTTTTTTGCCCTAGAACTCGATTATTAGACCTCGATTTTAATTTTGTTTGTATTTATGTCTGATCATGTACAGATCGAGATGATAAATTTTGATAAAAACCTGTTATTACTAGTATCAAGGTTCCATAAAGAAAATATGAATCTTGTTTGAAATCTTAAGATAGAAGATAATAATATGGTTTGTTAATAATGTAGATTTTATCAAAGAAAACAACAAATTCGTTGGTGAATTGGAAATAGAACACAAAGAGAACATACTTTTGGTGAATGATTCATATCATATGGAGTTTGGTGAATAAAAAATGGTGCATCATTATCTAGCAATTATGAATGAACTTTATATGAATTGAAAGTAGTTTATATAGGTTATGAATAAACTTTATATGAATTGAAAGTAGTTTATACAAATTATGAATGAACTTTATATGAATTGAAAGTAGTTTATACAAGTTATAACAATTGGAGATTTTGATAAATTATTGATTCTAGCAACATACTTTGAAAAGTTGGTAATGGATTTGAGATGCAGTTTCTATATATATGCTTAAAGTGTTTATTTATTTACTTGTTGAATTTAGATTTGTAGATTGAAATGTTCGAAAAAAAAAATTGAGGGACTATCGTGTTTGATGTAATGATGGACAAGGAGTAAAAATCGATCATCAACTGTTCGGTTGCAAGTTTGTTGTCATTTATATCTTAACATTCAATGTCAAGTATTTTGTTTTTTAACTTTGAAATCCTTGGGATGTAAAAAATGATGTTATTTTTGTAAATATATCTCAAAAACATCATTATAAGTTATTGAAGGTAAATTTTAATTTATGTTAATTTGGATTTTATATGGTGTTATGTATTTTTCTCTTAATTTTTCAATAAAAAAATAATACAAAAGTGTAAAATGGTCATTTTGATAATTCAACACAACAATTCAAAAGTTCCAACCAAATAACATTTTAAAAATTTAGATCTTAAAAATTCAGACGCTCTTATAAATTCAGATCGCTTAAAAATTCAAATTTCTTAAAAATTCAGATCCTGCCAAAAAGCCCCTTAGTAAGAAAATTGGTTATATTTCATATACTTACTCTTTAAGTTATGTCTACCGACTACCAAATGCAAGTGAGTAACAATTGCATGAAATCTTGGTTCTTTTTTTTTCTTTTTGCTATTCGTAATATTTCAATGAACACCTTGAATTTTAGCTTTTTTACGGGTTAAATCAAGCACGTGTAGAGATTTTAGGGAAAAATTCTCTACTTGTGACATCACAAAAAGATAGTTTAAGGAATCAAACTCCCAACTTCACACCTCACATGTATATAAACCCGGGTGCATCAACCTAGCTAGACTGGACATTACTTGCAGCATTAAATCTTGGTTAGAGGAAAAATAGGAAGTAATTTGTGATATATAGAATTGAAGATCAAAAGTCCCAAGCATGGTCCGCCTTGGTAAGTGATAGCCATGCCTACAACTAAAAGCGAGCTCCACCATTATTATGAAGTAGTTAATGGAACGATTACGGCTACACATCAATTAAAGGTGTTGAAGGTTCCATTAATATTGATTCCAGGTTCTAACCAACCAATCCGTTCACAAACAAATACACATGGACAAGAATCCCTATAAATACCTTTGACAACGATTCTTGCACCAAATACATTCTCAATCTCATATAAGTTTCCTACGCCTTTAGTGCTTGTAAACTTGAAAAATGGCGAGGATGATAACGATGGTCTTATGTGTAGTGGCGACTTGCATGGTGGTGGCGGCACCCTATGCAGAGGCTGATATTTCCTGTCGTCAGGTGATAAAGATCTTATCTCCATGCATTGACTACCTAACAGAAGGTGGTGGTGTGTCAACGGTATGTTGCAATGGAGTTAGGGTACTCAATAACACTGCAAATACAACCTGTGATCGTCAGATGGCTTGTCGCTGTTTAAAGAGTGCTTCTGCGGAAAATTCCGGAATCAATCCTATCAATGCTGCAAGCCTCCCCCACAAGTGTCATGTCAACATCCCTTACAAGATCAGTCCTAGCACTAATTGCACCGAGTACGTTCAAATATATATATGCTTATATTTTTTTCTCTCAGTCACAATTAATCTAAGTACACATCTACTGATTTAAATATTGCATGAACAAACATTAGTTGTATTGATATATGGTGATTTTTGCAGGGTGCAGTAGTTAGCTCGAGATGTTAATGCATGTTCTGAAGAATAAAAGCATATATATATATATATATATATATATATATATATATATATATATATATATATATATATATATATATATATATATATATATATATATATATATATATATATATATATATATATATATATATATATATATATATATATATATATTACAATAAATATCGAGAGCACTATTTTGTTTGAATAATGCATATATTACTGTATATGTCTATGATTTTTACGGCCTTTAAATTTGACTGGTGCTCTTGGAATATTTGTATGTCATCACCTTATTTGTATGCCTCCTTTTGTTTTTTTTTTTTAAACGACGGAATAATATTCAAACGAAACTGGTGCGTTGCTAGAAAAGTAAAAACATATACAAACTACACAAATAAAGAGAATTACACGAGTAAAACCAATTTATATGCCTCCTAGACCTACTCCTAGATTTTCTCGGTATCAATGTCGTTTTCTTAATAGCAGCAAATGTTTACTACCTCACACGTGCTAAGGTTAAAGTCCAATAGTTTTTGAGAAATTAAATAGCTTCCAATTTGTTGTTCCTATTATCCTTTTACTTATTTTAGACCGTGAAAAACGTCATTAAATTTAATTTAAATTTGATTGAGATTTTTAAATTTGTACACTTTTCATCATCTTAAATAGATAAGAATAAAAATAGAAATAAAATATAGGATGATATTTAATTTGTCATCGTTTTATAGACGAATTGTTTATTATATAAATTAGAGCACCATACAATAAAAACTATGGTCATAAAGATTAAGACTTTATATATGTTTTTTATATATTTTGCAAAATCGTAACCGTAAAATCAAACCATTCATAAGACACTACTAAAAAACACGTCTTTTCCGAGAGACAATTTCCCCGGAGAATCCTAAGAAACCGACATTTCCTAGGAAATACCGAGGAAAAGTTGTGCATAGGTAAAAAAACCCTACTAGGAAACTTTTTGTAAGGGATTTTCGAGGAACTTTCTGACGCATTTCCTAGGAATTGTTTTTTTTTTTTCAGAAGTACCAAGGCGTTGCTTAGACAAATCTTTTGCTGGTATTACCGATGGTTTTCCTAGGAAATTTATTTCCTAGGAATCTCCTACGAAAGTATTTTCGAGGAATTTCCTAGAAGTGTATTTCCGAGAAATTTCTCTGTACCATTCTTTGTTGACAGTTTTCTGTGACACTTTTTATTGTGACATATCTTACCATTTACAAGAAAAACAGATCTTACCATTTACAAGAAAAAAAATTGCATTTTCATCCATAAATTAACCATTCGGTTAAAATTACATAGTTTAAAACATAAAAATTACATATTCAATGGATTATTTAACGATAAACAATTCAAAAAATGATATTCACTATGTAGTTAATCCAAGGAAAAGTATTATAATTTTTAGAAAAATTAATAACGATCTTACATTCTTACGATCGATCCTACGATCTTACGATTCGATTCCTACGATTTTACCACGACCTTACCAAAAGAATGATCTAAGCAAGATCAGAATCTATTTATCTTAGATTAGTTCGTAGGATAGTAAGATCATACTATCATGATCGCGATTTTAACAATCTTGAAAAAAAATCCAACTAGCAATGGATCATATCCGTGGTTGTAAAATGATTGTTTGCGTCGAACTTTATGTAAAACCCTATTAGTATATTATTATTAACTAGTTGTGAGACTCATGTATTATATGAGTTAATTTCAAAAAAATAAATAAATATAAATGTCAAAATATTTAAAAACTTTGAATTTATAAGAAAATAAGAAAATCAATAAATTATTATAATGTAATGTTTTTTATCTATTAAATTTAAACAAATTATTTAAATAAAGAAAAGAAACTATATAATGAAATTTAATTTTGATAATTTTGAAATTAAAATACAAGTTTATTAATGAAATAGAAAAAGACAAAAAATTATAAAATTACATGTAGAAAAAAAATCAAAATAACAAAAAAAATAACATTTGTTAAAATGAATGGAAATCTAACAAACGGCAAAAAAAAAAAAAAAATTATTTATTAGGTTATTATTCTAAAATCATTGTCGCTTAAGCTATGAATAATTTTTAGGAAATAAATGATTAGTTGGTAATCCCTTGCAACATAACATCAAGTATGTGTATAATTTGTTGGGCGGTTGTTGAACCTTATTAAATTATATCACCAGTGAACTAATTTTGACAATAAGAGACAAAATGTTAAAATTTCCAAAAAAAAAGATGTATGCTTATATATTGGCTTGTATTCACCGGTAAAAAAGTTATCGTTCTTTTCATTTTTTTTCTTTTTTAAATTTTTAGTATACATTTATTATTAAAAAAAACAAATACATCAAAAGTCATATTCTTTTATATGTTCTTTTTATAGATTTTCATATTAATATTAATATATACAAAAGAAACATTTTTCTTAAAAAAAACATTTCATTTTTATGTTTTTTCTTTTTAATATATTGGTTTACTTTATATCGAAAAACATAAATATAACAAAATTAATATTTTTTGAGCTAATTGTGGTCGAGTATGCTTAGAGTCCAAACACAACAACACAATGATTAGGGACACGCTTTATCCATTTGCTAATAGCCCGCGGTGCGAGTCCCCTCATTGGGGGTTGTCCTCTATAAATATACATTTATATAAATACATAAATTTTTCAGTTTTTTTCTTCACATTGATCTCGTCGGGTTCCAATTTGCAATCTAAATAGTATATAATTCCGTTTTTAACATTACAATATGAATCTGACTTACTATTTAAATATTTTGATAAATTCACAAATTAATTTAGTAAAATTTACAAGTTAATTATTGTTTTCACATCTAAATTCAAATAAATATTCACATTTACATGTTGGTTACCAAATCTCCTACTTGAACTCCACTTCTTTTTCACTAAAGCAACAATGTCTATTGCGTCAATATGATCGCCACTTATTTAGAATAGAATTCGGTTGAACACCAACACACTAGACACATCGAAATGTACATTCATTTTGTTCAAGAAAATGTTTCCAAAGGTGAAGTTCGAGTTCTATATGTGTTTTCCCGTTTAAAAGCTAGCTTGTGCATTTAAAAAAAATCTTATGTGGGTTCTTTTGGATCACTTTCAAGACAATCTGCAACATTCCTCCACTTCTAACTTAGATTGCGGTGGACAACCAGATATTAATAAATATTTTGTATTCATATAAAATGAAAATTATATTAGATATACTTTTCATATTTCATGATAATCCATTGTGTATTTAAGTTCTATCATATATTTGATTATAAATGCATACATATCTGGATCTTTTTGTTGATTCAGTAACTTTATTGGCAACAACAGTGGGCTTACATTTTTTTAGAACGGCAGATAAAATTAAAACAACTAGCAAGATGCTAAAGGTCACACAGGTTTATTAACAATACTCTATCACTTATAAGAGCTAAAGAACTTTTCAAAGGCTTATTAATTAACAATACTCTATCACCTATAGAGCTTTAAGATTAAATGTGAAAACTCTCGTAGTCTTTATAGGAATACGGCATCAAACTAATCCACTTCAACCCGTGAGGCGGGAAAGAGTAAATTTACTTGCAAAAGTGAATGCATCTACCTTACTATAATCTTATAAATAAGAAGTCTAAACCATAAAATAATCCCCTATTTATTTACCTTCTCACCGTGAAATATACTTAAGTTAATAAATATATGCCAATACCGATGTATCATAGATATAGGCCTGCAAATTTCAATGAATATTGAAGATATCTAAGTTAAAGTGTGTATATATATATACACACACATATATATAGAGAGAGAGAGTATTATAACTAATTATTGTACATCTATCGTATGCTATGAGAATGATAAAGAAAATATATTGTTTGATAATATAAATACGCTCAATCTTACATAATTATTATCATTAACACAATCTCACTAATTAAATCGTCTATAAGCTTATTATACATTTATTATTATTATTCTCATTTCTATCAGAATGTTGTCAGAATGTTTTATTGGATTGTATTCTGTTAAAATGAAAATGAGTGAAAAACGATGTGTGAGAACAAAATAAAAAATTAATAATTAACGAGAATGCATGAAAATGACGATATTCCTGTAAGGTGGAACGTATTCAGATTGCTAAATAACTTATTCTCTTAATAATTCTCATAGCATACGATACATGTACAATAATTAGTTTGAATAGAATAACCTAAGCATATATATATATATATATATATATATATATATATATATATATATATATATATATATATATATATATATATATATATATATATATATATATATATATTATACGATCCACTAAATTAGGCAATTACAACTAATAGTCGGTATAAAGAAAGATATAAAATTTAAGCAATTGCTCCATCACAAAATAATTTATTAATTGCACATCACATATGAACATAAGTAAACAAAGAAATTCAAAGAAAAATTAGAGAATGAAACACACAAATCATAAATTAATTTGTACAAAGATGATGAATAATTTAGTACTATAGACATAGACAAGGGATCATGGTGCTTAATCTATCTTCGTGATGGAAGCTTAGTCCCAAATCAACAGAACTACATGACAACGAGTGTCGAGTGGTGGAGTCAGTTTCTTGAGAACCTGTGAGCACAACGCCACCACACAACACAGATGGAATAACCGTAAATTGTCATCGATTTCAATTTTCTGAGCCTCTATAGTGTTAGAAATAGCGATAAAAGATTGATTGCATTCTGTAAAAGTCGTGGTTTCACTATCAAATTGAAGTCATTTAGATGGTACACGTCGAGCACTCAATTGGATAAAATTCAGAGATTTCAAAAATGAGATCTATGTTTGAAAACTAATATTAGAAAATAACTAAAAACGGGTATAAGATCTAAGTCTGAAAACTATCACAAGACTGTTTCAAACTATCACTAAAACCCAACCAATGGCTCTTCCCCCTGGACCCTACCAGGGGTTGCAACCCCTTGGACCCCGCTACCAGGGGCGCTGCCCTCGTACCCCTGTTCGTTCAGGGGCTTCACCCCTAAATGACAGTGTACTTTAAATCTTGATCAAAGTCAAACAAGTGTGCACTTCACACCTCCAATACTTGTTTAGTGTTTATCAATATTGTATTTGCTCAACAAATTAATCCATTACACTTAAATACACATCGATAATACAAATCACTACCAAACCTCTCTATTTCAGGGTAATACTGATTAATTTAAAGAAAAACGTAACAACGAAAAACTGATGCATATATGAAATGTCGTGACAATTAAATTTCACATTAGTATATTACTCATTCCGAATATTCAAATATCAGGGTGTCAATAAGGATTAAACCATTTCTATTCAAAATGAATGCATAAAGGTAATATACACACAACAGTTTACATTCTCAAAAATTCTAACTTGACACTATATTTTACTAGCTTGTGTCATATCCTTTGATAAGCATATCAAAGGCGAGTAACAAACTTCTTGAATTAGCTAAACTTCATGTTTAGTTAGGTAGTTATTTTATTCTTGCACCTGTAAATGTATTTTTTCAAAAGAACTATTAAGAAATAAAATTTCAACCTCGTTTACTTGTAGTACTATGTACCTTGGAATGTTATTAATAATGTGTTCCAATATTCAATTTTTTTTCCACATTGAATTCAACATCTAATATTTTAGAAAGGAATTAGTTATCTCAATATGAATGATTTTAGGTGGACGTTAAACCCATCCATGCAACCACCTTGTCTACAAGATCTCTTCCTAAACCTTTGGTTAGATGGTCGACTAAATTTAGCTGAGTTTTCACAAACTCCACAGATATGACACCAGTTATGATAAGTTTACGAATCATGCTATGTCTAACACCTAAATGTTTAGACTTCCTATTATCCACTTGACTATAAGCCTTAGTGAAGGTTGCAACACTATCACATTTGATAGAAAAGGCAGATATTGGTTCGGGCCATAATGGAATTTCATATATCAAATTACTTAGCCACTCAACTTCCTTACCAACAACATATAATGCTATAAATTTAGACTCCATGTTGAGTTTGTTATATAAGTCTTTCTTGGATCCCCACGAAATAGCACGTCCTCCAAGAAGGAATACTCAACCACTTGTAGAGGAGTGGTCACCTAAGTTGGTTATCAAGTTGGCATCTGAATAACCTTCCAATATAAAAGAAAATCCACTGTAGGTCAAACCATAATCCATTGTTCCTTTTCAAATACTTTAATACTTTATTTAAAGCTTGAAAATGATGTGAACTAGGATTGCTAGTATTGATGGGTTTTATACAAACAATCCTATGTGTGCATGCAACCCTAATTTGGATCTTTGTTTTCACAATTAGATATACAACAAACGAACACAAAAGAAAAACCTAGCATGCATATAAAATCTCGAAATACACAAACAAAAGATTAGCATACATAACTTTGTTTCTATATAGTAATAACAACTAAATCTTGAAGTTCCTTTGCTCTTGAGAGCAAGTACCACAAATGTAGTACATCTAATGGCTCACAAACACACAAGAGTGAAAGGATGAATATGAGAGAGAGGAGAGAAGGTATCTTGCTCTAGAAATCGTCTCTTCTAGGGTTTCTCAAGGGTGGGACGAAATCTTAAGCCTAGGGGGTCTGTTTATACTTGAGGCTAGCTAGGGTTTCAGGGTGGAAACTCTAATCCCTTTGCTTAGGGCCTCAACAAGTCCATGGACCTCCTTGCCTTAGGCCTTGGATGAAAACTCCTTGATCCTTCTATGATTTTCGGCATAGCCCTAATAAGGGTGATCCAATGGCCCAAAGCCTCAACGATTAAATAATTACAAAACAACCCCAGTTCTTTTAATGAGTTCTTTTAATCCCAAAATTAATTATCGATTAATAACTGATTAAATACTAATTAATATGTTGTTATTATAATATATTAATAAATTGTATTTATGCCCCAATTTATTATTCTTAACAATAATTCAACCTCTCTCCTTAACAGCCATCCTGTTTAGTCACTAGTGTGAAGGTAACCCAAAAGGACCATGCTACTATCGGGTCAAGTACATCCCAAATATAGTTATGGGCTTAGACACCTAATCCAACAGTCTCCCATTTGGATAAGTCTAATAACTATAACTACCAATGTAACTTCAGGATCCAATTAGCAATCATAACTCTCAATAGCCGTTGTCGAACTCTGACCTAGTCAATGACGCGTCCTTTAGACAACCAACTTATAAACAACAACACATATATCTCGGTTTAAAGACTATACGATATTATCGTCTAACAATCACTCGCGATAAATTCCAAGAAGTGATTGTTGTGAGCGCGGGTTTAATCCAATACTCAAATCTTATTTCAGGAGCACTCATGAACGTTGTAGCAAACTTTTGCTATGTCTAAATGATTAGACAATCTACAAGCCAACGCATGACAGTCTTGCCTCAATACCTACTTACAAAGTATGATCGACTATGAATAGTTTGAATAATCCAAATATTCAGGAAGCCAAAACATGCAAAAGTGAAACAATAGTAAACAATTGACACAAGATAGTAACATTACTCATAAATAAATCTCCTTTATTCAATCATCGAATGTGAATTACATTTTATCTATTACAAGTTTCTAAATAGCTATCTAATCACTAAAACTAATATCGTCCTTCAGCCTAATATTCCTAGCATGCTGCAAGTGCTTAACCCTACTCAGTCCCTTCGTAAGGGGATCTTCTGGGTTCTCCTATGACAATATCCTCCTTACTACAAGGATTCCATTTTCTACTTGATGTTTGATGAAATGATGTTTTTTGTCGATGTGCTCGGATCCACCATGATCCCTCGGTTCCTTGGTTAAGGCGACTGCACACTCGTTGTCACAGAAAATTTCCATATGCTCCTTTATGGCCGGTACAACTTCTAGGTCTCCAATGAAGTTCTTTAGTAATACTGCCTCCTTCGACGCTTCCTTGCTGCTATGTACTCTAATTCGCACGTTGAATCAGCTACAGTCTCCTTCTTGGAACTTTTCCAAGTCACTACTCCTCCATTCAGGGTAAATACCCAACCCCACTGAGAGCGGAAATTATCTCGGTCGGTCTGAAAACTGGCGTTACTATACCCTCGCACTCTCAAGTCATCACTCCCACCGTGGATAAGGATCGAGTCCTTAGTCCTTCGCAGGTACTTCACAATGTTCTTTATCTCAGTCCAATGCGAGGATTCCCTTGATATCTACTGACCATGCTCAAAGCGAAGGCCACATCAGGGCGAGTCTTACTCAGTTTAGTATTGATTTGGATTGGTAACTCCCTTTTCTTGGAATTCTCCATGCTAAAACTTTTTAACAATTTGTTCAAGTAGGTACTTTGACTAAGTCATATTAGTCTTTTAATCCTATTTCTCAATATCCTTATCCCTAGAATATAAGCAGCTTCTCCGAGGTCCTTTATAGCGAAGCACTTCCCAAGCCAGGACTTAATCTCCTGCAATGTTGGGATGTCGTTTCCTGTGAGTGGTATGTCATCTACATACAATACGAGAAAGCTTACTATACTCCCACTGGATTTGATATATACGCAGGACTCATCCTTGCTTCTTGAAAACCCAAACTATTTGACCTTCTCATCGAAAAAAATATTCCATCTACGAGACGCTTGTTTTAATCCATAGATGGATTTCTCAAGCTTACACACTCTATTAGGGTGTTTCGCATCGACAAAAACCTCTGGCTGACTCATGTAAACATCTTCAGCCAACTTTCCATTTAGGAAGGCGGTTTCGACATCCACTTGTCATATTTAATAATCATGAAACGCAGGTATGGCTAGCATAACCCTTATAGATTTAATCTTCGCTACTGGTGAGAAGGTCTTGTCATAGTCAACTCCAGGAGTTTGAGTAAAGCCTTTCGCAACCAATCGCGCCTTATATGTGTGTACATTCCCATCTATGTTGGTATTCTTCATGAAGATCCATTTGCACCCGACCGTCTTACGATCTGGCACATTGTCAACCGAGTTCCAAACTTGATTGTCATACATGGACCGAATCTTGTTTTCCATATCCTCTTTCCATTTTACAGACTCCGCGTCTTCCATGGCTTCCTTGTAGTTGTTAGGTTCATCCAAATTTATTAGTGTACTATGACTAATAAACATATCACCCTTAACAGTTATATGGAAACCATATAATACGGGTGGAATACTAACTCTACTGGAACGTCTAAGAGGTAAGGACTCGTCAATTGGTTCAATAGGAGTTTCCTCCTCGGGTTGAGTGCCAGTGTTAGGGGCTCCTTCGCCGCTTGATTCTTGAAGCTCTTCTAGGTCAACTTGGCTCCCATTGTCCTCTTGGCATATGAGTTCTCTCTCGCAAAAGACCCCGCTCCTTGTAACGAATACAACATTGTCACTCGGTCTGTAGAAGAGATATGCGAAGGACTTCTGTGGATAGCCGATGAAAATACATCGTTCACTATGAGGTTCAAGCTTGTCGTGAGTCTCTCGTCTTACGAAAGCCTCGCAACCCCAAACCCTGATATGTGCTAACTAGGGAACCTTCTCTGTAAACATCTCGTGATTTGTTTTGGCAACCTTCTTAGTTAGGAGTAGATTAAGGATATAGGTGGAAGTCTCTAAGGAATACACCCAAAATGAGATAGGTAATGAAGCTTGAATCATCATGGAACGAACCATGTCCATCAAGGTCCGATTACGACTCTCAGCCACACCATTAAACTACGGTGTCCTAGGTGGCGTCAATTATGAAATAATTCCACATTCCTTAAGATAGTCGTGGAACTTGATACTAAGATACTCACCACCTCGATCTGATCGGAGCATCTTTATCTTCGTGCCCAGCTGATTCTCCACTTCTTACTTAAAATCTTCGAGTTTTTCAAAAGTTTCAGATTTGTGTTTGATTTAGTACATATACCCATATCTTCTATAATCATCGGTAAAAGTCACATAGAAGCGCTTCGCATCCATTGTGGTGGATCTAAAGGGGCCACATACATCCCTATGTATGAGATCCATTAAATCCTCACCCCTTTCACAAGTACCAGTGATGGGTGACTTGGTTATCTTTCCAAGCAAACAAGACTCACACGTGTCATCGGACCTAAGGTCAAAAGACTCCAAAACTCCATCCTTTTGGAGTTGGGCTATGCGTTTCTTCTTGACATGTCTAAGATGACAATGCCACAAGCATGCTTTGTTCAAACCATTGGATGAATTGATGTGCAACACATTATTTCCTAAGTTGTCTACAACCATCACAATTTCATATATACCATTACAAGGCAATGCTTCAAAATAGAAAGTACCATTCAAGAAAGCATTAATAGAACCAATTTCATTATTAAATGAAAATCTGAAACCTTGATTATAAAACCCATGAAAAGAAATAACGTTTCATGTCATTTCTGACGAGCAGCAACAATTATTCAACTCTAAACCTAACCCACTAGTAAGCACTAAAGAATGAACTCTAACCTTGGTGACATGCGATGCTTTCCTATTCCCCATGATCAAGTTTATCTTCCCATGCTCCACATCCCTACTTCTTCTTAGACCCTGCAAGAACAATTGTGAAAACCACATCATGTATCAAGGACCCAAGAAATAAAATGTGATGAGTTGTTAGATTGAATAGTGTAAATACCTGTGAAGGTGGGCTTTATCTTCCCATCCTTGATGTCATGCAAGTATTTAGGGAAGCTTCATTTCCAATGCGCTTTATCGTGACAATGGAAGCACTCTGCATCCTTTGGATTTGAAGAAGGACCAAGAGAACCACCTTTGGTCCTACTAGAAGAGGATCCATCATGGGACTTTCCCTTGTGGCTCTAAGAAGGACCCTTCCTCTTCTTCCCTTTCCCTTGTCCAATTTCCAAGACATGGCCAGCAGGAGTAGGAGTAGATGCAACAGATATGCCTTTTAAACTATTCTCAGTAATTCGCAGAAGGTCTTGAAGCTCGCTTAGAGTGACCTCCTCCTTGTTCATATGATAAGTCATACGAAACTGATCATAATAAGGAGGAAAAGAGTGTAGAATGATATCTATGGCCAACTCTTTGTTAAAGTTGACATTCAACTTCAGCAAGCGGTCCACAAATCTCTACATCTTTTGTAAGTGGGACGTAATGGACTCTCGATCCTTCATCTTTGTAGTAATCATGGAGGAGATGATCTCGTGCCTTTCTTACCTAGCACTTTAATGGTACCATTCCATCAAGTCTTGGTGCATCTCGTAAGGATAGTACTCCTCGTAGAACTTTTGGAGTTCGGCAGTCGTTGTCGCAAGCATGATACACAAAACCTTTGTCACGTCCCTCTCATATGCATCATATTTAGGCGTTTAACGATTTGTTCAAGAGTAGCAGTGTTACGGTCAATCTCCTTTAGCTCCTTGTCGAGAACATACTCCTTGTCCTCCTATCGGATGACCATGCGAATGTTGCGTATCCAATCGTTAAAATTGGATTCATCAAAGATCACCCACCCACATAATTTCATGAAGGAGAAAGAGAGCCAGAAGGGTTGGAGCCAAAAGCATTGTTCTTTTGAGGTAGACATCTGAAAATCAAAAGAGAAAAAGTTTAGATTAGATAAGAATCCTTAATATAACACCCAAATGAAATATTAAGGCTAGGACCCAACACAATATTTCACAATTCAGAAGAGGGATGCCGTAATCCAATTACAAAATATTTGAAGGTAGGTAAATGACAATTTACCAATTTCCACCATGAAAAAAACGAAAATTATTATTAAGTTTTAAATGAATTGAAATTCCAAGATTCCTCTGAGATTCATTGAACTTTTCAATGGCATGTTTCAATCTCAATTATGCCCTTCAAGTTTGTGACTGGGATACCGAGGATCGCAAACAAGGTGTGAATAACCATGCAAATGTGCTTGGTACTCTCGATGTCATTTATTACTTAATCAATGTGTCAGTTAACCACACACGCTCCATTAATATATGATAAACATTGAGCTACCCTTTGCCACCCTTGTTAGTCCCAAATTAGTGTGCCGGTTAACCACACACACTCCACTAACGACTTGGCAAAGTGAAAAGTGCAATTTAATGGAATAGCATCATTTTCACATTTTTCCTAAAGTAACTAAGATTGGGAATTTATGAAAACATTTAGTTATTTTATAATATCATTATACTTGTTAATGTGGAATTAATTTGTCCTATCTTACCCCTTCGGCTAACGACCCTCCACTAGTCAAGAGTGCGGTGGGCAAGAGTGGATACCCAATGACGGTCATTTTATAGGCCACTTCCTTAAACAACCCTTATAGACCAGCTTTGTGATTAAGGCCTACTAACTGTAAGATTGACTTGTCTTATACACACACATACACACACACATACACACACACACATATATATATATATATATATATATATTAATCTTTTAATATTATAATAGTTTAAGGGTGTATTTTAAACATTCCAAAATACTAGGATTTTTAATCAATTTAAAATTTTCGAAATATTAAAGCCTTTTAATTTTAAGATCTTAAATATTAAAAACCTTGATTTAATAATTATCCAAAATTAAACAACTAAATTAAATTATTAAGTCTTAAAGGATTATCCATTAAATTAAACAATTAATTTAACCTAATCCCATTATCCCCTAGATTTCGATGTTTTGGGATGGGATAATTCAAAATCTTTAATTATCTACTTAAACAATTAAAAGGATAATTAAAAAATATGGCATTATCCTAATCCCTAAAATTTTGGAATCTAATCTTGGGGAGGAAGGCATTTTCGAAAACCCTAGGGTTAGAAAACCCTAAAATCGAAAATTTGATGCCAAAGGAAAGGGTTCAAGAACCCTAACAAATTTTGAAAACTAGGGTTTTGAAACCCTAATTTCGAAAATCGAAGTCCTAGGGTTTATTAGCCATAATCCCTAATTTGTTAAGTTCATATTTTTTTTTTATCAAATCTAATTGAAAACAACAACCAAAAGCTCTGATACCAGTGATGGGTTTTATACATACAATCCTATGTGTGCATGCAACCCTAAAATTTGGGTCTATGTTTTCACTATTAGTCATACAACAAATGAACACAAAAGAAAAACATAGCATGCATCTATACTTTCGAAATACACGAATAAAAGATTATAATACATACCCGAAAGACCCTCACTTTCATACTAAAGACAATTGTTACTACAAATTATTCCAAAACATGCTAATTGCATAATCATAAATAATATTTTACATTGATAATTTGGTTACATAAGACTGGATACAAACCGACAATTATAAAGTGTTATATATTACATAACTTTCCAAGACACTATAGTTTTATACATACGGGAGTACAAAATACAATAGTTTCAAACTATTCAAAATCTTCTATCAATATATAACTATACTAGATGCTTATCTCATGCAATTGTTAAACATTCAGAGGGCAAGTGGTGACGCTTAGTGAGGTCAATAATAGATACAATATAACGTTATGCCGTATATATACTTCAATATGGCAGAAGCAAAGAGGAATAAGGAAAAATAAAGGCATATGTGAATCATGTGACAAGCTTTCCATATCAATCAATGATTTGATTCAAATATATACAATCAATGAGACATAACAATTTCCATACTTGACATACATCAATAAAGCTTCATCCCAAATGGCACAAAAGACATACACTATCTGACTTAAACATTTTGGTAGATTTCAGGCTTTAAGCCCTATGTAACCTTCTGCCAATGTCATAGGGTATACGTCATTCTCTTACGAGGCATGCTCTACATAGCCAGATGCTACATACCAATACCACTGTGAATCTAAGTCCTTTCACTGATCACATGGCCAAAGGTATAGCTTTGCTATCATAAATAGCAGAAACAATAACACGAGATAATAACACGGGAAAACCACGTAGCACATATAACACATAACATATAATTGTTCCTATATATTGAACTCAACGTGAATTAATCGGGGGTTGAAATAGTAATTTGTTCAGCACTTCGTTATAATAAATAGCTTTCTTCGTTGAAAACCGAGAGCTTTAGTGAAAAACGATCCTTGCGAGGGCTGGGCTTCAAAATAGAAAAGATAAATTTTTCGGGGTCTTCGGGCACTTCGGAATGTTTTTCGGGTGTTTGGTATGATCCCAAGGCTTCGTGGAAAGTTGGAATGGTAAAAATATGAATTTAGGGGTAAAAGATGTGAATTTTCCAAACTTGCCTGGGAGGTCTTGCACCGTCCTTTATATAGGGGAGGCTTCAGACCGAGGTGAAGGATAAGCAAACACATGGCTCACATGCGAGGTGGGACAGATGGCACGCATGCGAGGCCAGGCAGCTGGCAATTGCGAGGCGATGTGGCATCGGACGGGGCTGCACACATGTCGGATTAGGACGGGACTGCGCCTTCGGGTGCGAGGCGCGTCGACTTCTCACTAGTCTGCATCTTCGGTCGAATCAGTAGCGAGCACGTGGCAGATACAAGGCGTCTCATGTGCAAGGTGACATGGCCGAACCTAAGCCATGGGAATTTTCTCGGAGTTAGCATTTTTCTCGAATTTTTTGTCCCAAACTACTAAAATCCATAACTTTCGCATACAGGCTCCATTTTGACGTTCTTTATATGCATACGTAGGTGAAATTATGCTCTATAACTTTCGTTTAGACTTCGTTGGCAAATTTTGAATTTATTTTTAATATTATTATTTTTAACAGACCGGGACAGGAAAATCCGTTAAAAATTCATAACTTCTTCATCTGACGTCCGTTTTCGTCAGTCTTTTTACTACTGTACTACTATTGACGAGACCTTCGATTCTCGTTTTAGTTGCGTCGGCTAAAAATCACTCGATCTTTATTTCGAGTTTTTAGCTGTCTACTTCTATTCCGAAACATAGAAAAATAGAAACTTTCTCATACGAAGTCATATTTGGACGTTCTTTTTATGAAAATTCTCGGTTTAACAAATATTATGACTTTTATTTAGATCACGAAGGCTAAAAAGTAGTTTATCGAAAACTCACTTTTCATGTTATCCAGTGTCGTGCCGGTTTTGTCACAGAACTTCGATTAGTCATAACTTCTTTGTTATAACTCAGATTTCGATGAGGTTTTCCCCTATATGTTCCTAACGAGATTCTTTACAACTTTTAATAATAAAATTCTACTTATTTTAAAATTTATATTCTCGTTAAATTTCAATATTTTTCTTTTGATTGGAATCCCATAACACTTCCAATACATTCTAAATGATTCTAAACATAGTTTTACTTCATTTCTAGTAAAAACTATTTGTTAGAACTCAATACTCAAATTTCATAATATTATTTACTTTTAAAATTACATAACACGATAACCGAACGTGTATGTTACAAATACCTCCTCCTTTTGAGGATTTCGTCCCCAAAATCACAACGATTTAGACAAATGAGGATATTTCGCTCTTATCTCATTCTTATTTTATTATCCTGTTTCACCTCAGATAATAGGAGCGTTTCATCATATATGCTTAAACCATTACGTAGATAGCTCACATGAAACATATCATGAATACCTGCCAAATCTTCTGGCAATTCCAAGTGGTATACTTGTTTACCAATCGTTTTTTCTTCCCAAATTGCATAATAACTTTCGATGGAGATACTTTCAGCATTACAGAATCACCCACCTGAAATTCTATGGGTCGTCTCCTCTTTTCAGAATAAGACTTCTGTCGATCCTGGGTCACTTTCATTCTTTCTCGTACAATTTGAATCTTTTCGGTGGTGTATTGAATCATTTCAGGGCCTCCAAGGATCTTCTGTCATACATCACGCCAACATAATGGCATATGACATTTGCGACCATATAATGCTTCATATGGTGGCATTTTGATTTGCGACCATATAATGCTTCATATGTCATTCTTATAATATATTAATAAATCATATTTATGCCCCAATTTATTATTCTTAACAACAAATCAACCTCTCTCCTTAATAGTCGTCCTGTCTAGTCACCAGTGTGAAGGAAACCCAAAAGGACCATGCTACTATCAGGTCAAGTACATCCTAATTATAGTTATGGGCTTAGACACCTAATCTAACAAGTATATCTTCGAAACTTTCTTACAACATATGTAATATCAGGCCTACTGCTAATCATAGCATACATATGACATCCAACCACTCTTGAGTATTCATGTTGAAACACTAGTGGTCCTTTATTAGGTAAAAGCTTAAGATTAGGATCTATTGGAGCTAACTTGAGAACAATTTCCAAAGTTAAACTTTTTCAATATCTTCTCAATGTAATGAGATTTGGAAATTGGAATACCATTGTCTCGTTGTTTGATTCGTATACTAAGAATCACCACAGCCTCCCTCGGGTCTTTCATGTCACAACTATATGATAAGAATTTATTAGTTTTATCAAATTCATCTTGATCAGTACCAAAAATCAACATATCATCTACATACAAACAAATTATAACTCCTTTTCTAGGATTATCAAATTTTCTATGTACACACTTTTTAGCTTGATTTAACATACAACCATTAGACAATACAACATCTTCAAACTTTTGATGTCATTGTTTTGGTGCTTGATTCAAACCATATAATGATTTCTTTAACTTTCACACCTTGTTTTCACTTCCAGGCATCATAAATCCTTCATGTTGCTTTATGTAAATTTCCTCATCCAAATCACCATTCAAGAATGCACTTTTCACATCTATTTGGTGAACCATAAGATTATGTGTAGCTACACAAGCTAACAATAATCTAACCTTGGAAATTCTAACAATAAGGGCATAAGTATCAAAGACGTCAATGCCTTCATGTTGCCTAAAGCCTTGGATAACCAATATGGAGTTGTACTTATCTATTATGTCATCCAGTTTCATTTTTCTTGTAAGGATCCATTTACATCCTAACTCCTTGCATCGAGGAGGTAAATAAGACAACACCCAAGCATTGTTATTCATGATAGAATTAGTCTATCCTGAATTGCCTCTTTCCAAAAATGAACATCCCTAGAAGTTATAGCTTAAGTAAAAGTCTTTAGACCGTCCTCAATAATAAAACAATATTGATGTTAAGACATAGTCTCATACCGAGTCCCTTCAGTGAAATAAAGTAAAAAATTAATTCCAAAAGACTTAGCTTTTCTAGATCTAGCATTTTTCCTTGGTTTAGATGGTACATGTACATAGCTTGTACCACCAGAAACATCTTTAGCTTGAATTTTGTTCTTTCTAGAAGATTGTTGAATCATGTCCCATGCTCTAGGAATAGATGTAAACCTCTCTTCATCAAATATAACATATCTTAAATCTATAACAATGTTCATAGACACAAACTACTTAGATTCTATAACATATAATCTATATGCTTTGGAATGCTCAACATACCCAATGAAGATACAATCTATGTCTCTTTCATGCGAGGTATTCCTTTTAGGTTTAATGAACCTTACAACTACTCTACAATCCTAAACTTTGAGAAACTAATATGTGGCACCTTTTTTATTAGAGCTTATAAAGGGTATTCTTACTCCTTTTGTTTGGAGTTCTATTCAAGATATAACAGGCAGTTAATATAGTCTAACCCCAAAATCCTTCACTCAGGCCAGAATAAGATAACATGGAATTAAGCATTTCCTTCAAAGATTCTTCCTTTTTGCTACACCATTTTGATGTAGTGTATAAGGAGACGTGGTTTGATGTATTATTCTAGTTTATTCAAAATAAACTCGATCATCATACTCACCACCTTTGTCAATATACAAAACTTTTATCAATTTATTTTATGTAGCTCTACTTGTTTATAAACTATAAGTTTATCAAGAGCTGCATCTATGGAACGTGTTGAATGAAAATCACATAAGTCACAATGTATGATATCCAACACCATGCTTTCCTTAAACCCATCCTTGAAAGATTGTCTAGCGATCTTAGTTGACATGCTAGTTTTACACTTCTCATTACTCATGTCAAAAGAAGGAATTAAACTCATTTTAGACATGTATTTTAATCTTTTGTAACGAATATGTCCTAGTCAAGAATGCCACACATATGATTTCTTCGAGTTATTACTAGTACTAGTTACATCTATACAAATGGAACTATCATAAGAAGGATAATTAAGATTAAGACTAATCATAGTATTGCAAACGTATCCATATCCTTCAAAAGTGCCATGTATTGACAATATATAATTGTCACTTTCCAACACTTGTTAATTGTCACACTTATTATCTATGTTCCTGATATCTATTCTAGATGAACGATTTATATATGTTTTACGTGATTTAAATTGTATATGTATTATTATAACTATAAATATATTGGGTAAAAGATGGGTAGATGAATGATAAAAGATGAAAGATGATATAGATGATGAGAAGCCTTGAATTTAAAGCTTATCCAGTCATCTAGCAGAGTATAGATGACGACCACAGACTATTCTAGACAGTCCAGTGGAATGCTAGCAGGCTCGCAACATGTAGGTGTTTTTCAACTACGTGTTTACTAGATGTACTCTAAAAACCCTGATAGCTATGGACTTAGTGCCTGTTAGATAAACCCTAGCATTGATACATATTCCTTAGGAATAAATAGATGAAGACTAGATGATTCTTTGGGGAGATCCATAAGAATAAAGAAGATAATGAGGATGAAAAATTGGGTTAGCTATTTGATGATTAAACGTAATAATTATATTTTTGTGGGTTGAAAACCATATGTACTCACCAAATTTCCTAACCTGACCCACTCAGTTTATTGTATCACATGAGGCTATATGAAAGATACATTTTGCTGAGAAATTTAAGGAGTATTAGGCTACTAGTTTAATTACTATAAGGCTTGTAATATTTCGTTATGCTTATGTTTCTGTATTGACGATGACATCCCAATGTTTTAAATAAAAATACATTTCTTCGGAAATGCTTTGATAACATTGTTATCATGTTTCCTGGGAACAAATTCCTCAATACTATTTTTCAAAAAGGATACCCTGATTTTTAATAATCATAAACAAATCGTTCTTTTCTGGCTGTGAAAATGGGGATGTGACAGTTGGTATCGGAGCATTAATTTAAACGAACTAGGAGTAAGGATTTATTTATAGACTTAAACTTAGAATTCTAAGCGATGATTGTGATATGAGTGTCTGCTATATTTAGAATGTATCCCTGAATAGACACGGGCACTAGCTTATTTAGGGGAGATGCCTAAGTTGCTTTTATGTGTTAAATTATTTATGCTATAATATGCATTATACATGTATGATGCTATCAGATCTATGGTCTATTGCCGAACAGATCTAGAAATTTTATATGTTCAGATTTCTAAACTTTCAATTATGGTATTAGAACTGGCGTATAAATTTTTGGAGTTATAAGGAGATTTATACGTTTGTTGTAAATAAAGCTTTCCTTATCTTAATTTTCTTCGTTGTACACTGAACATCTGCTAGAGTGTATAAATCAAAATGGTAAGAACTCACATCGGATTAGGAAATGCTAATGTAAACCAACAGTCTGAGCCACAAGTGATTGAGCGTGCACCAGAGGTAGCAGCTACACCCAAGACAATTACAATGGCAGGAGTAAAAGAAATGATACAAATGATGCTAGATCGTCAGATGGAAGAGATGAGGCTTCTCCTTCAACAGAATAGAGATGAACACATTGTGTCTAGTGTACAACCCAAATTGAGTGAAGAGCTGTCAGAGGATGAAAATTACAATCGTATTGTAAGTTAAGCTGAACCCCGAGTGGTAAGGAGGAAGGACCCGGACAGAGGTCAGGGATGGGCGTATGTTTAATAACTTTTTGGGTGCCAAGCTACCAAGTCTTTATGGAAGCCCGCGGCCTGTAGAGATCATTGACTAGATCTTCGAGATGGAGATGATAATGTATGTTTGGCTTTAACTTTTTTTTTTAACACTTGAATTCAATACATATCGATTGAAGGCAAACGGGCAACAAGCTGCGCCGCTAGCCCTTTTTGGATAATTAAAAGTCGCAATTGCAGCGACAAGCATAAAACCGCCTTTGCAGTTAGAGAACTAAAGACCAGAGTTTTAAGTTGGTAGAAGCCGTTGGCAAATACAATGCCATGGGGAAAATCCTTGAGGATGTCTTTGGAAGCATTCATGGACCGGTTGAGAATGCAATACTGCTCAGAGATAGATCTGGTAGACCTAAACAATGAGTTTCAAAACTTGAAGAAAGGGAATATGAGGGTTGATGAGTATGCTACCGCATTCACCGAGAAGATGAAGTTATTCCCCTACTTGGTGCCGACTGAAATCGCCAAGATAGATAAGTTTGCTAATGGATTGCTAGTGGATTTTGGTGAAACGGTAAAAATTGCAACTACTTTGAAGACAGTTGTTAGAGCAGCCAATAATGTAAAGACCCAACTTAGGGAAAAAGGTTTGGAAAGAGATTAGGTAGGGGAGAAGAAGAATTTTGAGGGGTCTTCAAGATCTAAAAATAAAAATAGGTTCCGAATGTATGACCCCAACAACAAGAGGTATGGGGATAGCAATGAAGAAAAGTGGTGTGAGAAGTACAAAAAGAAGCACTACGGGAGATGCTACGCAGAAGTGACTTGTTATAAGTGTGAGAGGGACGATCACTATTCCAAGGATTGTACGTTTCATGATAAAGTATGTTACAAATATGGAGACAAGGGGCATTTGTCAAAAGATTTCCCAAAAAAAAATGAAGCAGCAAGGCCAAATGCACCACTGAGGGCAAAGGCAAGAGCATTCCATACTATCCTTAATGAACCAGGTGACAATGCATGGGTTCCAGAGTAAGGATCTATATATATCTGAAGATTGAGATAAAAAGTAGCCATATATATAGTATCATGTGGTGTAGCCTAATATAAGAGGCATAGTATAGGGTGAACTTGAATATATATATATATATATATATATATATATATATATATATATATATATATATATATATGAAATCATTTCAAGAAGTAATCTAAGCCTTAGTTATGTTATCCGATGTGTTAAATAACTATGTGAAATTCTTGTATGGTGGCTTGGAGAACTAAGAGTCAATACATGGAACGAGTATGAGTAGGTGTGAAAGTGTAACATCCCGACTCCCAAGTATTACATTTATTTATTTGTTTGTTTATTTATTTATTTATTTGTGGAATTTAATGAGTGGCTCGACGAGTTGTGTGTCTGACAAGTTGAGTAGAGTTGGATTGGTGACGTTGGTTTAATGACCATGTGTGAGGAAACCCTAAATCCCCGGGTTTGTGACCTATTGAAGGGGCCTTAAGCCCTTATTTCCGCCTCACCAATCACCTTACACCCTTGAGAGAAACCCTAATCGTCCACTTGAGCTAGAGAGTGAGAGAGAAGCTAATCTTGTGATTATTAGTGCACTTTTGAAGGAGAAGTGGAGAGCATCAAAGCTTGGATCAAGAGGAGGCTTTGGATCTAGAGATTCATCAGGGTTTTCCTTCAGTTGGAGCTAAAAAGATGCTAACTTGATCATTTCCTTATGAGATATTGGTGTAGGGAGTTTCTAGGGTTTCCTCCCATCACTTTTTGTGTCATTGAGTCCTTTGAGCATGATTTGAGGTTGAAACCTTAGATCTGGATGGTAGGAGGTCTTGTGAGTCTGAAGACCCAAACTTAATTGACCTAGAGACAAGATCTTGTGCGTCTAATCCTTGTTAGAGCTTGTATTAGCATTATGGAGCAAATATGACATGCATGAATGTAAAGATCGATGATTTACGTCATAATCGAGACTTAAGAGGTCAGATCTGGAGTATGGGGGATGGGTTATGCCTTAAAACGTCTGAATGAGAATTTGACTTAAGGGACTTGACGAGTCAAGGAGCTGACTTGACGAGTGGGCTAGGGTTTTCCCTGATAAGTCTAGACATTGGTAACTCGGCGAGTTGATGAGACAACTCGAAAACTTAAGTTGGGGTTTTCACAATGTTTTGATGGAAAAGGGGGACTCGGCGAGTCACATAGTTGCACCCGGCGAGCCAGGTCAACATGGACAGTTTACTTGAGTGTTGACTTCTGTTGACTTTAGGGTTTGGTCAAGGCAGTGGTTATAGGGACCATGGAGGGGTAAAATGGTCTTTTACCCATCCCAAGAGTTAGAAAGAGATTAAAATGATTTTATACAAAGTTGTGATCTTTATGAGTTAATTAGAGATGCTTATTACGTGTAGGTGGAGATTAGGCTGTTCGACGGGTATCCAGCTTTCCTTGCTTACTTACGAGGTGAGTCTTCTCACTAAACTTACCTAAGTGGTAATACCGAGTGACCGATGGTTCTTATTTTAGTTATCAACCAGAGGGTCCTATGTGCTTATATTGAGTTATGTGATATTATGCATTTCTGTCTTTGTGATATATGCTATGATATTCTGTGTTTTACTGAGATCGGACTGGAGGGTCCAAAACGTGTTGTGAGACTGGAGGGTCTTCACTGAGATATAGGATTTGAGGGTCCAACCATATTTATGAGACTAGAGGATCCTCACTGAGATACATGACCAGAGAGTCCACACTGAGTCGTGAGACTAGAGGGTCTTCACTGAGACGCATGAGACAGGAGGGTCCATGCCGAGTTCTAGCCATGGGAGGCTTATTATTTGTGTATGTTTTATTTTTGGGAACTCCCTAAGCTTTGTGCTTACCGTGTTTTGTGATATGTGTTTCAGGTACTCTCAGGATCGCGGAAGGCGTTAGCTTGATTGTACACACTGATTACGAGATCATGTGGATTCTGGGATAGTGATACTTTTTATGTGGAGTTGCGTTGACACTTGAAAAATTATGTTTTTAAGAAATATATTATGAGTTTTTATGTGTTATTAAAATGAAAATTTTGGTTTGAAAATTTACCTCATTACAGAAAGGTAGTAGAGGCCTATACTACTAGAAGCACAAGACTCGCACTTGGATCAGGGAAAGTCACAAGGTTACCAAGGCGCTAGTAATTGATTTCGTTTTGTTCATGTCTGTTGTTACCATCTTTTCGGTAATGATGAAGAAGATGATTGTTTTTCCGACCCTATTGGTCATATCATCATTACTGGAACGATGGTAACAACAGACATGAACAAGTATGATGTAGCATCCGACTTAAGCCAGGAGATTGAAGTGAAAGATAATCAAAGTGGTCAATAGAAGTATCATGATCGTCATCAAATAATAAGCTTGTAGCTGGAAGTTCTACATGTTAGAATGTGATTATATCACGTTACAACATGAAGGAAGGTATCTTTCATTCTAGAATCTAACTCAAAGAGACAAGAGTCTAAGTGTTGCATCATACGATCAGAGGTCAACAGAGCATGACCCATTAGTCTGTTACGGTAATCAAAGTAAAGAACTTATCCTAAGTTAAGTCTGTTAAGCAAGAGAAAGAGTCTCCAATAAAGATCAAGTCTGTCACTCAAAGGTTACGATTGAAAATCCAACATAGTACGAAGAGCAGGAACAAGATGAACACCGCCAGCAGTCAAGAAGTCTGAGAGTTAGATACTTATTTGAAAGGACATAAGGGTTACGATTATTACCTAGGATAAAATGATAACGTGAGGAGTCATTACACAAGCCTTGTTTTGGTGATGATTTTGGGACGTAATCATCTAAATGGGGAGATAATTGTAACGCCCGCAGATTCGAGTTTTAGTCACTTTAGAGATAATCAACGTTAAAAATGACTTTTTGATAGAAGATTATTTAGAATGAATAATCTTAACCGCAGTTATATTATATGTCACAAGGATTCCGTACATAAAAAGAACGCTGAAATCTGACTTATAATGAAGAAGTTATGACCCGTTAAAGTTTTGCGATTTAACCGGCACGACTCCACGTATCGTAAAATGTGAATTGTTGAAGAAATACTTTTGAGCCTTAGCGACCTAAACGAAAGTCGTAGTAGACATTTAACCATGATCGTGCATATAGAAAACATCCAAATCTGACTTCATTTGAGAAAGTTATGAATTTTCTAAGATCTAGCGTAGCAGTACATAACTTGTAAATCTAATTTTAGATCGATCGATTTTAGCCGACAAACCTTAACGAGAATTGAAGATCTCATTAATAGGAGCTCAATGATATAAATATGATCGAAAAAGGATGTTGGACGACAAAGTTATAAATTTTTAACGGACTTTAACTGTCTAAGCCTGTTAAAATATAACAATAAAAATAACTCCAAAGTTAGTCGGCGGAGTCTAAACGAAAGTTGTAGATCACGCCTCTACCTACGCGTAGATATAAAAAACGTTAAAACAGAGCTCGCATGCCAAAGTTATGCATGAAGATAATTAATTTTGGATTAAACCTCAAAGTGTCACGTGGCAAGATTTGGGCCACTACCTCTTCCCCATGGCTTGGCATCTGATTGCGAAATGTGACATGAGTACGCTTAGCGTAGAATGCAATACGCCCAACATACCTTTCGCGTATGCCCCATGTACTCGGTGTTGGCAGCCTATAAATAAAAGGGGTTTTCACTCTTTTTTTTCACATCTCTTCAACCAACTCTATCCCAAACACCCCCAAAGCCTCTATTCTTTTCCCTAGAACCTCCTAGGTGTTAGTAGCGAATCTCAGAGCACCGAAAGGCACCAAGAAGAAGAGCTTTCGGCTCAGAAGTTCTGCCCGCGTAGAGCCTAGTTCCTCGCTAAACCCCATTGTAAGTGAGTTACGCTTACCATAATTTAAGTATAACTTATATTTAAGTTCATTATCATTATTATCAGCCTATAAAAAAGATTTCTAAGTTATTTTAAGTCATTATACTGATTGATCTACTTACAGGGTTGATGTCTACGCTGTAATTTAGTGAGGTGTTTAAAGTGGGATTTCCAAACAGTATACTTCGTATACCAAACAGACCCTACCAACGATATGATCATATCTGGTTGTTACTTACTTGATAGATCATGAAAGTAGACTTTGAGTTAATGATAAATCTACACTAATAATTAGTCGCAATAAATATTAGACTAAAACGTAGTGATAATGACACTAGGTTACGTTAAAGGAAAAGATAGTTGCTAGAAGCGAAGCAGTGCCCAAATTTCAAGTCGTCACTTTAACAAGTGAGTGCATAGTTACTTTCATCTTACACATAGATATAAAGTATTAATACATGGTATATGTGCTTATTATATGTGTTCCTAATATCTATGGTAGATGAACTATTTGTACATTTTTACATGATTTAAACTATATATATGTATTTTTATACTTATAACTATACTGGGTAGATGAATGATGAGAGATGAAAGATGATATAGATTATGAGAGGTGAAATATGATGAGAATCCTTGAATTTAAAGTTGATACAGTCATCTAGTAGAGTATAGATGACGACCACGGGCTATTGTAGACAGTCCAGTGGAATGCTAGCATGCTCGCAACCTATAGGTGTTTTTAAACTATGTGGTCACCAGATGTACTCTAAAAACCGTGGTAGCTATTGACTTAGTGCGTATTAGATAAACCCTGGCAGCGATGGACTTCGTGCCTATTCCTTATGAGAATCCGTAGGAACAATTAAATGGAGAATAGGTGTTTCTTAGGGGAGATCCTTAAGAATAAAGAAGATAATGGGGATGGGAAATTGGGTTAATTTTTTGATGATTAAACATAATAATTATATTATTATGGGTTGAAAACCCTATGTACTCACCAGATTTCCAAACCTAACCCACTCACTTTATTGTATCACACGTGGCTATATGAAAGATACATTCTGCTGAGAGATTTAATGAGTATTAGGCCACTAGTTTAATTACTCTAAGGCGTGTAATATCTCGTTATGCTTATGTTTCTGTATTGATGATGACACCCCATTGTTATAAATAAAAATACATTTCTTTGGAAATACTTTGATAACATCTTTATCATGTTTTCTAGGAATAAATTCTGTAATACTATTTTTCAAAAAGGATACTCTGATTCTAATAAGTGTAAACAATTCGTCTTTTCTGGCCGTGAAAATGGGGATATGACATAAAGTTCTTGAGTTATTATTCAATCCTTAAGTGGCTTCCAAGTTGAATCAAAGTTAACTCTTCGTTGTAATGTTTCAAAGTATGTTTAAACTCTTTCCAGGAAGGGAAATTTGCCAATGATAGCAACCACATAAATGGCTTCATTTTTTTTAGATTGTGTTGAGAAAACTGCCCCAAAATCCTTAAAATTTCATGGAATTATTCCATTATCGGCCTAGTATAACCATCTTGTAACCCATAAAATTATTGACCAAAAACTTCTTACTAGGAGCATCTTCAACCATGTACTTGGATTCCAATAAATTCCATAACTATTTTACAGATTCAACATTTTGATAAACATCAAAAAGTGAGTCAGACATACCATTGTGAATGTGGCCACGACAAATGTATCATTTTCCCACTTTGATCCCCTCCTTGTTGCCTCCAAAGTTTTATCTTCAGTGAATTCAGGCATGGGTGTACTCAAAACGTACACCACTCTTAGAGTGGTTCAGATGTAATGCCTCTTCCTTTTCCACCTACAAATGTCTTGGCCTTAGAACTTCACCAACTTGTCAAAATTGCTTGTCATTTCCTTCACATAATCTCAAGAATCCGTTTCCATAGAATAGTTAAATTTTTGTGAGAAATACGGGATAATAGATTGCTAAGATTATCTGAAATTCATGGTTTCACTATCAAATTGTAGTATTTTTATGGTACAGATCGACAATCAATTGGATAAAATTCAGAGATTTTGAAAATGAGAGAATGTGTGTGAAATGTTCTTGAAGTGGTACAAGAAAATGACCAAAAACAAGTATAAGATCTATGTATCAAAACTACGACAAGACATTTTCAAACTGTCACAAAACCCCAACAACAGGCTCTACCTCTTGGACGCCTCTACAAGGGGCGCTTCCCTCGGACCCCCGTTCATTAAGGGCTTTGCCCCTAAATGACTATCTACACTGAATCTTGATTAAACTCAAGCAAGTGTGTAATTCGTACCTCCGTTACATGTTTCATGTTTATCAAGATTGTATTTGGTCAATAAATTAATCCAATATACTTTAATATACATTATTAATACAAATCACCAACATATAAGGTTGAGTGTGAGAGTGTTTTTGAGCACCATGGAAGGGATGTCGATAGAAAGCCAATATAATAAAAAAACAATAGTGTATTTCAAGTCAACGGATAAAAAAATCTTAATTTTAACAACCAATTATAGATGACATGAAAATTTGTTGATTTTTTTGATAATACCGTAATGGATTATCAACGAAATGTATTATGATGTTAACCCGTTGAAAAACCCACTAAAATTGTAGCACCCGATTCCTATATAATTTCCTTTAAGGTTTACATATATATATATATATATATATATACGTATATATATATATATATATATATATATACACACACACACACAGAGCTAGGTTCATATGTGGATCAATAACTATTGTGTGGTTGTAGGACCTAATTAAATTTTAGAAAAAGAATAAATAATTATGTAATCTAATAAAGGCAAATAAGTAATATTACATATAAATTTAATAATAACCAAAATTAAATTCCTTAAATCATGGATGAATCTCTTTAAATCATGCCTGGCATCGATAACCCTAAGTGGACTTCATCAACACCATGCTACTGTCCTCTACAGCACCAACGATTAGATGATGAGGAGTACGATCTTGAAGAGTGAGATAATAAATAGTAGAAGAAAAGAAACGCAGAAGAGGATGAAAGGTTCATTGGTTTCACACTTATCTATTATGCAAGGTAAAATCTCCTTCAATCCCTCGCTTCCTTAAAATAATAACAATCGTTCCTTGTTTCAAAATTCTTGATAAGGAGGTTCACAGTCCATCAAAATATGAGTCGTCTACAAGTGTTAACAAGACCGGATTAAGCAAGCACGCCATTGATCGATGGTCATGGTTAAAGTTTGTTTATTTTGAAACATAAACCACCCATCTGATGTTCATTGTCGCCTCTGATTCGGATGATATGCTTCAACCTCAAATCAAAGCGAGAAGTTTACTGGAAACCCTCCTCACTCCCGGTCCTCAATTCCTCTTTCACTCTTGTTTGTGTGATGATACGACTGCCAAGATGGGTGTGGGGAATAATGAAGCCACAAAAAGGAAGCCCAATCAATTTATTTTTACGATGAATGATAATTTTATCTAATCAAATGCCCATTCTTTGGCTGCCATTTTAGAAGTTGGGGAGGAATTATCGGGATTTTTGGAAAAGGTCAGCCCCTGTTCTCTCACTATTAGAATTTCTACTTTTCTTTCTGTAAATCTAATTGTTTCTTACATGTGTTTCAACTGAGTTTTCTAATTGTTATTCACTATTGTAATTTCTAGTTTTCTTTTGGTAAATCTAACTGTTTTGCTTAAATACACTATATCGTACACCTCTTATCTTATGCATGTATGTTATTTTCTTTCCCCCTTTTTCTAATTTAGTTAATTAATTTCTGAGACAACCCGAAATTTTCATTTGTATAAACTCTGCAATCAAGCACATTAAGAATTAGCCAAATTCATCCCAAAACATTTTTGGCCGGATTTAAGCTCGTTCGAGTATTTTATTTTAAAATTTTCGTCGAACGAACAGTTAAATGGAAGTGTCCGTTAGGTGTTTTGTATAGCGATAAATCAATAAATACCTTGACTAAGTGTTTACGGCCAAACAAGGGAGTTTGGAACGCAAACCCCAATGGCTATATATATGGAACTTAGCCATTTTTCCTTCATTCCTTCCATTTCAAGCTAGAGAAAACCCGATTTCTCTCCCAAGGATCTTCAAGCTTGCGTCCCAACCTTCGCATAACGTAACTACTTCTATCCTAGAGTATATTAAGGCTTGTTATACCTCCATGTATCAAGAAATCACCCAAGAAACACCAAGAACAAGGTGTTTATTGTCCAAGGTGTTCTTGGACCGTAAACCCTAAAATGGGTGCCAATGTGTGCCCTAGTTCATTCTAAGCCTTGACAACTAGGATAGTTCCTTTCCTTGATAAGTTTGGCACTTGAAAACACCAAAAACCCCTGAAGAACATGAGTTTACGGTTTGGGGACCTCCCAAAACCATAAACACCCCCAAAGGGTGATTTGATGCCCTTAACACCTTATATGGCTTGTATATGTGGCTAGGACTTTGCATGCCTAACCTAGATGAACCAAAACATGAAAGGAAGGGACAAACATGAGTTTACAGCCGTAAACCAATGTGTTTACTACCGTAAACTCCCCAAGGAGTGGTACAAGAACCGTAAACTCCAAATGGAGGTCATCTTGACCCCCAACCGCTTCCTAAGCCCTTGATTCGAGTCTGGCATAATTCCTTGAGTAGTTTAAGACTTTTGAGCACCCAATGAATCCATTGCCATGAGTGTATGACCGTAAACTCATGGGGGAAATGGTCTTGAAACCGTAAACACTCAATCAGGCCACCATTTGAGGAGTAAACTCCAATGTGAAGCCATACACTTTTTATATGCAACCTTTAGTACTCCTAGCACTTGTGGTAAAAGTGTTTTCATGTATTAAGATGTCTTTACTTGCATAATTAGTTATTAAATGACTAAATTGATACTTAAATGTATCATTACATGTTAAATAGGATTCATGTGTGTGGTCAAGTCCTCACTTGACACTTAGCATCCTATACCGTCCGTTCGTCCGGATCACCCACGTCAGGTGAGTTCATACCATTGAATTAAGCTTTTAAATGCTTTTTAATGCTTTTATGGGGGGAATACAAGTTGAACTATAGAGTTATTATATCAATCACAAGTGATTAATAACTGTATAGCAAAATAGATTTTTGCTTGTTAAACTGCTTTATCCAGCCAAAGGTTTTCAAATCTTGTTTTCAAATCTCGTTTAAAGTATGAATATCTCTTTTTAGATTATTAAAGATTTTCCAAAGGTTTTCCAAGCTTGTTTTATAAAATGACATCAAGTCATAAATTCTTATTTATAAGGTTTTCCAAAGGTTTTACCAAAGTTTCTGTTATGCTCTTATTTTGTTAAATGCATGCATGTATATGTATAGTTATATAAGTAATGTTTAAAGGACTTAGGAAGGCTAACTCACTTTGATTCCTTTTCCTTGTTTGGATGTGGCTTTAGGTTATCAGTTATCCGTCCGAAGGTCGTTTAATTATTATTTATATATCATGTATACATATATAGTCATAAAAGTTTCCCTCAGCCAGTTCCTTTCCTTTGGGTAGCAAAGGCATCCTTCCATTATTCATATACCTGAATCATTAGTAACTATTATAGGAATAGTTAGGAGATTCTATTTACTCTCTCTCTCTCTCTCTCTCTCTCTAGTACGGAGTATTGCACAAGAGTCAGTTCATTCGTGAGTCTGTACCATTATTTTAATACCTTAAATAGAATGTGACGTACAATTTCCCGATACGACGGTTCCTAGCGCCGTCTCCATGTAACCAGAGTCTCTTGGAGGGAGAGCGGACATCATGTGTATAGATCTATACGAGGCAGACACTCCCACATCCTGACTGCTAGCTACAGTTCGAGCCGGTAAGGCCCATGGGTGACATAATGTCACAATGCATCATGTGACCTGGAAGGTCATCAGGTATTCGATCGTCAATCAGCATGGTTACATACGAGTTCACATTTACCCCCTTTTATTTTAGACCTTCCTAGGCGTATTTTCCATTTAATACCCTCTTGTGTCTATGTTTACTTATTTTTAGACTTTGCTAGGTGTATTGTTAAATATCTCCTGGAGTCTATGTTTTATTCACCTTTAGATTGAGCCAGGCGTATTGTCCATTCGATACCCCCCTGGAGTCTATGTTTTATTCACCTTTAGACTGAGCCAGGCGTATTGTCCATTCGATACCCTCCTAGAGTCTATGTTTTATTCACCTTTAGACTGAGCCAGGCGTATTGTCCATTCGATACCCTCCTGGAGTCTATGTTTTACTCATATTTAGACTGAACCAGGCGTATCGTCCATTTGATACCGTCCTTGATTCTATGATTTATTTACCTTTAAGCTTTGTGAGGCGTCCCGCCTGGAGTCTAGGTTTTTATTACTCTTACCCAGCAGTGTACTGCTGAGGCAAAATATTATTTTCCCTTATTATTTTTACTTGTGGTTTTTCTCAGAATTCCTTTAAAGTAAAATCTATATTTTGATAATGATAGTGCCTTTTGGGGAAAATATTTCTTAAACATAAAAAAGTCGGGTCTTGGTAGAAGACTGCTATTAATCGAGATACTCCTTGGTTTAAACACAAAACAATTGGGTCTTGGTAGAAGACTACTTTTATTTAGAAAATATTGGATTTTCTGGAAAGAATTCTAACACTCTGTAGATTTTAAACCACCATCTTTCATGAGTTTATTTTGAAGAAAAACATGTATTTACACCAATGTCATTAAATACTTATGAACTCAACAGCATTTAAAAATGCTGATACTCGCTTTCAAAATAACTTGTATTCTCAGGTCATCGGTAGACAGGTACACTCTGGGAGCTTTTGTGAAGATAGCTTAGTACCGAGCTACATTATAAGTTATTTTCTGTATTTACCTTGTTGTTGTTGCTAAATGTAACCGATGAAAAATTGTTATTATTAATGCAATGGTTGTTGTACTTTGATTACTATACTACATATGTTGTCATACTTGACATGAAGTCCTCCACCCCAGAACGTTTCAGCCGTTCTCGTTTTTGGGGTGTGACAATTTTCGTTTACATATTTTTTCCATTATCTTCTAGTCATAGTAATACAACTGGATAGTAGATACCAACGATCTTCTTCTTGATCTGTGATTGAGTATAAGTTTTCAAGAAATATGTGAACAATGTTTATCTTTAAGATTTATAATTGTATTTCATTTGACAAGATCTGATGTGTGTATACATGCTTGTATGTGTCTAATAGGTCTTTCATGGACATAACCAACGAGCAAATTATAAACCGTAACATCAATATGTGTGTAGAATACTCATAAAATCATTCTATTAGAATATTAAAATGATCATTCTGTTAGAAATAACATCATTCTGTTAAACAACCATTCATTCTATTAGCATCTTATACCAATATAATGTGGTATGCATTCTATTTTGGAAGAGCGGACTGTAATTTGTGAATTTGGTCTAAGGATTGTCATATGTATTGGTTGTAATTTAAAATGTTGATTATAGTTAATGTTGACATTCTTCATATTTGTTTGACAGTCCTGTAAAACCAAGAATGATTGAAGAATCCAAGATTGATTCTTGAATACCAAATATTACGAAAATCAAGAAGCAAATAATCATTCCATACATCTCAGTATTCGGACATTCAAGAAGTCAAGAACAAAGTCATTTTTATCTGCTAGTTTTACCACCTACAACTTCATGAAAATCCAGATGAAGAAGCCCTAGAATTCGATTCTATTTCTACCATTCTCACAAAACGAGTTTTTTTTTATCTCATTCTTCAATAATGCAAAATTAAATATTGTTATTGGTTTTCCAAATTTTCATTTTTTTATGTAGACCACTTCATAGAATGTAATTATTTAATATGTTAATAGTATAAAAAATGTTTTTGTGTATTACATTTTACTTAGAATGGATAATTTGTAAAAAGAACAACTTGATTTCAAACATTCAAAAGTAGTTTATAATACCAAAAGGTCATCAGAGTACAATCCCCAAATCATCACTTTGCGGAAACATGGATGGATGCAATGCATTCACGTCGGGCCCTTCCCTTTCGTACCAGAAGTACCTGAAACCATAAACAATAAACCGTAAGCACAAAGCTTAGTGAATTCCTTAGAATACCACGTACCAAAACATACAAGCGTCATGGGCTAAACCCATGGTCTTTCCTTGTAGCGTTGAGGGATGAATCCCAGTCTTACCTACAGGTGCCAGGGGCCAGATCCTGGTCTTTCATAAAATTGTCAGGGTCCAGATCCTGGTCTTTCATACAATTGCCAGGGGCCAGTTCATGGTCTTTCATGCAAGCATCGCAAAGACAACTAGCATTCCACATAACAAGTAATTGGCCGACATTATTGCATTCGACCCATAGATATAGTGAGAAAACTGACCACATGCTACTGAATATATAACAAGATGCTTGGCTGGAGAACTGGAAGATCCCACACTATCAAAAATGAATAACCTTAATAAAGATTAGGTTATAAACCATATATGTGGGTCTAAAACCCAAACCTAACTCCTAGGAGAGAAGTCCATTTTACCCTTCCGTAATGGGCCTTCCCAAACTTGGCTCAATACCAAAATCATAACCTTTAGGCCCCTAAAGCCCAACTCATGCAACTTAGACCCACTAATAAATTTTGAGGCCTACCTACTTTAAACAAGCCAAGGCCCAACACCTAACTAAGGCCCAAATGACAAAAGCCCAACCGATATCCAAAATCCCTCTGAGAAGGGTATGCTCGACGTACGCATTATACACTTGGCGTACGCAACCGATCACCGGTACGTGTAGCGTACCACTTGGTACGTCCAGCATACTGGGCTGCTTTCCACCCTAAGCCATTTAGTGCTTAATCTATTCAGCCATAGGGTCTAACTTTCAGATCTCGACCATCTTAGGGTTCTAATACATAAAGTTGGCAACTTTAACCCTTAACATTTCTTAATGGAGCCCAACATCCAATTTTATCCATCAAACCTCATATTAAGGAATCAAATTCATGCATGCAATCTGATCAACCATCAAGATGACATTTTTATGCATCATGAGCAACGAAGAGTCTAAGATCTAAGATATCCAACTCCTAGTGTTGCACAAACTCATAAGGAGAACCCACTAGACCAACAAAAGCTCTTGCACAACCCTAAACCCAAACTATCATAATGGATCATCAAGGTAAGAACTTTATACCTTTAAAAGCTCCAAAAGTTGATGAAGTCTCTAGATCTAGAAGCTCAACCTCAAAAAATGCTTGCTCTCCAAGTTCCTTCTTGAATACACATAAAAATGCCACAAAAACGACTTTAAAGCTCAAGAGCACTCAAAGGATGGACTAGGGTTCCAATGGGACGAAATTAACAATCACTACTAGAAAATAACCCTTTAATGACGAGAAAACAATGACACCTGATGATAGAGGACACACATGTGTGCATGCCCTAAAAAATAATGTCAGATTTGCAAAATTTGAAGGATAGAGGACATGCATTTGTGTGTGCCCTAAAATTTGTGTCAGAAAAGAAAAAAAAAAGAAATACAGAGGGCACCTTTCATAAAATGTGTGTCATCTAAGTGTGTCGCTTTATAATTTTTAAATGAAACACGCGTTTTAAGGTGGGATTTCACCCGCCTATTGGTTCCCAAAAATTGAAACCCCTCGCCTCTTCCAGTTAGAAAGAAAAAGCCCTAGGGCCTTCGTCTTCACAACTACTTCTTTTGATTCACATCTCTGGTATTGAATTGTTCATGCCAGTCTTCCATTCTTATTGATTATCTAGGTTTTATTTTTCTTTTGATTTCATGTTCCTTTATACTTATCAATCAAAAATTTAGCAACATTCTGTTCCATTTTGGTTTAGATCAATTGTTCACTACAATTCTTTGAGGCAAATTGTAAGCGAACCTAGGGTTTTTGTTTATCATACTCCAACGACACAAATAAACACCTCACGGAAAACCCATTCTCAATCGACACCTTACAAAGAACAGAGTATCGTCTTATGCACTTGATAAAGTCTGCGATCTCCTCTGTGAATAAAGCAGCCCTAGGTTCAAGTTGGACAATGAGATTTCATCAAATTCCGAAAGTTTGTTAGTGGAAGTTTTTAATTGCTCATGGGAAAGAGAAACGAGCGTAGACTGGTGGCGAAGACTGTAGTTAATAGAAGAGTAAAACTCGATCTTATAGCAGAACCCTCTGGTAATAGTGTCTTATGCTCCTTCTATCTGTTTGATTATCTCAATTTCTGTAGTTGATTATCTATATAGTTTAATGACATAATGTACTATTTTAGTTGTTGAGATTGTGAAGAAAATTTATGTAGTGGAACTTTAAGCAAGCCATGTTTGCTCTCCCAGCATATTCCTTTCAGAATGTTAGGTGGCTGTGGTATTGGGAACTCAATTGGTCATATGAGCCTGTTCAACTTTGCTAGAGTGTTTCTTTGATTGAAATTCCTCACATGTTACTATGACATTTCAACAAGACTTATGGTTTTGTTGTTCTGATGTTTGACGTGTTAGCATCTTTTTTTCAGGTCAAAAGCCAGAAAACCCACTTTTGTTGCTTGGACAATATAGCGATGAGGAATTAGAGGAAGAATCTGGTAAAGAAATCAGCCATGATACTAGAGAAAATTCACTAGCTGAGCTTGATGAACAGGTGTGTTTTGGAATGTCTAGTTTTCAATTGGTCGTGGTAAATATATTTAAGTCCCAATCATGCTTATCTTATAGCAGGTAAAGACAGACAGTCATGAGGGTACATAAGTAGATAACGATGAAAATCTTACTTGTGAAAAACTTGATAAAGAGAAGAAAGAGCACTCTTCTTCATTGGATGTGGAAGAAAATGGTGTTATGGTTTTTCCCTCAAACAAAGACATGGATGAAGTGGAGCAGACAACTGTGGCATGGACATCCGATACACAAACAGAAAATGTGGATTCAGGATGGAAAATGGTGTTGCATGAGGAGAGTAATTCATATTATTACTGGAACATTGTGACTAGTCAAACTTTTTGGGAAGTCCGTGTTGACTTGGTTCAAGGAAACGAACCAACCTATAATCGTTGATTCAACCATCTCTTGAAGTTGCTCTTTAGGTCCAGACATGGGTTCGATAAAAGTAGGAATAAAAGTAGGTTTGTCATCAATAATTCCTTTTTCAACACCATATTTTAGAAAATCTTCTTTCAGTATTCTTCCATGTTTACCACTTCCAGTGACATCAGCTAAATCAATACCATGTTGCTTTTCAAGACTTCTAACAACAGGGGTGGATAAATTGTCATTTGCATGACTCTTTCTGAGCTATAGCTTGTGTTCATCAGACTTTGATCCATCAGAAACTACTGATGCGTCAAAATCATTAAATGGAATAGCAGAATCATCAACCACCAACTGTAATAGAGTTTTTCCAACATGAAATCAAAGTCAAATCAAAATTACTTTACCATAGAGACATCAACTTATAATGGGAGTGGTGAATCTTTAGGAAGGATACATTCTGAAAACGATTATTGAGCGAATATTCTTTATCAAAACCATAATCCTTTTGGCTACAAAATCAAAACCTAAAAGTTTCCTTGAATCTAGTGAGTAATTTTGAGAGAAGCAATTGCATATATGTAGTTTCTTATTTGATTTCGATATCTATGAGTCGAAAGAAGCCTATGCATGCACATAGGACTGAAATACATACACTCAGGTCATACAATGTTATCCTCTGATGATATGAGTATTTGTTTAATTGTTTGAAGTAATCTTTTTTTGCAAATATTGGTAGATGCGAACTTTGAAAGTGAGTCGGAGCTCTGCAGAGGATGTTAGGAATTTTGAATATAGCTGCCTAGGGGAAGTGAGACTTCTAAGTGCTTTTAAGCACCCTTGCATAGTAATAATTTTAGGTCGTCACATATGTACCAAGTGGTTACCTTCACAATCAGAAGATGGAATACTAGAACATCATCGTATATTGCAGTCTTCCATTTTTATGGATCATGTAAAAGGTGGATGTTTAAAGGTACTTGTCATACATTATCTTATCTATTAAGCCTCTAAATATAAATAGATTACCTTAATTGTCCTCTGAATAACAAACAGGGGTATGTAGAAAAGCTTGGAAGATCTGGTGAGAAGCATTTTCTTGTGAATTTGGGCTTGCAAATTGCTAGAGATGTTGCTTCGGCGTTATCTGAAGTGCATTCAAAAGATATAATACATCGTGACTTGAAGAGTGAGAATATTTTGGTTGAGATGGATGAAAGTGAAACATGTGCAGTTGTTAAGCTTTGTGATTTTGATAGAGCAGTTCCTTTACGTTCTTGGTTGCATGCATGTTACATCGTGAATTATGATTGTGAATTACTTCTTTTGCATACAATTGTTAAGACATGATATATTTTTGTGTATTCTGATTGTGAATTACTTCTTTTGCAGCAAATGTCTTTCACAGAGATCTAAAACCCAAAAATATTTTGGTCATTACGGATTGCAAACTCAAGATCTGTGACTTTGGTCTTTCAAAGGGTTGCATTCAATGATCCACCAACTGCTTATATATATATATATATATATATATATATATATATATATATATATATATATATATAAACTACCCTTTTAGCAGCGATTTTACTTAGTGTAATATGCATGGAGATTTGTCAAAGACTTAATTTGACTATTGTTCGGTCACGGGTTGGTGAAGTCTTTTTAATTTGACTTGAAACCCGAAACCCAGAGGTATGTTATTTCAGGTACTCATCAAAATGGTTCATGTACACCACATGATGATATATTATCAATAAATCAAGATAATAATAATAATATTAAAACTTCAGTTACTCCATTAGGCAACCTTTCCTCACCTTCACCTATGATGGATTTATTAGATAGATTTGGTCCTACCCCTCCACCACCTAGTATGTTTATTTATTTATTATTTTATACTAAATTTTGGTAAAAAAATTTATTTTTTAAATTCTTCAGTTGCATTTGGAACCTGCTAGTAGTAACTCTCTTCCTGCAAATGGTAACGGATCAATAACACAAAAATTATGAGTTACCAACACTTAAATGGGGTACTACTACATGGAAGGTGCTTTATGTTCTGATACTAGCATTGGTCAAATGATATATTTTTTAAATTATTTTATACTGATTGTTGTTTTTTGTGCAGAAAGGTGCTTTATGTTCTGATACTAGCATTGGTCTAGGGGGTACTACTGCATGGAAGGTGCTTCAATCTACACTTTCTTACAACAATGTACACAAACTAAGGAAATAGAAATGTAGTACTAGGTTAAATAGTTAGGGAAAATCTCTTAATAATAATGTACAAATATTTGTCTACTATTGGAATGATTATTTGTATGACATTAACTTTTGTGCAATGGATTGTGTTTTTTGTATATGATATTTTATTTTCTATTATGAAACATGAAATGCAAATTTAATTTGAAAATTAGTAAATCTATAAATAATTTAAAAAAAAAATTAAAATTACGATACGCAAAAATGTGTGTCATCTTCATTTACGACATGGCCTTTCTTGACAGCGGCTTTAATGATACGCATTGCATGTCATAAATGCGCGTCGTAAATGCGCGTCGTCTATAGACGGCGCGCAAAAGAGTGTCATCTCTCGTTATGATAGGGCCTTCCTTGACACGTATTTGCGCGTCGTCTGAGCATTTTACAACACGCATCGCGCATGATAAAAGGTTGTTTTTTAGTAGTGAATGGGGGTTGATGAAGGTAGGTATCCAAAGGCCATAATGATGTTTAAATATGGCTCATTCCCTAAAAATTAGGGTTTTCATCTGGATGGAGTACACCCTGCATACTCTCAGTACGCCCACTGTACTGCATAAGTTGCACGTACTTACGCCAAACATTCTTCCTTCTACGTCCGACATACTCTTAGTACGCCCATCGTACTAGGCTTAAATCTTAAACCTCCAAACTATCGGAGGCCATAAATTCTTCATTCTACGTCCGATTTCGACGTTCTTAATATCCATAGAAAGGTGATAAAGAGCTCTATACTTATATCAACTCACCCTTGCCTTAAAGCCTTTTGAATTACAAATCCAAAATCTATAAAGTCCAGAACTGACACATTACCGATACACCCTTGGGCTCTAAAACACAAACCGAACTTCTGGATCACCTAATCTATAATATCCACATCCGAAAATGGTTTAAATATCTCTTTCCTCAAGGCCCGAATCCTTATGATAACTGATTTTCAAGTCACATCCCCAAAGAAAGAAACGATTCGAAACTGGGTGTTACAACTCTCCCCCACTTAAATTAGATTTCGTCCTCGAAACCACTTCTTACTATGATCTAGCTACAACAGACAACTTGAATAGCCCAAGCCATAATTCCGATACGGACAAAAAGAATACTCACACCTATAACAACATTCCAAAATTGTAACCGAACCTCGCTTGATTCGGACCCTCAATTGCTTACGACGGGTGGGTCTTTACCTCACTAAAACTAACCCTTGAAGAAAACCATTACTACTTTCCCGAAATCCGAAATTCGATGACCCTGTCTAACTCCTTGACAGACTGTCCCACTCTAAAACACGATCAATTCAACTCCACTTCTCATTCCAAACTAATCATAACACTTCCAACCATTGACTATCTTGTTGCTTCCACTGGAAACATAATCACTAACCATTCATTGTTTGCCGAAAACTTTTCTCCTAACAGAAGGCTTAGATAGTCCTCCGAGTAGAAGACTCAACCCAACAACGGTTAGACTCAAACGAGAGCTGCACAACAGAGTCAAATCAATTACTCTAAGATTATTTAACCCATGCAACAAGTGACTTAACATATCCACTTAATCACAAGGCGACTCCTAACATGAGGTCCAAACTCTAGCACCACCTTAGGCTAATCTTGTTGTTCCATTTGGTCTCCTCCTTACCTTCCCAATGACTGATATGCTGGATTTTCTAATTGGTTGTTGAGGCCTATATCTCACATAATCGTATCATACGAGTTCTGAACGAGGGTCTTACCTGGCAAGAGTTGTCCTAGCTTATTTTACATCATGGTCCCAATAGCCCTCCGGATCCAAACATATTTATCCAACCATAAAACCTAATGCAACCAAATCCATTTGCTAAAAATGAATGATACATGCCCAGTTGTAGTCTTATATCTCAACCGGACGCATACCACCCACAACCTTCCTTAATTATATAAATGTTGTGAACTTCGCACTATCTCCCGACCTGCTCGGCCATGGTCTAATCCCACCTAGACGAACCACTGCCGAACTATAGACATACCAATCCCTCATAGCCACTCAAGAACCAAGTGAATGCTATAGGCCACCCCGCATTGTTACAACACTACCACACTACCTGCTATCCTAGTGAATGCTACAGCCACCCCGCAGTCTTACAATACTCCCATACTATCTGCTAATCTGGTGAATGCTATAGCCACCCCATAGTCTTACAACACTACCAACTAGGTGCATGAGTTATGCTTTGAACCCCAAAGCCTTCATTAGACAAGAAAAGGCAGAGGCTCCAACACAACCCTCAACCTGTTCTTGATCAATATCCACCAAACATCACTACTGTTGCGCAACGAAACCTGAGTATCCCTTCTTGTACAACCTTTAAACCAAATGATTCTCCTCCACTTGGATTTGATTACGATTTCCCAATTCACCAAAAGTTGATGGATTACCAATCCATCTCACAGTCTTACAATTCAAAGTTATCAACAACCAGGGCTTACAAAAACTATCACTCCATTACTAGACAACCTTAGTGATCACACACATTCCAAAACCCAATGAACACTTCTTGAAATCTCTACAAGCTTAACGATCCTTAGTACTTCTCTTAATAAAATTCAATATTCTTAAGCCACTTCAGGTCATGACGAGGAACTATAACCCTTTACCGGAATAGACAGATCATCAATTCAACAACTCACCTACAGAAGGATCGATGTACTCAAAGTTCATTGGTAGATACCATTCGATTTCTGCTGAAAATCCAAATGGATGAAATAACCCATGCGAATGACACTTTCCCATCACTTAAGAGGCATATGTTACCAGTGCCTAATTCCTACTAACTGTAGTAGTCGACAACCAGAGCTTTACAACATTTAGCCTTCCTTGACTAGCCAAGCCTAGTGCTTATACATTACAAGAACAGGTGATCATTCCTAATACCTCAACACTCCTCCAAATCCTTAAGCATTTCCATTGAATCCACAACAAGTCCTTGGCGACTAATCGGTTGACAAGGAACATCTCAATCTCAAACAAGTACCTAACCCGCTCAACCACTTACTTGTACTTAGAACAATTCCCATGCAACTAACCTCTCTTTGAAGGTGTGATCTCAAAAACTACCGATCTTATACTCACGACCGTCCCAATTCCTTAATAGCTCCAAACCATGCACACCCCTACACATCTTGCATTTTAACCCAACACGCCTACCTTGTGCACTTCTCAAACTCTCACTGATACTACTAAAAAATTGACCGAATATTCATCTCCTAAGCGGAATACACTTGCTTCTTATATACATGGTCCACGCTAAGGAAAATGGCATATGACAACTTTCAGGATCGAATAACTATATTACTCATACAGGTGCTTCCATTCTTAGATAATCAAGGCATAATATTTCACACGAATCAACATGGAATTATTAGCATAGTGATTTAATCGTGAAAAAGAAGAATATGATACATACCTATAGTGTCTCTACGTTATGCTCCCTTTCCTGCAGAAACACTTGCAATGGAATTTGAGCTACCCCAACCACTGATTGTGGGCAACTTTCCTTGATATTACTAGGATGATGACAACGATTACATAATTCTACTTCCAGGGTGCATTCTTGGCAAAGGTGGCCGTTCCATCTGTGCCTATCACATTTGGACTTGTCGCGCACACGCTCATGTATTCGTTCACCCCTAACACAAATGGCGCAGTCCCTCAGGCCTCTAGTACTACACATGGAAACATTAAACTTCTTAGATGTTGCTGATAGAGTCGAATCATGAGTCCGCTTCTTCTTTGCTAGATTCCTCTCCAAATAAAGCTCCTGCTCCCGAGTCACCTCGACCATCTCATCGATTGCCTGAACAACCAACAAACGATCCTTGAACCTAGCGGCAAAGCCGGTCAATGACATGGCCAATAATCTCATATAATTCCTCATGTAACGCTCGCGGAACCTCAGTGGCAATCCAATCATGTAATCAATCCCTCGAAAGGCACGATGCATAATCCACCTTTGTTCCTTCGTAACAAAAGCTAGCAATAGGATCCTCTTCCCCAAATGATCCTCGATTTCCACAAGTCTTGAGCTCCCAATGGGCCCCCAACTGTCCTACTGCAATCTTGACCCAAAAAGCCTCGAGAGAATCATCCAAGAGTTCCATGATCCCTTCCTTGATGGTGCCAAACATTACAGGAGTCTGCTCCAAAATATTATGGGTGATCTCCGACGAGATAAACTCTCACATTCGATCATTAATCAGCTTATTACCTGTAAATGATCCTGAACCAAAACCTGAACCTCCTCCACGCATGCTCATCACCATTCTGAAAAACAAACCTGCATATAATCAAAACATTCCCAAGAATCCTCAACCCATATGCTTCCAAGGTTTTTCATGACTCTCCTTCATTCGAGTAGGGATCATGTGCTTTCAGCAATATGGGCCCAATACTACCTTCCACACCCACCCATACTTTGCTCAAGAATCATCCTACGAGTCAAAATCTAAAACTAATATTCCAAATTCTCGCTAAACAATGCATCCGAAACTGCTAAAAAAACACTTCCTAGGATCTCCTCGGTTCCTGACCTCACCCTGACATCAGCTGCTGAAGAACTCCGACTTATATTAGCTAAGTAATTCATGAATATAATCACATGCCACAAATATTAGATAATCCTTCGAGTAACAGGCTCAACCGTAACATGACATATTCACTTAATAGTTATCTCACATCACCAAGAGTTCCACAATGCGCAAACCAAGCAACATTCATCCAGTAACACTACAAGGCATAGGATAACCAAAGAACATTCAAGCTCACAAACTACAACTCATGTTGGAACTTCCACTCTCACTGTCGTTTGCCTTATACATGCAAATTTTACATAATATTGGGTCAAATAAACTGTCGAATAAAAGACACTACCCTAAGACCATACCAAACGATGAATAGGAAATAAGTCCAAATCAATCATTCTAGGGCTATATGATCCTAATCATATTTAACTTTTAAAGCATACACTTATCAATTACCGATACCAATACATATTCCTGATCTAGTATAGCATCCAATGCTTCCTAGGCTACAAGGCATCACATATCTTTTCATATAACATATCAACATGTATGGGTATTCTGGAAATCACTTACTTGAGCTCAGCTGATTTCACGCATCACACCCCCATTTTCTTTATCAAAAACTATTTAGACACTTATTTTCCTTATAAAAATCTTTTTAGAAACTTATTTTCTTTACTAGAAACTTATTTTCTTTTAAAAAAATGTTTTTAGGAACTTATTTTCTTTCAAAAGATTACCAATTTGTAACGTCCCAAAAATAATGATATAAAATTTTCGTTTTTAGATTAATAAATCATTAATACATATCATTTCCATAAAACCAAGGTAGCCAAGATTTAGCAAAAGATCATTAAATCAGAGTAAATCACAGAATGCGGAAACATGCAGTGTGTTCCCTGCAATCATCCCGAGTTCTTCCATTATTTTGAAAATCGAATCACCTGAAACAAAAAATGAAAACCGTAAGCATAAAGCTTAGTGAGTTCCCTAAAATACCACATACCATACATACAAATAACACGCAATGGGCCCCGCCTAGTCGTTGGACCCCATCCGGCAATGGGCCCCGCCCGCTTATTGAGCTGAGCTCGGTAATACATCGGGCCCTGCCCCGTATGTATATAACATATATCAAATAAACACATACACATGAAATATAGATATATAGCATACAAATAGTCATCGGGCCCCGCCCGACATCAGACCCTGGCCCGTAAAACATATAAACACATACACATGCAAGTGTCATGAACATAGCTAGCATACTAACATAGCAAAAACATGGGTCGACATTGGTTCCTTCGTCCCGCTAAACCCAGTGAGGTAAATCACCTTGATTGACTGATAACAAAATCCTTCACTCGTTCCTGCTACGAACCGACTCCATTCACTTAGGCAAACCAAACTTATTTGAATTAGTAACCAGGGATAAAACCAAACCATAGGCCCAACGATAGCCCAGTATAACCCGACCCATTAATGGCCCAACCCAATTGGGCATACTAAGGCCCAAACCATAGTTTGGCCCACTAAGGCCTAACCCAAACACCTTAGGCCCAACTTGGGCTATCGAACCATATAAGTCCAAACATGGCTCAAAACAGGAAGGCCAACCCTAATACCAAGTCCAAAGCAAAGCGCCCAAATAGTCCACTGATGACCCGAATGTGCGGCATTCCCAAGATGAACGCACGACGTTCCCGGCCAGTGCAAAAATTACACCAATGACTTAATACCTTAAGTCCAACGTTCAACTACTCAAAATAGCATCATATTATGAGTTAACCCATAAATTTGTCAACTTGGAACCTTTACATGGTCCAAAAGCACCCCAATCATGATTTCAAGCATTCCAACTCCATAAAGAGGCCAGGATGCAAGCTTTTACCTTAGGACCTTAGTCCAAACATCCAGATCTGATTCAAAAGGACTTCTTAAGTCATAAATTTCCTACATTTATTACTTAGCAAGACTTAATTGGACCCAAATCAAAACCCTAAGTCCCAAAATTTACCAAACGACCACTAAAACATGCATGGAAGGTTTATACCCATCAAGATCCAAAGTTTATGACTCCATAACACCAACAAGGACCAAATATGAAGCTCAAAGGTTTTGGAGTAACTTCTACTAACCAGAACCACAACAAAAGGACCAAAACCATAACCAAAACCAACAAGCTAGATCTATATGAAAGAGTTGTCAAGGTTGAGACTTTATACCTCCAAAAGTAAGATCTAGGTGAGCAAAGACTAGATCCAAAAGCTCTAAGTCAAGCATTTACTCTTCAAGAAGTTCCTTCTTTCTCTTTAAGAACCAAAACACACTAAATCACCATAAAGCTCAAGAAATACACAAATAGGGGCTAGGGTTTCATTCTTATGGTTAGAGAGGATGGAGGATGAATGAAATGAGGGTTGGAGGTGAGTTATGGTCTGTAAATAGGGTTCAAGACCCTAAATAAGGGTTTTAATCTAGCCTAATGAACACAACGCATTCCTTTGGGGAACGTAGGGCATTCCTAAATGCTCCCGCGTCCAAATTCCTGTGTACACCATGCATACCCCCCTTTTACACCATGCGTACCTGGTTTAGTCTAAACCCTTCCAAATTCAAATAATCAAAACTTTTGCATCCTTGATTTGTTTTCGATGTTCTTTATATCTACAGAAAGGTAAAGAGAAGCCCTACATTTCTTCTCGACTTTATTTAATTTGAAAACGAACCAAACGTAAATAAAAAATTCATAAAAGGCCTGAACCAACGCCTTTCTTGATATGCTTGTGCTCTGAACTACAAACCAAACCATTTCATCATATAATGAACATCACCCACATCCAAATGGGCCTAAACCTTCCTTTCCCAAGGCCCTATGCCTTATGATAACTGATGATCAGGCCACAGTCCCGAATAATGAAGCGATTCATTCCCGACTGCACGACGGACACAATCACCAGCAGAACCCAACTACATGAGGGACACAATCACATTCCCGAAAATCATTCCCAAGGCAACCGAACACAACCCAAGCAGAACTTTCCTACCCGAAGAAGACAAGTCCATAATCCCATGCAGAAAACCAACCTAAATCTGAAATCTAGAATTGATTTGACTCCCTGACAGACTGCCCATACTATACCACTACCAGACCAAAACCTCATTGAAGCCCAGATTCAAACAGAATGCTTCCAACCCTTGATTGACTTGATGCTTCAACAGGAGACAAAATCAATGACCATTATTGATGCGGAACACTAAACTTGGCAAATACGCTCAGATATTCCTTTGAGTAGAAGATTCATCTCTGCAATGGTTAGACTCAAATGAGAGCTACACAATAGGGTCAAATCTTTTACCTTGAGATTATTTAACCAAAACTGCAAGTGACCTAAAATCTCCTCCAAATAACAAGCTACTCCATACACGAGTTCCAAATCAATCGGATTTTCCAAACTTAATCAGATGCCTTTCACCCATCAAACCAATCCTCGAAGCAATTACAAGAGCTTGATCTATCATCAAAACTGAATCCCTTCATTACCCTTGAACCCTTTAACTGATTCCCTCGACAAAGAGATACCCAATCCTTATCCCACTGAATCGAAAACCCCACACAAAACACTTGTGATACTCGACTCGGGATCCTTACCAGAAACCAACCTGATCCACAAATATGCACTTGAATTTGACCCACAACCTTCTATTAATGACAACCCCTTGCTAGACCGAGATATAAAGGTTCCCAACCATCACCGAGACTACCAGTCTTGCACCTGGTCCAACCACCAGGTTCCCAAGAGGCCAAATAACAAGGCTACCCAGCCTATAAATCCCTTTGCGTCACACACTGACCCCCCCAATTAATCTTGCGAATCAAGATCCAAAACCTTGACCCAACGGTCTGCAATAGGTCCCACCTGTATTGCCATAATTACACGGGCCTTGCCCATGGGTCTTACCCAACAATACCATAGAGCGGTCTCGCACACAGGACCCACCCGTCTAGAGCTACACAGGCCCGACTCCGCCTCGGACCCCAATGGTCCTTAACTCAATCAGAGAAATACTCCTTGACAATCTCGGCTGACATGCCCAAGGCACGAACTGATTCCCCCTTTACGCTCGTGACCACCTCTAATGATAGTTTTCCTCAAACTAGTGAATGCTACAATCCTATTGCATGCTCACAACACTACAAACCAACCATGGTTATCACCCATAGCCTAAACACACCATAACCGTCACAACCCCACACATTCTGAGCCAAATCCTGCATCCATTCAGGTGCTCGGGTCATGTATCGAACCCCAAAGCGTTCATTGAACAGGCAACGAGGCTCTAACACAACCCTCGTCCGGGATCCATCCGCAAGCCTACTATGCATAACAAAGAAGACGCCGACCGACTGTTGGAAGTTTCTTGGACTTCCAACTTACACAACATCAATCTAGACGGCCACTTTGGTCGTCTCTCCTCCATACTAGGTTGCGAAACTTACACTTGTTTCACACCCGATCTGACTCCCAGAATTTATGATTGATACTCCCCTACTTGGACTCGACAAAGCTTACTCATTCCTTAAATCCGATGGATTCCCATCCCGACAACCTTTTATAGCATGAACCGCCTATGACCTACGTTAATCAATACTAACACTCCATTACTAGCCAAAATCAAAGATCCCCTACTCCTGAAATCCTGGAGAATGCCCTTGAAATCTTAACCAGTCTGATAATCCAAATCACCTCCCATGATATCATACCAAATCCTTGGGTTCTTATGTTGGCGACTACAAACCACAACCCTTGCCCTGCACCGATGAACATTCACCCAAACTTCTGTTCTCAAAGAACCATGCAAATATATAACTCCCCTGACACATCCAATTACCAACAAATCATGCAACTAACACCACTATCTTCCTGCTACCGCTCCTCCCCAAGAAATGGTAAGGTTTGAACCCAAAAGTTCTTTCACAAATGACTTCCGATCCCACCACATCAAAAGATAAAACAACTGAACCCCTACTTCATTGGAGAACTAACCCGCCAATCCTAACCAAAGATCCTCCAAGTAATACCCCTGTTGTAACACCCGTAGATCCGGGCTAGTCAATTTAGAGACGATAAGCGTCAAAAATGATTTTTTGATGGAAGATTATTTAGACAGAGTAATCTTAACTAATTTGTAGTATATGTTACAAGGATTCCGTAAATATAAAGAACACCGAAATCCGAGCTATAACGAAGAAGTTATGACCTGTCAAAGTTTCGCGATAGAACCGGCACGACACAACACGATGTAAATAGTGAATTTACATTAGAGCGATACTTAACCCTAGCGATCTACATGAAAGTCGTAGAATATGTTAAACCGCGAGCGTGAATAAAAAGAACGTCTAAATCTGACTTCGTATGAGGAAGTTAGGATTTTTCTAAGTTTCAGCTTAGCAGTATGCAGCCCGAAACTCGAATTTGAGATCGAGTGATTTTTGGTGGAAACAATCTAAATGAGAATTGAAGGTCTCGTCAATAGTAGTCCAACGGTAAACAGACAGACGAAAACGGATGACAGATGAAGAAGTTATGAGTTTATAACGGAGTTTTCCTATGCTGGTCTACTAAAATAAATATAAAAATATTATAATAAAAATAATTTCAAAATTAGCCGGCGAAGTCTAAATGAAAGTTGTAGATCTTGTTTTGACATATGCGTCGACATATAGAACGTCGAAACCGGAGTTCGTATGCGAAAGTTATGAATTTCTGAAGTTCAGGGCGCGAAACCCCAAGACTGTCAGAGACCACGACGTGAAATCAGTGGTCACGATGTGGCATGTCTTCTGATGCCTCCTGGAATCTGCCATACCCAGCTTACGATGACGCATGCAGCGATGACCAAGCCCACGATGTGGAAACAGTGCCCATGACGTGGAAAATGAGAAATTCGCCCTATAAATAGAATTCAAGAGCCAGCCGAGTTTGGTTGCCTATTCTCTCATCTCTCACCCGTACTGCGTCGATTTACATCCAAAGAAATACCCCCCGAAGCCCTGGTATCAACCCCGAGACCCGAAGCAAGTCCCGAAGCTTGAAGATCCCGAGAAGAAAAGAGTTTCCGAGCCGAAGCTCTGTCCGCGAGAAACCCTGTGTGTGAAATATCCCGGTTTCACAGAAGAGTTACTACTTGGAGAGCCATAGTGCTGTCCGATAATCGTATTATCAAGTTAGTGTGTAGTTACTTTTTCTAACACATAGATATGAACTATTTGCTATGAAATATGTGCTATGTGTTTATACATTGTTTGTTTACTTGAGGTGGATGCTGAATGAATGTTTCATATGAGCTTTTGAATAGTTTTAAACTATATATGTAATTTATATCTACAAATATGTTGGGTAGAACATGGGTAGATGAAATAGTTGGTGTGTGATGATAATTAGCTTATGAGAGATAGTTGATGATATAATTATGTGATGAGAAATAGGTGATGACCATTAGGTGATGAGAGATAGGTGATGATAGAAAGGTGATGATAATTAGGTGATGATAGATAGGTGATGATAAATAGGTGATGTGAGATGAGAGGAGATACCATAAACTTGACCGAAGATGTAGTCATCTACTTGAGTATAGATGGCGACCACTGATTATTCTAGACAGTCTTGTGGAAACACCAACAGGCTTATAACATGTAGGTGATGAATACGAGTTCAGACGATGTTGTAACTACGTATTTATGCGATGATACTCTAACGCCTTATTATGAATTACGAGTCCAAGCGATGTTGTGGCTACGTATTCATGCGATGATAGTCTAACTGTTATTATGATTTACGAGTCCAGGAGATGTTGTGGCTGCGTAATCATGCGATGGTACCCTAACCCTTACTAGACACATATTGAGGGAGTGATCCCCGAATTAGTATTGCTATGTGATGTAGGCAATGATCCTTAGGAACAAACACATAAGGAAATGCGATGTAAGGAGATGAAAGGTAAATACGATGTAGGATATTACCCTTAGGATAAATCCTTGGGAAAGGTACTTAGGAATAAAGAAGATAATGGGCATAGGTAATTGGGTTGATTGTTTGATGATCAAATATAAGAATTATATTATTGTGGGTTGAAAACCTTATACGCTCACCAGGCTCCCAAGCCTGACCTACTCGGTTTTCTTTGCAATACAGGTAATGGCACAAGAGTATAAGTCGGTGGACTTGACGAGAGATTTTGGATTATAGGCCAGTAGTTATAAATAACTGTTGTAAGGTCTATTTTGTTCTGTTTATGCTTTTGGTCTGTATTGAACATGACATCCCGAGATTTGGATATATAATGAAAATACATTTCTTTGAAGAAATGCTTTGATAAATTCTTATCATATTTTGTTTTGGGAACAAAATCCACAACTGTTTTTTCTATAAAAGATTACTCTGATTTTAAAAACAAAGCATAAATAAATTGGTCTTTTCTGGCCGTGAAAATGGGGGTGTCACACCTGAATTGATCCTGACATAGACCCAGATCGGCAACTGAATAGGCTGAAACTCGTTCAACAAGATACAACCCTCTAATGATTCATTGAATATTCTTGGCATACAAAATGGCATATAACAATCCTTGATAACCTAGACAATAGCAGAGAACGGACCCAAGATATAACTTATTCAAAACCAATCAAAATTCCAAAGAAACACTAATTCCAGATAACCACCCCGAAGAAGCAGAAAATAACATACCACAAAACATCTAAAGGAATCTTGACTTCCTCCTCCTGAGTTACCCCGACCATCCTGAGGACATGGTGCAAAACTCACCTCTACTACCAAATGTCAAGATTCAACAATAAGATCCTCCTTTTTGAAGGATTTTAGAGATCCACTAGCTTTGGGCTCCAGATGAGACACCAACTGTCCTAATACAACCTTGGTCCGAAAGGCCTCGAGATGACCACCCAAGAACTCTGAATTCCCTTCCTTGGCTGAACCAAAGACCACCAATGTCCAATCCGAAACAATGCAAGAAATCTCCAACGAGCTGAACTCCTACGACCGTGCATCAATCGACTCAATACCTGCTACTGAGCTAGAACGAGAATCTGAACCCTATTCATGAGTGCTCAAAACGAAACCGAAACATCACAAAACACATTCAAATATTGCCAAGAAACTCATTTCACGGGTTTCTTAGATTCTCCAAGACTCTCATGAATTTGAGTATGGATCTTATGCTTTCTATAGTATGGTCCCAATACTACCTTCCACACCTATCCATACCTTCCTCAAGAATCCTTCCAAATCCTCTAAATCACCTTCTCAATTCCCAAACAACAACACTCGCTACCCATGTCACACCCCCGAACCGTTAAAACGGTGGAAATGTCTGGCGAGATGACGTCATGAATTGTATCACAACAATTAAATAACTGAGATAAAAGCAAACATAGCCATCATATATAATTTATAAATTTAAATGGTTTGTATTTATTACATGTTTCAAAAATCAATTGCAACATGATGATATAAGACTTGACTGACGTCTTAGCATCTTATCTTCAAAAGCTTGTTACCTGTATTAGTGATTTCCTGAGAATACAGGTAGTTTTGAAAAAGTGTCAACAATTAAGTTGGTGATTTCATAAGCATTTTTATGAGAAATATATCGTTTTTCCTTGTAAAATGAATGAATGCGATGCCAAGAAATCCAATATTTTCTTTTAAAATGGAATGTAGTCTTAAATGTTCCAAAACCAAAATGTACAAGTGTTTTCCATACTTAAAATAGTAATATATAGTTTTATACTTATATAAAACCATTTAAATTTTTGTTTCCCGAATTGTAAGTTGTACTATACTAAAATATAGTGTACTGTAGTTGTATCTATGTAAAATCCATTGAATGTATGTATCTTGAACTACCAGTTGTACTATAAATAGTGTAGTGTGGTTTTATTATTTAATACAAATGATTGTATGAAAGTTGGCCCCATAAACACGATGTATTAGTTAATACCGTATGTGAGTTATTATAAGTATGCTAGCGACTAGTGGCCTGTATGACGTTCTTTAGGCGTCGAAATAGTACGTCATTTGTTACACAGACCTGCCGGTGTAACTGTAGCTAGCAGTTTAGGTGTCAGATTGTCACTCCCGTATAAATCTATACACAAGTGTCACGCTCTCCTTCCAGGAGACTCTGGTTATACTACAGGACTTTAATGTGTACTCTGGAAAGTATGTGAAGATAGTGTCTCACAACCACGTATTAACCGGTTAACGTAAAGTGTAGTGAAAAACTCCTTTTCTTGTAATTTTATGTATTACCTTTTCATAGTGTTAACATAGTGTGAAAATAATTATTCTTTTTATATAATTATTTTTGTATCCCCATCAGGGTAAAATAGTGTGAATGTTCCATAAACTATACCTATTATAGTTTATATAAATGTTATGTTTGAAATAATGAATCCTTTGTATGCTATTATCAGTTACCCTGATAATAAAATGAAATGAAATAATAATTATATATATATATATATATATATATAGTTATGCCCTTATTGCTCAACTTGTTAAAAAAGGGTGAACGTTTTATTGTAATCCACCGTGTACCGTATGTATATTTATATTCCGGAAAAATATAAATGTAACGGTTTGTATACTAACGCAAGTTTCCTTATGTTTTACTTGTATCCCCCCCCCACAAAAAAAAACATAAAAAGATCATGGAAAACTTACGGGTATGAACTCACCTCGGGTGTGTTCTTAGTTGGATATTGAAGTGAGTGGCGATGTTCATCAAGTTATGATATTTGAACGTGTTCGTACCCTACGAGTATTTAACACATGATATTCTGTGTAATTTAGTTGAATTAATGTATGAGATGTAATAAAATACTAGATTAATTATAAGGACTTACAAGTTTTTTGGGAAAGGTTTGAATGAAGTTTTCTGGAACTGCTTGAAGATATGAATATTGTTCTTGGGAAACTTGAAGATTTGAAGAAGTTCTTATGAATTTAGAGAGAAAAGGGAGAGGAGTTTGAGAAGTACGAATGAGAAATGGGATGTTGATTTCGGTCATAAATATATATATAAGCGGTAAAATGTGATGGGATGTTTGCATTAAAATGTGTAACTTATCATCTTGAACAGTGTGTCATCAGATAAGATTTGTGTTTTTGGCTTATCCTCCAACGAAATCATAGGTGATTTCGGTCCAGTATGGTACCTATAACTCCTAGTCTTCGGTCCAAGTGGTTCTTGGTGGGATGGTTCGGCTAGGGATTTTCGGTTAAGGAGTTGACTTCGGCCAAATGGGATTTCGGTGTAGGCTTAAGAAGTGAATTCAGCCTAGCCATAGGATATGCTTCCAAAAATGGAAAACTCTTTAATTAATAAAATTTTCATGCTTTAATTTTTAACTATTTATTTATATTGTTTTTGTTTGACTCGTTTGACTTTGGTTTTAGTTGTTTGACTTTTATTGACCCAAATTAATCGATTGTTACATTATCCCGAAATTATTTCTAAAGTGGGTACTCATGAACTAGGGAAAAGATGCGGCTATTTTTGTTTCATCAGGTCATCTCGTTCCCAAGTGAATTCGGGTCCTCGCTTGGCGTTCCAGCAGACCTTTACTATTGGTATACGACTTTGTTTCGTTCTCTTAATTTCCTTGTCAATGATTTCCACAGGTTCTTCTACAAAGTGTAGACTCTCGTTTATCTCGATTTCGTCATGTGGGATTACTAGAGTCTTGCCAAACAGACACTTCTTTAGATTGGATACGTGAAAAATGGGGTGTATGTTGCTGAGTTCCTGCGGTAGTCGAAGTTTGCAAACCACCAAGCCAATTCTAGCAAGAATCTCAAATGTCCCTATATACCTTGGATTTAGTTTTTCATGTTTTCAAAAACGTAGCATTCTTTTTCCGGGTGAGACCTTTAATAGGACGTGGTCACCAACCCGAAACTCCAAGGTCTTTCGCCGTTTATCGGCATAACTCTTTTTTTGGTTCATAGATGCTTTTAATTATTCCCGAATTTGGACGATCTTTTCTGTTTTTTCCTGTATGATCTCGGGGCCAGTGAGAGTGTTGTTTGGAACTTGTCCCTTTGCTAGTTGCGTGTCACCCACTTCAGCCCGACACAGAGGTGATCTGCACTTGTGACCATAAAGGGCTTCAAACGGAGTAACTTTGATGCTAGTGTGATAACTATTTTTCTATGAGAATTTGATAATGGTAGATGGGTATCCCAAGCTTTACCAAAATCTATCACACAAGCTCTCAACATGTCTTCCAACGTTTATATGGTTCTCTCGCTTTTCCCATCAGTCTAGGGATGGTACGTTCTACTCATGTCGAGTTTGGTTCCCAAGGACTTTTGTAGTGATTGCCAAAAATATGAGGTAAATCTACTATCTCTATCAGAAATAATGGATATTGGCACACCATGCAATCATACGATCTCTTTAATATACGTCACGTTTAACTTCTCCATCTTCTCGATTTCTTTTATTGGTAGGAAGTGCACGGATTTGGTCAACCTGTCAACTATCACCCAAATGGTGTCAAGACCACCCGTTGTCTTGGGTAACTAGGTTATGAAATCCATGGTTATCTGCTCCCTCTTCCATTCAGGTATGTCTGGTTGTTGTAGTAAACCCGAAGGCTTCTAGTATTATACCTTGACGTTGGCGCAAGTCAAACACTTGCCCACATAGGTAGAAATATATGCCTTCATATTTGGCCACCAATAAAGTTTCGTGACAACGTCTCTATACCCACTGAATCTCGGTATCCAAATTCAATCCGTGAGGTAGCGAGCTCCATCAGCCTTCATTTCAAGGTTTTTATCCATTCCTCTTAAGGCTTCACCTGCCACCTTCTTGGGTTTCAAGGCTTCTAGCTAAGCCTCTTTGATCTACATGGACAGGTGTGAATGCATAGTCATGGTTAATGAATTTACTCGGCAGCCCGAGTACTCCTTTCGACTAAGGGCATCTCCCACTACAATGGCTTTTCTTAGATGACAGTGAAACTCGCATTCGTAATTATTTAGTAGTTCTACCCATCGTCGTTTTCTCATCTTGAGTTCCTTTTGATCGTAGATGTGCTAGACGGTCTTATTATCTGTGAAGATTGTGCACTTTGTACTATAAAGGTAGTGTCTCCAGATCTTTAGAGCGGATACCACTACTCCCACTTCGAGGTCGTGTGTGGTATAGTTGTCGAGGGATAGGAGACGACCTTTCCTCGTTGCATAAGAACACAACCTAGCCCTTGCTTGGATGCATCGTAGTAAACTACAAAATCTTTTGTCCCTTGTTGGAGGGATAAGATCGGAGCGCAACATAGGGTTCACTTTAGTATTTGGAAAGCAGTTTCTTGTTTCTCTTCCCAGTTGAAAGTTACACCCTTCTGAGTCATATTGGTGAGTGGATTTATGATCTTGGAGAAGTTTTGTATGAACCTCCTGTAGTAGCCAACGAGGCCTATTAATTGATGAATTTCAGTTGGAGTTCTTGGTGTCGCCTAGTTTTCGATTGCATTGATTTTAGAGGGATCCACATGTATCCCTTCCTTGCTAACCATGTGACCTAAGAAATCCACCCTTCGAATCCATAATTCGCATTTCGAGAACTTCGCATACAACTTCTACGCCCTTAATGTTTCATGAACTTATCGCAGGTGTTAACTGTGTTCTTCCTTACTTCGGGAGTGCACTAGTATGTCGTCGATCAAAACTATTACAAATTTGTTTAAATAAGGTCGACACACACGATCCATCAGATTCACGAACACCATGGGTGCACTTGTTAATCTGAAGGGCATTATCATGAATTTGTAGTGACCGTAGCGAATTCTGAATGCGATCTTGGGAATATATTCCTCCTGGACTCGTAGCTGGTGGTATTCGGATCTTAGGTCAAACTTTGAGAAGAAACTTGCTCGTTGTAATTGGTGAAAGAGGTCGTTGATTCGAGGTAAAGGGTATCGATTTTTTATGGTTAGTTTATTAAGTTCCCGATAGTCTATACATATGTGGAACGATCCATCCTTCTTCTTCACGAACAAGACCGGTGCTCCCCATAGGCGAGAAGCTCGGTTTGATGAATACTTTGCTTAAAACTTCATTTATTTGACTAGATAGTTTCTGCATTTCTGTCGGTGCTGAATAGTATGGGGATTTGGCTACGGGGGTGGCTCTGGTAATCAACTCGATTCTGAACTCGACTTGGCGTTCAGGAGGTACTCCTGGAAGATCTTCGGGAAATATGTCGGGGAAGTTACAAACTTCAAGAATATCCTTGATGTCTTTCACTTCATGTTTCTTGTCCACAACATGAGCTAAAAAGGCGCATTATTCTTTGCGAAGATACTCTTGAGCCTTGACATAATAAATGGTTTGAAGATTCGTGTCGGTTTTGTGGCCATAAATGACGAGGGTTTTGCTACTTGACATATTTAGGCGAATGGCTTTTTTGTAACACAGGATATTGGCATGGTGAGGACTCAACCAATCCATGCCAATGATAACGACCGAGCTTTTTATTGTGACCGATATTAGGTTGATTTGGAAAGAGTAGTTTTTTAGAGTGAGGGTACATCCTATGTATATATTGTTAGTGCTCTCTTCCTTTCCGTTTTCCATTTCGATGATTAATGTGTCTTTTAGTGATTAGGGATTTTGTTTAAGTAAGTGTTTAAACTTGTGGGTCACGAAACTTTTCTCCGCACCACTCGAAAAGTATGCATGCATATGAGTTATTGAGTAGAAACGTATCGGTCACCATAGTAGGATCATTCACGACCTCTTCTTGTCACGTTGTTAACACTCTTCCCACTCCTCCGACATTCCTCGCTTTCGGAAAATTCCTCTTGAAATGTTCCGTTTCACCATATCTGTAGTAAGTCTAGCTCACTCCGGTATTAGTGGTTTGAGTGGTTTGTTATGTCTGTGCCTTACAGAAGCGGGCAGTGAGCCCCTTCTTGTTGCAATTAATGCAGTATGTCTCTCGACAGACTCTATATGGTGAAAGTTGCACTTATCACATTTTGGTAGAGTTCCGGCATACTGCTTGGTGGTTGCTGGAGCGATAGGAACAGCAGTAGCGTGGACTGCCGTAGTTTGTTGCTTCTTTGCGGGCTCGTGTGTCGACTTCCCCTTTCTCTTCTTCCAACATTTCTTCTTCTTGTGACTTCCTTTGGTTTGCTCGGGAGTGGCTGTCATAAAGCCCTGGCAAACTCCATGATCCACGAGTGTTTGTGCCAGGTACTTGGCGCTGTCAAATGTAGACGGGTTGGCTAAAATCACATTCCCATGAATCTGAGGGGATAGTCCCCAAATGTATCGTTCCACCTTTTTACTTTCCAAGGTGACCATCCCGGGACATAATACTGCTAGATCACTAAATTTGGGAGTGTAGGTGGCAATGTCGGAGTCCTTCATTGAAAGATTCCAAAGCTCTTGCTCCAGCTTTCGTACCTCTCCCATCGGGCAGTATTCTGCTAGCATCAGAATTTTTAAATCTTCACAGCTCATGGTAGTGGCTACTGGGAGAGTCGGCGATTTGACATAGTTGATCTAGTGGGAGAAGGCCCTATCCATGAATGTGCATGCTATGAATTTAAACATGCTAGCTTCTAGGCATGGGCGGATTTCAAACATCGATTTTGTTTTCTCAAACCACCTTGTTAGAGCAATAACACCTCCGGTGCCATCGAAAGACTTTGGTTTACAATTTGTGAAGTCTTTGTAGGAACATACCCTCGAGGATCCCTAACTGTCTTCCTGACTAGCATTATTGGTATTGCCTCCCGATCCACTGGCACCATTTGTACTGATTTGCGCTATAACGGCTGCCATAGCGGCTTTTACAACAGCTTGGAAGATGGCAATGTCCATCTGCTGAGGTGGTAGCAGTGGAGGAGTTGGTGGTGTGTTGTTTTTGTTCCTGTTTGACTTCTTTGGTGGCATATTTCTTCCATAAGTTTTAATAGTGGAATAATGATAAGTCTTTCATAATGGCTATAAATCAAGCATTATCGAAACAGAGTGTCTTAACTATTTAGTTATGTTGACTGTGCAAGAATAGCAGTATAAAGACACATGAAGAGTCTAGTTGTATAGTTCTATAGTGTCATAAAATACTCCAATAGTATTTTAAACTTTATATTCTGTTCTAGAGTTTCTTGGTATGTAAATTTAGTAAGTTTTACACTCGTTGTTCACCACGATCATTCTCAAACACATGTTAGTCATATCTTGCATAAATATAGTTGATCAGGCTATATTTATCCCAAATATGATTGCATAGTTATTTAGGCTTAACTTCAACGTCCAACTTATCTAAATACTTTTATATGGTTCTTACTGTGATATTGTTCCTGGTATGTATACATGTATGATACTTTTTATAAAACACTTATATTTTAAAAGTATACTTTAGTTCGTACTGTTTTAGCCCCATTGCATTTATAGTTGTATATCTTATGTGGTTTTGATACACTTAGTTCAGTATAAACAATGCTCTGATACCAATCTGTCATACCCCCGAACCGGTAAAACAGCAGAAACGTCCGAGGGCGGAAAATGTCATGTATAGTATCACAACAATTGAATAATAGTGATCAAAGCAAACACAACCACCATATATATAATTGATAAAGCTACATGGCTTGTATGTATTACATGTTTCAAAAATCAATTGTAATATGATGATATAAGACTTGAGTGACGTCTTAGCGTCTCATCTTCAAAAGCTTTCTTTTACTTGTCTTAGTGATTCACAGAGAATACAAGTGGTTTTGAAAAAGTACCAATAATTAAGTTGATGAGTTCATAAATGTTTGTATGAGAAATCTGTCGTTTTTCCTTGTAAAATGAATGAATGTGATACCAGAAAATCCAATATTTTCTTTTAAAATATAATGTAGTCTTAAATGTTCCACGACCGAGATATACATAATTTTCCATACTTAAAGTAGTAATATGTAGTTTTATACTTATATAAACTATTTAAACGTATGTTTCCCAAAATGTAAGTTGTACTATACTGAAATATAGTTTAGTAAAGTTGTATCTATGTAAAATCCATTAAATGTATGTATCTGGAACTACCAGTTATACTGTAAATAGTCTAGTGTAGTTTTATTATTTAATAAAACTGATTGTACGAATGTTGGCCCCTTAAACCAAATGTGTTAGTTAATAACCTATGTGAGTTATTATAACCATGCTAGCGACTAGTGGCCTGTACAACGTTCTTCAGGAGTCGGAATGGTACGACATTTGTCAACCCAGAACTGCCGGTCTAACTATAGCTAAATGTTTAGGAGCGGGATTGTCACTCCCGTATAGATCTATACACAAGTGTCACGCTCTCCCTCCAGGAGACTCTGGTTATAATACAGGAGGTAATTGTGTACTCTCGAAAGTACGTGAAGATAGTGTCGCACAACCTTGTATTAACTGATTTACGTAAAGTGTATTGAAAAACCCATTTTTCTTTTAATTGTATGTATTACCTTTTCATAGTGTTTACATAGTGTGAAAATAATTATTCTTTTTAAATAATTATTTATGTATCCCCATCAGGGTAAGATAGTGTGAATGTTGCATAAACTATACCTATTATAGTTTATATAAATGTTTCGTTTCAAATAGTGAATCCTTTGTATGTTATTATCAGTTACCCTGATAATAAAATGAAATAAAATTATATATATATATATATATATATATATATATATATATATATATATATATATATATATATATATATATGAACTTTTTGGGTTAAGGTTTTATTATAATCAAACGTGTACCATATGTATATTTATTTTCCGGAAAAATATAAATGTAACAGTTTGCATATTAACGCATGTTTCCTTATGTTTAACTTCTATCTCCCCCCTAAAACATAGAAAAATAATGGAAAACGTAGAGGTATGAACTAACCTCATGTGTGTTTTTGGCTGGATATCAAAGAGAGTGGTGATGTTCTTTAAGTTATTGTTGCGTTTTGAGTACTATAACACTTCTATGGTGTACATACAACCCTAATACCTTGGATCTAAGTTTTCTCTAATTATACATGCAACTTCATATTATCCAAAGCATATACCCTAGCCAACATGTAATTGTAGATATACAATATAAAAAAAACAAGTTAGATGAATACCTCTTTTATGTAGCTTGTAGAACTTGGGCTTTCAAGAGCTTAGCACCTCAAGTGTGATGCCTCAAATAGTTCACAAAGCACCACCAACAATAGGTGGATAATGAGAGAGAGTTTAAGAAGCTCCAAATTCGGCTAGGGTCTCCTCTAGGATCACTAGTTTTGATTGTGGGAGTAAATGGGTTACTTTTATAGTGTGGAATTCCTAGAGTCTATCTTGTAAACCCTAATTCACTTCCTTGGGCCTTTAATCCAATAATCGGTATGATAAGCCCTTTGGACTAACTCTTCATGGATTCCTACATACAATTAGTCCATCCTAAGCTATATGGATCATTAACCCAAAACTATAAGTATTACTGATTGACTTAATCAATCCCAATTAATTTAATCAGTCTCTTGTGGTCACTAAATTAATTCAAAATTATTTCTTGATCAATATCAATTAAATAATACGATTCCTCAATTAATATATTATACTTATAATATATCAAATGGTTCTGGTGAATGCAACCCAAAATGGACCATGCTACTATCAGGTGAAGTACACACCAGTTATAGTTATGGCATAGACATATAATCTAACAGTCTCCCACTTGGATAAGTCTAATAACTATGACTATCAATGCAACTTCACAATTCGATTAGCAATCGCAGCTCTCAAAAGCCATTTTCGAACTCTAACCTAGTCAATGACGCGTCCATTAGATAAGGGATCAAATATTCCTCTATTCTACAAGATATCGTATAGACATGAGACATGGATTATAATCATTCTCTTTGTCTAAGTTCTATTTCCTGATTTCCGATTTATGATGATTGACTAATTGAACAAATCAAATCAGTCCAGGTTTGGCCAAGCGCTTAGGGTGTCATCACTAAATCATGAAGGGGCCCACATATATCGATTTAATCCCTCTTAGGATAAAAGGAACCGATAAAATTCGACTCATATGCTTGCTCTATTTACGCATCAAATCACACACAATAATACGTTTTATAACACCAAGTTACTAGTATGTTTACAAATCATCAATGTGCAACCGATTTGTAAACTACAACTATATGTGTCCGTTTGAAGAATATAAGATATTATCGTCTCACAATCACTTGTGATGAAATCCATGAGGTGATTCATGTGATCATGGATTTAATCCAACACTCAAATCTTATTACAGGAGTACTCATGAAAACTGTAGCAAACTTGTGCTATGTCTAAACGCTTAGACAGTCTACAGTCAGATTCATGACAGTCTTACCTCTTTACTTACTCCCAAAGGATTATTAACTGTGGATATTTGAATAACCTTGTTATTAGGGAAGTAAAACATACGAAGTGAAACACAAGAATAATTAATCCAATTTGGACTCAACCATATTGATTTCACATTATTCATTGTATAATGTTTCGAATAATCAACTTATTACTTAAATTCAAACAACAGTTATCCCATGCTCCAATCATGCACACTATGTTCATCTATGGTCCTTCCTTTGTAAAATAGATAAATTGAACACATTTCCAATGATGATCATTTCATAATTCCAAATCTTTATCAACAGTGTAAGAATACAAAATTTATTCCACTTACTTAATATGTTAGATTCTAAACTTATATCTAGTGATCCTTTTGTAATGATTATGCACATAAATCACAGAGACTTGGCAAAAGATATTACAAAGTATTCCAATGGAGATTGGTAACAAAACAATTCCATGAAAGCGAAGTCTCTAATTCAAAGTATAGTCCTTTGAACATCCTTTTTGCATTTAGGTTTCTAACATAGATTCTTAATATCCAACTCCCAATATGGAAAGTTTTCCATATTTTCCATATGACAATTTATTCTTAATAGAATCCTATCTATTCATAATAATGTCAACATGGTCCATCAATTACTATACTTCCAATGGTCTTTAAGCAACCAATCCTTAGCGAACCTTAGATTGTCCTTGAAAATTTTTTAACTACTTTAATCATTTCTGGTTTTTCTCCCTTTTTCCCTCTTAATGCCCAAGGCATTTGGAAAATCATAACAGATGAATACTATAGCATATATAATCGATCCTATATTCGAAGCATATGGGATACGATTCATAATGTCTCACATAAAGACATGATGCTTTACCAGTCTCTCGCTATAATATTTCCACATATAGAATTTCCTTATGTTGAATCATTTCAACATAGCACTCACATATGTTCACGACTAAATTAAAATTTCAATCTAACCTTTTAGATTTGAAATAAAGTATAAGTATCATCTCCCTTGCTATAGCGAAACAATTTTCCAAATTCTGCAACTTTGCAATTTAAAACTTTGTTTCCTATAATTAGTATTGCTAACTTGCAACACTTAACGTGATAATTCTGCTCCCACTAGCATAACAATTGCATTCTTTCCAGCATAACACTTATGCTCCCACTAGCTTTGACATGTACCCAAAAATCAACCGGGCTTTTAAAAATCAATACTTATTGACTTTCTTACTAAATTTCATATTTCTAATACAAGATGCTTCGATAAACCTTTATCTAGGCTTCTCAAACACATTCACATTTCCTTAGATAGCTCATATGTGTGTCTAAACTATTTTAGAACTTACAACAGCAAGTCCCGAATGTTCAAACTATTTGCTATTTCTCACAATTCAAACTATGAAGAGGGATGCGTAATCATAATCGAATTTGAGAATGCAATTAACACAACTGCTAACGCTTTAAAATCTACTTAGTGAAAATGTTTCCTCACAATCATTTTCATGAAATGGAGAGAAATCTTTGTCGCTTAGATTAACGGTTTATGTGTTCCTATCGATGTGAATTTGTCATTACCATATTCACATGAAAAGGTTAGTGACAAATCCAGACTCATATATACTGAACTAGCTCAATCATAATTTCTTGCCATTTGGCAGCACAAGGGCATACCATGTCTTCTAAGTTGTTGAGCAGTTTACCATTACAGATTAATGAAGTTTACACAATAATTTACAAACCTCAAGTCATGTGCTAATGATTAATGATAGGTTTACTTTTGATTAGTTCTTGAAACTTTTCAAGATCTTTAAGACTCCTACTGTCCTCTTGACATATAAGATTCTTTTGTCAAGAAACATTCATTGACAAACAAATATTCAAGAGTTAATGTGAGATCCTATCAAGACAACACTTCATGTAATTCGTCTTAGTTGACCTTTGTTTTTGTCCAAAACATCACAACTTACCAATTTCAAATGTAGAAGATGAAGAAACATTTCTACTTCACATGTCATGATGTGTTATAAACCTACTTAAGATTATGTCACTCAAGGCACAATCTTGGGGTATGACTCTAAGGCTCGATATTGGAATGAAGTATGATTCATCTATTTGAATTAACCATTTCAATAATTCACGATTCCTCTTCATAGCCATACAAATGCACCAAGGTGTCCTTAGAGGATCAAGCGTGACATGGTTCCATAATGAATAGAATGATCATAAAACATGATACTAAAGTATTATCCTTTCCTTTCAGATTGGAGAAACTTTTTTTTATCTTTCTACCTAATTCCATTCTTCTTATTCGTTCTGCTATACTTTGAATCTTTTCAATGTATCAGAATTACACTTAACCTTGTAAGCATAAACATATTTACTAAACCATTAGTAAATCATGATGAATAGCCTTTATCATTCTTTGTAGTGGACATGACCAGTTCCCATCAATGTGTACTAGAACCTTTTATCTTTAACTTGACTTACATACTTATGTAAACAAGGAATTAGTCCGAATTTCTCAAGTATCAATATTTTCATACATCACATGATTCAAGTCATATGATTCCAGGTTTCTGTCCAATTGAAACTTGGGCGATGAGAATCTTTCTTTACTTAAAAAATACGACACTAAAACAATTGATATAGCTAAGAATCAAACCATTTTCAACATTGTTATTAAAGGAAACACATGTAAAAACAATTTTCACACATGTCATTGCAAGGAAACATCAAATAAAAACTAAATTTTCTTTATTTATAAAAGGTGAGGAAAAACTAGTCCTTACAATACAAATATATATGAAAACTATGTTGCTATCTATTTTGACTTTACCATCCTTGCGATCCTTCAGGTAGATATGGAAGCTTCGCAACCAATTCCCTTCTCTTGGCAATAGAAACAAACAGACTCTCTTGGAGTGGTACATGGGACAATCTCAGACTTAGCCTTTTGTGACAACCTAAAATTTATTCCGTCACTGTAACCCATTTCCGTTAATAAAGCTCGTTTTTATTGAACTTTTCCGTTAACATTTTGGATTGGGCAAATTAAATTGAGACTTTTATTATGACTTCATAAGTGTCTGAACGAATTAGAAACACGCGAAACACCCTCAATATTCCCATGAAAAGTTTTTTTATTTACAACCGAGTCGAATTTTGACCATTTGATCGGGTACGACCATAAACTCCGTTTAACGTTAGTATTGGGTAGATTCCCACCTGGCCACAAACTCAAACCCTATATAAGGGTTGAGTGGTCACCCATTTGATCTTTTCCCACTCTTTAAGCTCTCTCTCTCTACCCTCTCTCTTCAAGACCCGATTTCTTCCAAGAATCTTCAAGTTTTCGTCCCCAAACTGTAAGTTCTCTTACCCTAGATTGTGTTAAAGCTCATTTCATGTCAATATAACATTAAAAACATAGAAGAATCACAAGAACAAGGTGTTTATGGCCCAAGAATCTTCTTAGGTCGTAAACCCTTAAAAGGGTGCCAAAATGCCCCTAACTTCTTCCTTATGCTTAGAGACTAGCTTAGATCATACCCTTGAAGTGTTATGGACCTTAAACATCAAGTTTGGAGGGTTGAATGAGGGTTTACGACCCAAGAACCTTCTTAGGCCGTAAACTCCCTCAAATGGTGCAAAATGTGCTCTAAATCCCTTACTTAGCCTTGGAACTTCACCTAAAAACATGTATGAATGAGCTTATGACCACAAAATGAAGGAAATGATGTGCCGAAGGGTTTAAGGCCATAAACCCTAGTGTTTACGACCGTGAACTCCCAAGGAGTGGTCCAAGGACCGCAAACTCCAAAGGAGTACCCTGTGGAATCCTAATCACTTCCCAAGCCTTTGATTTGATCTTAGAACCCTTCCTAGTGATGCAAGAGACCTTTAAGCACACAAATACACCCTCCCATGAGTTTATGACCTTAAACTCATTGCAGAATTGGTCCCTCAACTTTAAACTCACCTAAGGTGGGTATTTGAGGAGTAAACTCCATGGTGAGGTCATATGCTCCTTAGATGCTACCCTTGGCACTCCTAGCACCTAAAACAAAGTATTTTCATGCATTAGGGCGTAATTACTTACCTACTTAGTGATTTTAATAACTAAATAGACACCATTATGTATCACTTCATGTTACATAGGACCCACGCGTGTGTTCAAGCCCTAAATTGACACCTAGAGTCCTATTCGGCACATCCTCGTCTGGTCAGTTCATGCCCCTTAATTAACCTTTCAAATATTTTAAATTGATTTTATGGGGGGGGGGGGGATAAAAGTTGAATCTAACAATTTAAAGTATCAATCACATGTGATTTGTAACTTACTATCATAGAAGATTTCTATACTTTTAACTGTTTTGCCATCAAAACTGCTTTCAATGTTATCAAACTCATTTTCATGTTAATTTGTTATAAAAACTATTTTCAAACTCTTTTAAACTTCTTATATTTCTAAAATATATCCACACCAATATATTTATATAAGTAAGACTTGAAGGACTTAGGACTGATAGCTCACCTTTTTTCTTGTTCTTGTTTGATTGGGGTCTTAGGGTATATTGTTATCTGTCCGACTGTCGTTGAATTCTTAGTTATATATTGTAGGTATTTGTGCTGGATATGAATATCTTTACTTAGTTCAATACTTTTGGGTATCCAAGAATGACTACAACATGCTAGTTAACTATAATAGGTATAGTTAAGGATTACCATTTCTCACTACCATTACTATGATACCTACCAAAATTGGTACTATTATGAGTCTCTACATGTTAAGTACTATACAAGAAGAATACTATATACTATACAAAAGAGCACTATATATATTATACCGAGAAGCATACTATACACTAATACAAGAGAACATACTAAAACAGAATGTGATACACTATTCCTCTATACGGCACTTTACAGCGCCTCCACCGTGTAACCTTAGTCTCCTGGAAGGAGAGCAGGCTCTACATGTATAGATCTATACAGGGCGGACACTCTCATATCCCGACTGCTAGCTACATTCCGAGCCGACTAGGCCCAAGGATGATAACATGCTACCACACTACGTATGACCTAGAGGGTCATGATACATTCGATCGCCTATCCGCATGGTTACATAAAGATTCACATTCGGAACCCTAAATTAACAAATTATGAATTAAAGGTAAAGTAGACTTCCCAAGGTGTATTAAATACATATCACTACCTAGAGTCTGCGGTTATTTACCATTCAGCCGGCAGTAACATTGCTGGAATAATACATTATTTTCCCATTTACTTTGTTCAAATGAAGTTCAAACTATATTTTTATAATTCAGAGTCTAATTGGGAAAACTTTTACACACTCAAAGGATCAAACCTACAAGTAACCAAGTGTTGGCAGAAGATGACTTTTAATAGAAAATATAGGATTTTCTAGAGATTCACACTATTTTCGAACTTGATAACAAATTTCATGTTACACAATTGTAAACACTTATATACAAGCAATGACACTAAATTCTTATGAACTCACCAGCTTTATGCTGATACTCGTTTTCAAAATAACTTGTATTCTCAAGTCGTCAGTAGACAGGTACAGATGCAGCTTTTGAGAAGATGCAGCACATACAAGACTCCTCTTTATTTTTTATTATACTTTTTGGTGTCTAACCGACTGTATAGAACACGCTTGTATTACAATTACTATACTAATGCAATGGATGTTGTTGCTTTTTTTACTATTATGCATTGTTATGATACTGTACATGACGTCCTCCACCCCAGAACGTATTCCGCCGTTCTAGGTTTTGGTGTCTGACAGATTGGTATCAGAGCATTGTTTATAGTGAATCAAGTATATCGACCCATAAAAGATATACGAACTATAAACACTTCGGGACTAAAACACTCTGACCAAGAATATATACTTTTAAATACTAAAATATTTAACTAAGTATATATATATACACATCCATAAATACAAAGGATCAGTATCATGCTAGAACAGAACAAAAGTATTAAGATTGTTGGACAACACAATTGGGCTTAGAGACATATAGTCACATCTGGGTGGATGTAGCCTGATCAACTACATTTTCCTAGGAGTGACTAGCATGTGCCTAAGAGTGATTATGATGTTGCAACAAGTCTAAAAACTTACCCACACTACCACAAGAATGTTAAAACAAGAACACTATAGGAGTATTATGCATTCTGTTAACTACATATGTGAGAACTAAAAGGGTCGTTACTAGTAGGGCAATAGTTGCTAAGTCGATACACCACAGTTACATATGACTAAGGTGCTATAGATATAGAATCTGTGATCTTTGCTTCATTTCCTGTTCTTGTTTGATTGTGGACTTAGAGTTAGGGTGACTTATTCGAAGGTCTATCCTGCTTCGGTTACATGTAATTGGTATGCACTATGCAAGTATTGTGTCGGCTAATAACGATCATCTTATAAGTATCCTAGATTAGTACATCTATTAACCTTTCTTTCCCCCTTTCTCGCGTAGATTGCATGGTTGGCTTCCACCTTCCCGGTGATCCGTACTATCCAAACAAAGGCAATGGGGGATGGCTCGATGAGGAGCCAGAAGATGATCACCCGATCCCTTTGGATGATCATCGTGTTGAGGGATTTTCGGATAGCTCCAACTCCGAAACAGAAGTCAACAACCTGGCCCCAATAGCTCTAAACCCTAACTCCCATCCAGCATTTCAAGGTCCCACTCCCACGTGGGCCATAACCTTGAACCGATGGAGCGATGAGCAGGGTCATCATTTACCTTTCAATGGAGACCGAAGCTTCTATAACATAAGAAAGGGAGGTTCAGCGGACCGAGTCTTGCCCATCATGGTCCGTAGGATTGCCAGGAACGTTGAGCAAGGTCAAGCAGCCATTGGTAGAGTTGTGGAAGTTGATGCCAACTCTAACCTTAACACTGTTCGCATCCGCCAACTGGAAGAAGCCATGGATAGGAAGAGGAGGACCATTGAGGCTCTGCAGCAACAGCTAGCTGCATCCCGAACCGAAGTTAGGGAACTTCGAGCACGTCAGAGGGCTCATGAACGACATCTTTAGGAAGTTGTACGCCAACTGGATGATCTGATGGTTCGCCCAATGGGTACCCGTCGCCAGTAGAAGATGTCAAATCATCTCTCTCTTTTGTTTAAGTACTAGCCTTTCCTTTTCTATGCTCGATAGAGCACTTGTCTTTAAACATTCCTAACTTTGAAAGTACCTTACCTACACTCCTAGACTGCCAACATTTTCCCTTATGGTGTGATGTAAGAGCTATTGTTATGTCACTTTTCCCGAACTTATATTACATCATTAATACCAGTAATATTGGCAGTTACCTACTTCATGAGAAAGTTTATGCCTTCGTATTTTTCCTTACTCTGTTGCTATGACTCTCTCTGATAATTGGACTATGTCGATTTAGTCCATGAAACGCTCTCATCATGTTTGCAATTGATTCTTACTATTGTCAGCACTCTATGAACTTTCAGTAAAAGATGCCTCCCTGCAAGTGCCCGAACAAAGGCAGACCTACGGCTCAAATCCCACCTCCACCACCTGCTCCTCCGCAGTTCGATCCGGTGTTGTTTCAGACAGCTGTAACCGCAGTTGTGACTGCAGCTATGGCCCAAATGAATTCTGGCGATGCAAGTGGAGCCGGAATGGGCACCAATTCTAGACATGGTCAAATCCAAGCACGTATGCAGGGGTGCACCTATAAGGATTTCATGAACTGCAAACCAACATTTTTCAATGGGATAGGAGGGATCCTTGCTTTGTCCCAATGGATCGAAAGCACAGAAGCCGTCTTTGAAATGTGCTCATGCCCCTAAGAAAGCAAAATAAAGTTCATTGCTGCCACTTTCACTGAAAGGGCCCTGACATGGTGGAATGGCCATGTCAATTCACTCTTTTTAGTAACAGCCAACACCATGGGCTGGGATACACTGAAGGAACTACTGAGAAGGGAATACTGCCCTAGAGGTGAGGTTCAGAAACTCGAGGAGGAACTACTGAACCTCAAGATGAAAGGGACAGACATAGTGACTTATACGGCCAGGTTCTGCGACCTGGTAGCTATGTGCCCTAACATGTTGCCATCTGAAAGCAAGAAAATTGAACGATACATCTGGGGTTAGTGGCCCCATATCGAGGGAACGTTCTGTCATCACACCCTTCAACCTATGACGGCGCCAAGGAATTGGCCCACAGGTTGATTGATCATGAACTTCCTTCCACTCCATCAACAACAACAACAACTGCCACTACACCGACCAAGACATCCGACAACAAGAGGAAGCGGTGGGACCAAAAGAAGGGCAAGAAAACTCAATCCTCTTCCCAAAACCAACAAACTATGGATGTCCATGCTGCTACTACTCCTGCTACCCCTGTACCCGCAAAATCCTATGCTGGAAACCCACCCAAGTGCCCAAAGTGCCCCTTCCATCATAACGGCCCCTACCGTGAAATGCACTCCACTAATTGCGATTGGAAGGGCCATACCGCCCGGTTTTGCAGATCTCAACCCAAACCCATTTCTCAGGTTCCCGGGTCGGGAGTAAGCCAGGCCTGTTATGGCTATAGCGAAGTAGGGCATTTCAAGAAAAACTGCCCAAAAGTTGGGAATGCGGGAGGAACATGGAGACTACTTGCTATTGGCCACAATGAAGCAATAGCAAACTCCACAGTAGTCACGGGTACGTTCCTTCTTGATAACTCTTATGCTTGTATCCTATTCAATAGTAGAGCACAAAGAAGTTTTGTAAACCATAACTTTAGACAATTACTTAAGCAATCTCCACAACCACTAAAAGAAACATTCGTTGTAGAAATGGCTAACGGAAAGAAAGAGAGTTCTAACGAAATCTACATAGGTTGTACCCTCACACTAGATAATCATTCGTTTCCAATCAACCTCATACCAGTATCGATCAAGAGTTTCGATGTCATTTTGGGCATGGACTGGTTCAGTCTCCATCGTGCTGATATCATGTGCTTCGACAAAGCCATCCGCCTAAACCCACCGAATAACGAAACTTTGTTAATCTACGGAGACAAATACAGTACGAGTCTTCATATCATCTCGAGTTTTCAAGCCCAGAAGTACTTACGTAAAGATTATCATGCGTTCTTTGCACACGTTGTCGACACGAGCCAAAAAGAGAAAAACCTAAAAGACTTCCCCGACGTTTTTCCAGAAGAGTTACTAGGCTTACCTCCCCAATGCTAGTTCGAGTTCAGGATCGACTTAATTCCAGGAGCTACCCCAGTATCCAAATCGCCCTATCATCTAGCACCTACTGAGATGCAAGAGCTATCGGGTCAACTTAACGGGCTGCACAAAAAGGGATTTATAAGACCAAGATTCTCACCCTGGGGAGCGTCGGTCTTGTTCGTAAAGAAGAAAGACGGATCGTTCCGTATGTGCATCGATTATAGAGAGCTCAACAAACTCACGGTCAAGAATCATTACCCTCTCCCCTGTATAGACGATTTATCTGACCAACTGCAAGGGGCGAGTTATTTTTCCAAGATTGATCTAAGGTCCGGGTATCATCAATTGCGTGTGTCCGAGGAGGATGTCCCAAAAATAGCTTTCCGAACTCGTTACAGACACTACGAGTTCGTAGTGATGCCCTTCGGACTGACCAACGCGCCCGCAATATTCATGGACTTATTGAATAGGGTGTGTTGGATCAGTTCGTCATCGTCTTCATTGATGACATACTCATCTACTCTCGAAGTAAGGAGGAGCATAACGATCATCTACGACAGTCCTAGAAACCCTACGATCGGAGAGGTTATATCCGAAGTTCTCTAAGTGCGGATTCTGGATCCGAAGAGTCGAAATCTTAGGACACGTGGTTAGCGAAGAAGGAATCCACGTGGACCCATCCAAGATTAAAGCTATTGAGAATTGGTCAGCACTGAAGACGCCTACAGAAATTCATCAATTTCTAGGCCTCGCTGGCTACTACCGTAGATTCATTTAGACCTTCTTTAGGATCGCGAAACCCCTTACGGAATTGACCCAGAAAGGCATGACCTTTGACTAGGGAGAGAAACAAGAGAAGGCATTCCAGACCCTGAAGCGAGCCTTATGCACTGCACCAATACTGTCCCTCCCCGAGGGGACAAAACATTTTGTGGTATACTGCGATGCGTCCAATCAGGGGCTCAGTTGTGTTCTGATGCAACGAGGTAAGGTCATCACCTATGCCTCGGGACAGCTGAAGACACAAGAAGTTAACTACACCACGCACGACCTCGAATTAGGAGCGGTTGTATTAGCTCTAAAGATCTAGAGACACTATCTGTAATGTATGAAAAGCACGATATACACTGACCACAAAAGCCTCCCACACATACTGAACCAGAAGGAGCTTAATATGAGACAACGACGGTGGGTCGAGCTACTCAATGATTATGACTGCGAGATTCGTTATCACCCGGGAAAAGCCAATGTAGTAGAAGACGCCCTAAGTCGAAAGGAATATTCTGGTCGAAGAGTCAAGTCATTAACAATGACTATCCATTCGCATCTATCCGCATAGATTAAGGAGGCTCGGCTCGAAGCTTTGAAACCGAAAAATGTAGCTGGAGAATCCCTGCAAGGAATGGATAAGAACCTAGAAGTTAAGGGTGACAGAGCATTATATCTCATGGACCGAATCTGGACACCGTGATATGATGGCTACAGAGACTTGGTCATGAAGGAAGCACACAACACTCGATATTCTGTTCACCCAGGTTCAGATAAGATGTATCTGGACCTCAAGAAATCATATTGGTGGCCTAACATGAAAGCAGAGATTGCTACCTTCGTGAATAAATGTCTTACTTGCGCAAAGGTCAAGGTCGAATACCAGAAGCCATCAGGTCTACTATAGCAACCGTAGATACCTTAATGGAAGTGGGAGCGGATCACTATGGATTTCATAACCAAGCTACCCAAGACAACACGTGGGCTTGATACCATATGGGTCATCGTCGACAGATTGACCAAGTCCGTGCACTTCCTACCCATCAAGGAAACAGATAAGATGTAACGCCCCAAAATACGGGCCAAAGATTTCATTTTTAATTAAGTGATTTGCAAACGTTTGTAACAAAATATTATTCGACCATATCATTTAATAAAACATGTCTCGTGTCTGTAAACCAAAACGTAAATCATAATAATATAAGAGCACAAATCCCACAATGTCTCATAGTGCGGAAAAACAAGAGCGTGTGTGTGATATGTCGCTACTGCGCCAGCTCCTTCCCCTTGGCTGAAGAGGTACCTGAAACAATAACTAAAAACCATAAGCGCGAAGCTTAGTGAGTTCCCCCACTGTACCACATAACATATAACCACATATCAAACATATATTGTCAGGCATATCTGGGTGCCCGACCTACCCCTTCGGTCCTTTCGACCGGATATTAGCTAGCATATCTGGGTGCTGGCCTCCCCTTCGGTCCACTCGACTAGATACTAACTAGCACATCTGGGTGCTGGTCTCCCCTTTGGTCCTCTCGACCGGATGCTGGGGACTATTTCACCCCTTACTACTACTACCATATAACACATATCACATAATCTATCTAGCATGGCAGGGCATGACTGCCCCTTCGGCCCTACCGACCGGTAAACCGGGGACTATCTCCGTACTGTCACTAGCACATAGCATCATATCATACTAGCACATAAACGTAACGCAGGTAGTAGCAACCCTAGATGAATATCACAGAGACAATCATCTAATCTTACAACTCCTATTGGTGGGCCAACATTGTGGTCATAGACCCACTGCTACTGGAAGGTAACTCACCTCGAAAGTAGATGCTGAAAGTCTGCTTGTTGAGCGCCTGAGTGTTGAACCGGTAATCCTCCGGCTATAAATCATGAACATAGATTAGACACTCATAAATACCCTTAGGTCAAATGACTGACCCTCCCCTGGTCCAAGGTCAACTCCTTGGTCAAACTCAATTTCCAGTTGACTGGACTCGCCCAGTCATGGCATAGACTAGCCGAGTCCTTCCCTTACTAACCAGGTCCGACTCGACCAGTCCTTCTTCCCACTCAATTAGTCACCCTTAAGTCACTACTTGGGACGATTGAACCGACTTGCGACCCGACTCGCCGAGTCTAAGAACAACTCGCCGAGTCCCCACGAGCAGATCTCCTGCTCGCTTCCAAATCCTCAGCAGAGCATCTTTTTTGAGGATTTGGGTTTCTAGGACTATTGCTACATGCTAAATTTCTAATTCCACGTGCAGATACGAAGGGTTGGACCTCCAATACTTAAACCCCTCTCACTCAGTAACAGTTCATCTGACTCACCGAGTTTGAAGAACAACTCGTCGAGTACCAGGCAATCTTCATAGGACTTTTCGACTTGTTCATCCAACTCGCCGAGTCTATAGCCATCTTCATAGAACTTGCCGAGTCCCTTGACCCATTTCCCATATTGACCAAATCTGAGACATGCAACGCCTCAAAACCATATATCTATGTTCCTAGGGCATGCTTATCACGTAAACTTGCAAACTTTACGTGCACGCATGGTCCTACAAGCTCCAAAAGGCAAATCCAAGCTTTTTATGAGGTCATACACTCAATGGGGACCTCAATCACTCCAACCACAAAAACTTTATACTTTTAATACGTCCATAATCTCTAGGTTTGAAGTCCTTTCGGATCATTAAGCAAAAACATAAGGAGTATGGTGTTTTAGGGCTTCAAAACCACCATTTTAGGGACAAAAGGGAATCTAAAGAACTAGTGATCAAGGTAGAGGCTTTTCTACCTGAATGGAAGCCTCTTGCAGTGTAGATTCTGGATCTACCTCCCCTCCTTGCACATTACAACCTCTTTCTTCTTCTTCTAAGCTCCAAACCTTCTTCACAAAGCCAAAATCACTCTCAAGAACAAAATGGGGGCTAGGGTTTTGCTATTCAGCTCTCTGGAAGTGTTAGGGACAAAGGAGTCTAAGTTAGAGCGTTTAAATATGGTGCAAACACCTGGATTAGGGTTTTTTCCCAAACAGGGTCTACTCGCTGAGTCTAAGAACCGACTCGCCGAGTCCAAAGTTCAGTCCCCGCGTCTTATCTCGCTCCTACTCGGTGAGTTGGTCCATCAACTCGCCGAGTCCAAGGAAAAATGCATTATTTTAAAAATGTTAATTACAAGGAGTACGTATCGGGAACCAGGTGCTACAAATCTCCCCCACTTATCTTAGACTTCGTCCTCGAAGTCTGCTGCTAGGTCCTAAAACAGCTCGGGGTAGTGCTCCATCATCTCTTCCACCGGCTCCCAAGTCCACTCCGATCCCTTCCGGTGCTGTCATTGTACCTTCACGAGTTCCACCCTTTTGTTCCTCAGATCCTTCGACATCCTGTCGAGGATTGCCACAGGCCACTCAATTTAATTCAGACTGCCATCTACCTGAATATCTTCCAAAGGCACCACTGCCGATTCATCCACCAAACACTTCCACAACTGAGAGATGTGGAAAGTGATGTGGATCTGGCTAAGTTCGGCTGGCAGGTCCAACCTATACGCCACCTTGCCCACCCGGGCTACAACCCTGAATGGCCCGTTGAACCTTGGGCCTAACTTTCCTCGCTTTCTGATTTGGATGACACCTTTCCATGGTGACACCTTTAGAAGAACCATATCCCCGACTTGGAATTCCATGTCTGAACGGCGCTTGTCGGCATAACTTTTCTTCTGACTCTGAGCAGTCTGAAGCCTGCTCCGGACCTGCTGAATCTTCTCTGTCGTCTAGAGAACCACTTCGGTGCTTCCCATGACCCTCCGACCAACCTCTCCCCAACATATCGGGGTCCTGCATCTCCGTCCGTACAACATCTTGAAGGGAGGACGGTCAATACTCGCGTGGTAGCTGTTGTTGTATGAAAACTCAGCTAAAGGAAGATATGTATCCCAACTACCACCGAAATCTAACACGCATGCCCGCAACATATCCTCAAGAGTCTAGATGCTCCGCTCACTCTGACTATCCATATGCGAGTGAAAGGCAGTGCTAATTTGCAGACGAGTTCCCAACTCATCATGAAACTTCTTCCAAAACCTAGAAGTAAAACGCACATCTCTGTCTGAAATCACTGATACTGGCACCCCGTGCCGTGCCACTATCTCCCTGATATAGATGTCAGCTAACTTCTCGGCCGAGATGCTCTCCTGAATCGGGATAAAATGGGCGCACTTGGTCAATCGATCCACGATGACCCATATAGAATCCACTCCTCGTGCGGTACTGGGAAGCTTCGTGATAAAATCCATCGCAATATCTTCCCATTTCCACAACGTGATATCCAACGACTGCATCTTGTCGTGCGGTCTCTGATGCTCGGCCTTGACCTTCCTGCTGGTCAAGCACCGCTCGACGTACCAAGCCACATCCCGCTTCATGCAGGGCCACCAATAGTCCAGACGAAGATCCCTATACATCTTCGTCGCCCCAGGATGAATAGAGAATCGGGATTTGTGCGCCTCCTCCATCAAAATCTGGCGCATGCCTCCGAGGTATGGCACCCACACCCTGCGGTGTAATGTCAATAATCCCCTACTGTCATAGTCGAAGGAGGAAACCTGACCCACTATGCGCTCACTCTTTCGATGTTCCTCCATCAGGACCTCCTGCTGGGCCTTCCGAATCCGCTCCAAAAGCGGAGTTACCACTATCATCCGCATGCAAATATCCCTGATCGGCGCCGCCTTACGGCTAAGCGCATCGGCCACCACATTGGCCTTCCCCGGGTCGTAAAGGATCTCACAATCATAATCCTTCACCACATCAAGCCACCGATGATGCCTCATGTTCAAATTTGGCCGATCCATAAGGTACCTCAAACTCTTGTGGTCCGTGTAAATGGTACACCGAATCCCGTAGAAGTAATGTCGCCAAATCTTGAAGGCGAAGACCACCACCCCCAACTCTAAATCATGTGTCGGGTAGTTCGCCTCGTAAGGCTTTAGCTTCCTCGAAGTGTAGGCAATGACATGCCCTCTCTACATCAGTACCGTCCCCAACCATGAAATGGAAGCGTCACAATATACCACAAAATCCTCCACGCCCTCTGGCAGGGCTAAGATTGGCGCCTCGCACAATCTTATTCTCAGAACCTCGAACGCTGCCTGCTGCTCAGGGCCCCATCAAAAGACCACGACTTTCTTAGTCAACCGTGTCAGGGGTACGGCTATTTTGGAGAATTCTTGAATGAATCTCCGATAGTAGCCTGCTAAACCCATGAAACTCCGAATCTCAGATGGAGACTTCGGAACCTCCCATCTCATCACGACCTCTATCTTGGCCGGGTCAACTAGTATACCATTCTAGTTGACAAGGTGCCCAAGGAATTGCACCTTGTGCAACCAAAACTCGCACTTGGAGAACTTGGCGTACAAGCTCTCCTTCCGCAGGGTCTCCAAAACCTCTCTCAGATGCTCCTCGTGCTCCTCCTACGCCTTTGAATAAACCAAGATGTCATCAATGAAAACTATCACAGACCGATCCAGCATCGGTCTGCACACGCGATTCATGAGGTCCATGAACGGGGCAGGAGCATTGGTGAGCCCAAACGGCATCTCCACAAACTCATAATGGCCATAACGCGTCTGAAACGTGGTCTTCTGCACATCCTCCTCTCTGACCCTCATCTGGTGGTAACCTGAACGCAAATCGATCTTGGAGAACCAATATGCTCCCTGTAACTGGTCAAAGAGGTCATCAATCCATGGGAATGGGTGACGGTTCTTCATCGTTACCTTGTTCAGCTGCCGATAATCTATACATATCCGATGCGACCCGTCCTTCTTCTTCACAAACAGAATCGGGGCTCCCCAGGGTGAACTGCTTGGTCTAATGAATCCCTTGTCTAACAGCTCCTGTAGCTGCGTAGACAACTCCTGCATCTCGGGAGGAGCCAACCGGTATGGTGCCTTGGCTATCGGAGCCGCACCAGGGACTAGGTCGATCCTAAACTCTACCTGTCGCTCCGGAGGTATTCCATGAAGCTCCTCCGGGAACACATCAGCGTAGTCTCGCACCACTAGAAACTCGCTCACCGTCGCCTTACCCGCCTCTCGGGTATCCATAACATACACTTCATATCCCGCGCAACCCTGCTGAACATAGCGCCTAGCTCTCGCTGCTAAACATATTGTGGGTCCACGCTGTGGCCTCTCGCTGTGGATCACCAACTCTCCCCCGCTTGGGGTCCTGATCCGCACCAGCTGTTGTGCACAATCTATTACCGCCCCATTAGGGCTCCACCAATCCATGCCTATGATCACCTTGTTCCCATGCAATGGAAAGGGAACCAAATCCACCAAATAAGCGCTCCTTAAACAACCTTAGAACACAATCCCTAAACACTGCTGATGCTCGAACCGATCGATCATCGACAATCTCTACCTCTAGAGGGCAATCTAACATGCCCGAAGACTCAGTAAACTTCTTGCTAAGCGCAAGAGAAACAAACGATCGGGTGGCACCCGAGTCAAACAACACCTAAACAGGGATACAGTTCACATGGAACGATCCTACTCATAAACACAGAGCACATATCAATATTATAACATCATATAAATAAAATAGAGGAAAAGAATCATACTCGTCACCACATCGGGTACGGCGCGTTCCTCCTTGGTAGTCAGCTGAAACGCCCGGCTCCTCCCCACTGGAGCCTCTGCCTTGCCCTGCCGGCCATCAGTGATCTGCAGGGTCGCTGGCGCTGGCGCCTTCACTGGCGTCGATGCTGCTGTCAACTGGGGGCAACTGGCCTTCTTGTGGCCCCTATAGTTGCAATGGAAACATAGCAACTCAGACGTCTGTATCACAGGTGCAGGGGCGGTACAATCCCTGCTGAAGTGCCCTGACTTGCTGCACTTATAGCAGCCTGACGATCCCAACTTGCACGGTCCCTCGTGCGTCTTGCCGCATTTCCTACAGCAGCCCCACCCCTGTTGGCCTTTCGGCCCCGCATCTGATCCCTTGGGCTTGTTCCCCGAAGCCCCCATAACATGCCCCTCTTCCGTCTTCCTCTTCCGGATGTGCTTCAGATCTATCTCCCTCTCCTTGCCCTGGCAATCATAGAGTCCAGGGTAGGGCAAGTTGAAAAACTGACATGCTCCCAAATATCAGCTCGTAGCATGTCATGATAGTGGGTCCTCCTCATATCCTCATCACCCGTGTACTGGGGCACCAACAACGCCCTCTCCCGGAACTTGGCGGTGATCTCCGCCACAGTCTTTATCGTCTGCCTCATATCCAAAAACTCCCTGGCCAGCTGCTGAAGCTCGACAGCCGGCGCAAACTCTGCCTTGAACCTGGTCACAAAGTCCGACCAGGTCATAGCCTTAACAGCCGAGGCTCCCAACGAGTCACCGACGGACTCCCATCAATCTCTAGCTCGGTCTCTCAAACATCCTGCTACAAATCTCTCCTTCGACCCCTCAGGGCGGAAGCTAGTCAACTATGCAGACTCAATATCGGCAATCCATCGCTTGGCAGCTATGGGGTCCTTCGCCCCGTGAAAATCCGGCGCACCACTGCCCCTAAAGTCCTTAAAGGACAGTATGCGAGATCCTGACTGGCCAGATGCCATGTCACTCCTGAATGCCCTGAGGCGGTCGTCCATCAGCTCGACTATCCCTTCCTTGATCGACCCGAAAATGATAGGGGTCGACTCAAGGATGCCCCTGGTGATCTCTGACGCGATGAACTCGCGTAGCCTCTCATCTACTGGCTCGGATCTTGATCCTGAACCCGATCCCTCTCCAGAACTGCCACCTGCTAGCCTCTGACGTAGTACCACCATTCTGCAATACACACAGGCAACCATTAGTGATAATGATACCTCTAAAGGGATCACATTTGTTTCAAGTTCCATGGTCTTGTCTCGGCCTTCCTTAGTTCGGGTACGGATCCTCTGCTTTCAGTAGTACGGTCCCATACTACCTTCCACATCTATCCATACCTACTTTAAGGACTGCCTCGACTACACCAGATCCCTTTCACTACTACTAATAACTGCTATTTCCATTCTAGGCTTGCCCTAGGGAAAATCTCTGAGTCCACCCAAACCGGTCCTCAGCTGCTGAAGGATTCCTTGTAATGCCAATTAGCCATTACCTGAATACCATCACATGTGATGAGGCTCAGATAATCCTTCGAGTAACATGCTCGTCCCTACAACGGTTAGACTCAAACAAGAGCTGCGCAATAGGGCCAAATCCAGCACTCTGAGATTATTCAACCATGATCATATGTGATGTGACGTATTCACCTAATAACTAACTCCCATCACTAAGAGTCCTACTAAGCACAAATCAAGCAGCATTCGGACACAGGAAAACTACTCAAGCAAATTTGTCCTCATTGTGAGAAGGTGAACTATCATATAATGCTATGCTTATACTACTAGGCATAACCTAAATAGGATGTCCTACTACTGTCTACTCATTACTAGCATGCAATTCTCATTAGCTAAAGCACATAAAGCAGGCACATAAGGCATCGCTCCTACATCCTTAGTCCTATTCTAGCATGTTGTTCTACTGAAACTGTTAAACATAACATAAACTTGTATGGGTACTTTGGGGAATACTTACTTGAGCTTCGCTAGTCACGCACATCACACATTTCGTTTTTTCTTAAAACTCTTTACTTAGTCCTTTATAAAACTTTTCTTTTCCAAAATTCCTTAATCCCACGATTTGAGTTCAGACACCCCCGAAGGTGTGTCCGAATCCCTCAAACCAGGGCTCTAATACCAACTTGTAATGCCCCAAAATACGGGCCAATAATTTCATTTTTAATTAAGTGATTTGCAAACGTTTGTAACAAAATATCATTCGACCATATCATTTAATAAAACATGTCTCGTGTCTGTAAACCAAAACGTAAATCATAATAATACCAGAGTACAAATCCCAGAATGTCTCATAGTGGAAAAAAACAAGAGCGTGTGTGTGATATGCCGCTACCGCGCCAGCTCCTTCCCCTTGGCTGAAGAGGTACCTGAAACAACAACTAAAAACCGTAAGCACGAAGCTTACTGAGTTCCCCCACTGTACCACATACCATATAACCACATATCAAACATATATTGTCAGGCATATCTGGGTGCCCGACCTACCCTTTCGGTCCTCTCGACCGGATATTAGCTAGCATATATGGGTGCTGGCCTCCCCTTCTGTTCTCTCGACCAGATACTAACTAGCATATCTGGGTGCTGGTCTCCCCTTCGGTCCTCTCGACCGGATGATGGGGACTATTTCACCCCTACTACTACCATATAACACATATCACATAATCTATCTAGCATGGTTGGGCATGACTGCCCCTTCGGCCCTACCGACCAGTAAACCAGGGACTATATCCCCTACTGTCACTAGCACATAGCAACATATCATACTAGAAAATAAACATTGCACATGTAGTAGCAACCCTAGATGAATATCAGAGAGACAATCATCTAATCTTACAACTCCTACTGGTGGGCCGGCATTGTGGCCGTAGACCCACTGCTACTGGAAGGTAACTCAACTCGAAAGTAGCTGCTAAAGTTTGCTTGCTGAGTGCCTGACTGCTGAACCGGTAATCCTCCGTCTATAAATCATGAACATAGATTAGACACTCATAAATACCCTTAGGTCAAATGACTAATCCTCCCCTGGTCCAAGGTCAACTCCTAGGTCAAAGTCAACTTCCAGTTGACTGGACTCGCCGAGTCATGGCATAGACTCGCCGAGTCCTTCTTCTACTAACCCGGTCCTACTCGACCTGTCCTTCTTCCCACTCACCGAGTCACCCTTAACTCACTACTTGGGACGATTGAACCGACTCGCGACCCAACTCGCCGAGTCCAAGAACAACTCGCCGATTCCCCACGAGCAGATCTCCTGCTCACTTCCAAATCCTCACCAGAGCATCTTTTTTGGGGATTTGGGTTTCTAGGACTATTGCTACATGCTAAATTGCTAATTCTGCGTGCAGATACGAAGGGTTCGACCTCCAACACGTAAAACCCTCTCACTCAGTAACAGTTCATCTAACTCGCCGATTTTGAAGAACAACTCATCGAGCACCAGGCAATCTTCATAGGACTCGCCGAGTTGTTCATCCAACCCGCCGAGTCTAAGGCCATCTTCATAGAACTCGCCGAGTTTCACTTTGGGACTCGCCGAGTCCCTTGACCCATTTCCCATATAGACGAAATCTGAGACATGCAATGCCTTAAAACCATAGATCTATGTTCCTAGGAAATGCTTATCACGTAAAGTTGCAAACTTTACGTGCATGCATGGTCCTACAAGCTCCAAAAGGCAAATCCAAGCTTTTTATGAGGTCATACACTCAATGGGGACCTCAATCACTCCAACCACATAAACTTTATACTTCTAATACGTCCATAATGTCTAGATCTGAAGTCCTTTCGGATCATTAAGCACAAACACAAGGAGTATGGTGTTTTAGGGCTTGAAAACCACCATTTTAGGGACAAAAGGGAATCTAAAGAACTAGTGATCAAGGTAGGGGCTTTTCTACCTGAATGGAAGCCTCTTGCAGTGTAGATTCTGGATCTACCTCCCCTCCTTGCACACTACAACCTGTTTCTTCTTCTTCTAAGCTCCAAACCTTCTTCACAAAGCCAAAATCACTCTCAAGAACAAAATGGGGGCTAGGGTTTCTCTCTTCATGTCTCTAGAAGTGTTAGGGACAAAGGAGTCCAAGTTAGAGCGTTTAAATACAGTGCAAACACCCGGATTAGGGGTTTTCCCCAAACAGGGTCTACTCGCCGAGTCCGAGAACCGACTCGTCGAGTCCAAAGTTCAGTCCTCGCGTCTTATCCCGCTCCTACTCGGCGAGTTGGTCCATCAACTCGTCGAGTCCAAGGCAAAAATGCATTATTTTAAAAATGTTAATTACTAGGAGTACGTATCGGGAACCAGGTGCTACATAAGATGGAGAAACTCCCAAGTACATACATTAAGGAGATCGTACGACTACATGGTGTCCTTATATCTATAATCTCCGATAGAGATAGTAGGTTCACTTCGAGATTTTGGCAATCGTTACAAAACACATTATGGACGAGGCTGGACATGAGTATAGCCTACCATCCGCAGATATATGGAAAGAGCGAGAGGACTATCCAAACCTTGGATGATATGCTCTGAGTCTGTGTGATCGACTTTGGTAAGGCATGGGATACCCACTTACCCCTTGTCGAGTTTCCCTACAACAACAGTTATCACACGAGCATCAAGGAAGCTCCATTCGAAGCCCTCCACGGCCGGAAGTGCAGATCCCCTCAATGCTTGGCTGAGGTGGGTGACACTCAGTTAGCTAAAGGACGAGTTCCTGACAGCGCTCTCACAGGTCCGGAAATCATTCGAGAAACGACCGAGAAGATCGTATAGATTCGCGAACGATTAAAAGTCGCTAGAGATCGACAGAAAAGCTACGCAGACAAACGAAGAAAACCTTCGGAATTCCAGGTGGCAGACCGAGTCCTTTAGAAAGTCTCACCCTGGAACGCACGATACGCTTTGGAAAACGTGGAAAGCTGAATCGGAGATACATAGGGCCTTTCAAGATTCTCGCTAGAATCGGCTCCGTAGCTTACAACTTAACCTGCCCCATGAACTCAGTAACATACACCCTACCTTCCACGTCTCGAACTTGAAAAAGTGCCTATCCGACGAGACTCTCGTAATTCCACTAGATGAGATCGAGATCAATGAGAGCCTCATCTTCATGGAAGAACCTGTGGAGATTATAGACCGAGAGGTCAAACGAACGAAACAAAGCCGCATCCCAAATGTGAAGGTTCACTGGAATGCCAAGCCAGGACCGGAGTTCACGTGGGAGCGCGAGGATCAAATGAAACTTAAATATCCTCATCTTTTTGCTTAGTTATTTTGTAGTAACGTAGTTGTTTGAACTCTAATTTCGGGACGAAATTCCCACTAACGGGGGGATGATATGACAACCAGAAATTTATTCCGTCACTGTGACCCATTTCCGTTAATAAAGCTCGTTTTTATTAAACTTTTCCGTTAACATTTTGGATCAGGAAAATTAAATTGAGACTTTTATTATGACTTCATAAGTGTCGGAACGAATTAGAAACATGCGAAACACCTTCAATATTCCCTTGATAAGCTTTTTTTAGTTACGACCAAGTCGAATTACGACCATTTAATCGGGTACGACCATAAACTCCGTTTAACGTCGGTATTGGGTAGATTCCCACCTGGTCACAAACTCAAACCCTATATAAGGGTTGATTGGTCACCAATTTGATCTTTTCCCACTCTTTAAGCTCTCTCTCTCTACCTTCTCTCTTCAAGAACCGATTTCTTCCAAGAATCTTCAAGTTTTCGGCCCCAAACTATAAGTTCTCTTACCCAGATTGTGTTAAAGCTCATTTCATGTCAATATAGCATTAAAAACACCCAAGAATCACAAGAACAAGGTGTTTACGGCCCAAGAACGTTCTTAGGCCGTAAACCCTTCAAAGGGTGCCAAAATTCCCCTTAACTCCTTCCTTATGCTTAGAGACTAGCTTAGATCATACCCTTGAAGTGTTATGGACCTTAAACATCAAGTTTGGAGGGTTGAATGAGGGTTTACGGCCCAAGAATCTTCTTAGGTCGTAAACTCCCTCAAATGGTGCAAAATGTGCCCTAAACCCCTTACATAGCCTTGGACCTTAACCTAGAAACTTGTATGAATGAGCTTAGGAACAGAAAAACGAAGGAAATGATGTGCCCAAGGGTTTACGGTCATAAACCCTAGTGTTTACGACCGTGAACTCCCAAGGAGTTGTCCAAGGACCGCAAACTCCAAAGGAGTACCCTTTTGAACCCTAATCACTTCCCAAGCCTTTGATTTGATCTTAGAACCCTTCCTAGTGATGCAAGAAACCTTTAAGCACAAAAATACACCCCCCATGAGTTTACAGCCATAAACGCATGGGGGAATTGGTCCCTTAACTGTAAACTCACCTAAGGTGGGTATTTGAGGAGTAAACTCCATGGTGAGGTCATATGCTCCTTAGATGCTACCCTGGGCACTCCTAGCACCTAAAACAAAGTATTTTCATGCATTAGGGCGTAATTACTTACCTATTTAGTGATTAAATAACTAATTAGACACCATTATGTATCACTTCATGTTATATAGGACCCTCACGTGTGTTCAAGCTCTAAATTGACACCTAGAGTCCTACCCGGCACATCCTCGTCTGGTGAGTTCATACCCCTTAATTAACCTTTCAAATGTTTTTAAATGCTTTTATGGGGGGGGGAATAAAAGTTGAATCCAACAATTTATAGTATTAATCACATGTGATTTGTAACTTACAATCATAGAAGTTTTCTATACTTTTAACCGTTTTGCCATCAAAACTGCTTTCAATGTTATCAAACTCATTTTCATGTTAATTTGTTATAAAAACTATTCTCAAACTCTTTTAAACTTCTTATATTTCTAAAATATATCCACACCAATATATTTATATAAGTAAGACTCTAAGGACTTAGGACTGATAGCTCGCCTTATTTCCTGTTCTTGTTTGATTGGGGTCTTACGGTATATTGTTATTTGTCTGACTGTCATTGAATTCTTAGTTATATGTTGTATATATTTTTGTTGGATATGAATATCTTTACTCAGTTCAATACTTTTGGGTATCCAAGAATGACTACAACATGCTAGTTAACTATAATAGGTATAGTTAAGGTTTTTCCACTTCTCACTACCATTACTATGATACTTACCATAGTTAGTACTATTATGAGCCTCTACATGCTAAGTAATATACAAGAAGAATACTATATACTATACAAAAGAACACTATATACATTATACCGAGAAGCACACTATACACTAATACAAGAGAACATACTAAAACAGAATGTGATACACTATTCCTCTATACGGCACTTTACTGCGCCTCCACTGTGTAACCTTAGTCTCCTGGAAGGAGAGTGGGCTCTACATGTATAGATCTATACAGGGCGGACACTCTCACATCCCGACTGCTAGCTACAGTCCGAGCCGACTAGGCCCAGGGATGATAACATGCTACCACACTACGTATGACCTGGAGGGTCATGATACATTCGATCGCCTATCCGCATGGTTACATGAAGATTCACATTCAGAACCCTAAATTAACAAATTATGAATTAAAGGTAAAGTAGACTTCCCGGGGTGTATTAAATACATATCACTACCTAGAGTCTGCGGTTATTTACCATTCAGCCGGCAGTAACACTGCTGGAATAATACATTATTTTCCCATTTACTTTGTTCAAATGAAGTTCAAACTATATTTTTATAATTCAGAGTCTAATTGGGAAAAATTTTACACACTCAAAGGATCAAACCTACAAGTAACCAAGTCTTGGTAGAAGACTACTTTTATTAGAAAATATAGGATTTTCTAGAGATTCACACTATTTTCAAACTTGATAAAAACTTTCATGTTACACAATTGTAAACACTTTTATACAAGCAATGACACTAAATTCTTATGAACTCACCAGCTTTATGCTGATACTCGTTTTCATAATAACTTGTATTCTCAGGTCGTCAGTAGACAGGTACAGATGCAACTTTTGAGAAGACGGGGCACATACAAGACTCCTCTTTATTTTTTATTATACTTTTTGGTGTCTAACAAGCTGTACAGAACACGCTTGTATTACAATTACTGTATTAATGCAATGGATGTTGTTGCTTGTTTTTACTATTATGCATTGTTATGATACTGTACGTGACGTCCTCCACCACAGAACGTATTCCATCATTCTAGGTTTTGGGGTGTGACACCTTTGTCTTTACTATTTGGTCAAACGGTTTGACCTTGGCCGATCCATTTCCATTGGGAAGACAAAACTTTTCTGGGCTTCTAATGTTGCCATATCAATGTCCATGCAAGTTTGGGAGATTGATCTTCTAATCAAATTTGCTTGACCAATGCGATAAATCATTGTTGATTCAGCAACAATTAGCAAATAGGTAAGATCGATAACGATCACATCGTGATCTGTCATATAGTAGTCTTTAACAAACTGACAATACGACTCAGGAGGTGATTAAAGAACCAATTCAACAACCAACTTCCTCGGGAAAACGACACCCAACATTCCTAGCCTGTCAATATGCAACTTCATCTCCAAGACGTGAGAACATACAGACTTTCCATCTTCGTGTTTACTGGCCAATTGGGCTTGAGTGACCATGAACTTTTCAAGTCAATGAACATGTGGCTCAGGGAGAATTATTTTAGGAGGTGGAGGAAGTAAAGAATGATTTCTAGTTCCTCGATCGAACCGTGGAACATCATCTTCATGAGGAAACCTTTTTCCAAAAAGATAAGGTAGACCATAGTTGTCAGAACTAAACATACAGACTGTCTATCTTCCCAGCCTGTCAATATGCAACCTCATCTCCAAGACGTGAGAACATACAGACTTTCCATCTTCGTGTTTACTGGCCAATTGGGCTTGAGTGTCCTTGATCTTTTCAAGTCAACGAACATGTGGCTCAGGGAGAATTATTTGAGGAGGTGGAGGAAGTAAAGAATGATTTCTAGTTCCTCGATCGAACCGTGGAACATCATCTTCATGAGGAAACCTTTTTCCAAAAAGATAAGGTAGACCATAGTTGTCAGAACTAAACATCTACAAGGGGATAAATTCAAGTTAGTTGATTCAATCCTTAATATAACACCCAAATGAAATATTAAGGCTAGGACCTGACACAATAATTTACAATTCGGAAGAGGGATTCCGTAATCTAATTCTAAAATATTTGAAGGTAGGTAAATGACGATTTACCAATTTCCACGATGAAAAAACAAAAATGAACATTAGGTTTTAAATGAATAAAAATTTCTAGGTTCTTTGAGATTCATTGAACTTTTCAATGGCATGTTTAATCTCGATTATTCCCTTGAAGTTTGTGACTGTGATACCGAGGATCACAAACAAGGTTTGAATAACCATGCAAATTAGTTTGGTACTCTCGATGTCATTAATCACCTAATCAAAGTGTCGGTTAACCACACACGCTCCATTGATCAATGATAATTCACGAGCTACCCATTGCCATCCTTCATTAGTCCCATATTAGTGTTCTGGTTAACAACACACGCTTTACTAACGACCAATAAGGTGCAATGTGAAATTTCATGAGTTATCATCAAATTCACATTTTTCCTAAAGTAACTAAGATTGGGAATTTATAAAAGGTTTAGTTACTTTATATTTCATTATACTTTTAATGAGGATTTAAATGTCCTATCAAACCCGTTCGGTTAATGACCCTCCACTATTCAAGAGTGCGATGGGTAAGAATGGATAGCCAATGGCAGTCATTTTACAGGTTGCTTCCTTAAACACCCCTTATAGACTAGCTTCGTGAATGAGGCCTACAAACGGTAAGACTGACTTTTAACTTATACATATATAATATATTAGAATTTTAATGTTATATAGTATAAGGGTGTATTTTATACTTTTAAAATACTAGGCGGTTTAAATTATAAATTAGACTTTTAACTTAATTAAACTTAAACCATGTGATTATGGATTTATTAATTGTCTCTTTTAATTAAACACTTAATTAATTTAATAAACCCCATAAGGGTGTAACTTGAACTATTCAAAACATCAAGGTTCTACAGTTAAGATTTCACAATTAAAGCTTTTTAATTAAATTTTAATTTATAAAACCAAGAGGTGCATCTTTGAACCTTTTAAAATTACTAGAGTTTTAGAATTCAATATTTCAAAATTAAAACCTTTTAATTAAACTTTCCAAATTTCAAAACCCTTCAAAAACCTCTTGAATTGGATAACTTACGGAGTTAATGTTCATGAATGAGGCTTTTCATATTTCATAATTTAAGGACAAGTTATACAACTCTTCAAGAACCATTTAGATCAAACTTAAACTAATAAAATTATCATATAATTTATTATTTACCAAATTGACCTAATTTAACTCATAAAGCAAGATAATTTTAAATCAAATAATTAGCTTAGCAATTATCTTAAAATTTTGACAATTATCTTTTAATTTGGATGAAGATAATCATTACCTAATCATAAAAAACAATTTTTTAGTAGTCAAAACAGTTTGTGGTAATGATTCTAATCCAAAACTTGGCCAAAAAAACTGAAAATATGTCCAGTGATCAATCACCACGTTGTGGTAACTATGACCACATCCTGGTCATCATGCCGATTCCAAAAAGCGATTTCTTTTTGCTTTGAACAATGAACCAATGCATCAATATAATAGAAAACACCCTAGGCTCTGATACCACTTTTGGGTTTTGAGTACTATAACACTCGTATGGTTCACATACAACCCTAATGCCTTCTATTGAAGTTTCCTCTAATTATACATGCAACTTCATATTATCCAAAGCATATACCCTAGCTAGAATGCAATTCTAGATATACAATCTAAAAAAAACTAGTTAGATGAATACCTCTTTTATGTAGCTTGTAGAACTTGGAATTTCAAGAGCTTAAAACCTCAAGTGTGATGCCACAAATGGTTCACAAAACACTACCAACAATTAGAGTGTAACAGCCCGGAATTTCAAATATTGATATAATTATGTTTTTGGGGGTGATTTAAGAGGGGACTCGGCGAGTTGGAGCCTAGACTCACCGAGTAGGATCGCAGACTTGGTCGCGGGTTCGCGACTGGACTCGACGAGTCCAGATATGGACTCGGCGAGTCGACGCTGTTCAGCAGAAACCCTAACCGTTCGGTTTTGGATCGTATATAACGCCTCTTAGGCCGTCATTGTCCGTCTTTTGGTCGGTTGAGAAGAACCCTAATTGTTGTGGACGTCTAGAGCAGGAGAGAAAGCTATTGGAACTTGGAGGAACTTGTTAGGCAAGAAGAAGAAGAATTTGGCCAAAGGAATATCAAGGAGGATCGAGTCCTGAGGTTTGGGGGACACAGAGAGTGCGTTTTCAGGTAATACTCGGACCATTTCTGTTATTTTGATGTGTATACGAATCTAGGGTTTATGAAACCCACTTAGTGATTAGATGGGTTATTATGTTATTACCCAGACGTTTATACCCCAGTAATAAGATGTTTAGAAGTCCAGAAAGTCCCATGATTATATATCTCGGGACCATACGTAATTTAGGAAGCAGTTGCTCGCCTGCATGACATGGACTCGCCGAGTTGTTCTTCAGACTCGGCGAGTAGCTTGAAGATTTACTGGGACTCGTCGAGTTGTTCTTCAGACTCGGCGAGTTGAGTCGGGGTGGCCCCACGATTCTTCCAGGAGGAACTCGTCGAGTAAAAAGGGGATACTCGACGTGTAGAAAGGGTGCCTTAGGAATCGGTGAGTTAAGGGCGAGTGGACTCAGAGTCGTTGAACTCGGCGAGTCTTGGGGTGACTCGGCGAGTTAGGTCGCGGGTTAAGCGAAGTTCTGAGTATGGGGACTCGGCGAGTCATAGGGTTGGCTCGGCGAGTAGGGTCAGTCAGGGGTTGACTTTGACCTTATCTTTGACCAAGGATTGACAAGTGGTTCCAGGGTTATTTTGGTAATTGTTGTTTATTGTCTGAGTTCAGTGCATTGGTGGCTGTCCAGAGAGGAGATCGTATCAGTGATCGGAGCAGCTTGAGCTATCTGTTCAGTCGGCATTTTCGAGGTGAGTTATCCTCACTATATCGCTAGGGTTTATGGCACCAAGGCCGACCCTTTTTATCGGATGGAAATCCGGGTAGTTGTCATTACATGTTATGGGCCGGAAGGCGTTGCTATGTGGACCCAAAGGTCATGGCCTGGAAAGGCGTATGTATGCATTTAGTATGTTGACTGATTCATAGGGTAATGTTATGATAGTGACCGGCTAGACCGGTATCTTGTTTAGAGTAATGCTATGATATGTAATCTGTTGATCGATTGTTGTCTATGAACTGCTATATGATTACTCGTTATGTTGTATATGCATTTTATGCTTATGGGCCGGAAGGCAATATATGTTATGGGCCGGAAGGCAATATGTTATGGGCCGGAAGGCAATATGTTATGGGCCGGAAGGCGATTATATTGTGTGATGGACCGGAAGGTCGGCGTGGGTAGGACCGGAAGGTTTACCCAGCAGGGACGGAAGTCCCCTGAGACACATGGACCCGAAGGTCAGGGCCTGGAAAGGCGTATATGTGGTTGGTATTCTGGGGGTATCTCACTGAGCTTTCGGGCTTACAGTTGTGGTTTCATGTTTCAGGTTCTCAAGAATCTGTGGCAAGGCAAAGGCGTGATCGTACCGTTCCTCGCGTTGGTGTTTTATGATATGAACCTGGGAAATTACTCTGTTTAATAAAGTATTGAAAACCTTTTTGTAACAATGTTAATAAAATGGGTGATTTTGAAAAATTTTAATTGTTTTGAAATTTTGGATGTTACATAGAGGATAATCAGAGCGAGGTTATGAAGCTCCAAATTCGGCTAGGGTTTCCTTTATGATCATTAGTTTTGTTTATGGGAGTATAGGGGTTACTTTGGACTAACTCTTCATGGATTCCCACATAGAGTTAGTCCATCCTAATCAATATGGATCATTAGCCCAAAACTATAAGTATTACTGATTGACTTAATCAGTCCCCGTTAATTTAATCAGTCTCCTTTGATCACTAAATTAATTCCAAATTAATTCTTGATCAATACCAATTAAATAATTTGATTCCACAATTAATATATTATACTTATAATATATTAGTAAATCACAAATAACCTCTTTCTCAATTATCCATCCTATCAAATTGTTCTAGTGAATGCAACCCAATAGACCATGCTATTGCCGGGTCATGTACATATCAATTACAGTTATGGCTTAGATACCTAATCCAACAATTATAATATATGAATGTGTTCATACCTTACTAGTATTTAACACACGATATTGTGTGTAATTTAGTCGAATTAATATATGAGATGTAATAAAAAACTAGATTAATTATGAGGACTTACAAGTTTTCTAGGAAAGGCTTGAATGAAGTTTTCTGGAACTGCTTGAAGATATGAATATTTTTCTTGGGAAACTTGAAGATTTGAAGTTCTTATGAATTTAGAGAGAAAAGTGAGAGGAGTTTGAAACGTAAGAATGAGAAATGGGATGTTGATTTCGGTCATATATATATATATATATATATATATATATATATATATATATATATATATATATATATATATATATATATAAGGGGTAAAATGTGATGGAGTGTTTGTATTGAAATGTGTAATTTATCATCTTGAATAGTGTGTCATCGGATAAGATTTGTGTTTTCGGCTTATCCTCCATCGAAATCATAGGTGATTTCGGTCCAATGTATAACCAAGAACTCCTAGTCTTTGGTCCAAGCTTGATTTCGGTCCAAGTGGTTCTTGGTGGGATGGTTCTCGGCTAGGGGTTTTCGGTCAAGGAGTTGACTTCGGCCAAATGGGATTTCGGTCTAGGCTTATGAAGTGAGTTCGGCCTAGCAATGGGATGTGATTCCCAAAATGGAAGACTCTTTAAGTAATAAAATTTTCATGATTTAATATTTAACTATTTATTTATATGGTTTATGTTTGACTCATTTGACTTTGGTTTGACTTCTTAGACTTGTTTGACTTTTATTGACCCGAAATAATCAATTATTACAAACCAGCACAACAAATCCCATTGAAGCAAACCTTTAGGCTTTCCTCGGTTCCCAACCTCACCCTGCCATCAACTATTAAAGAACTCCTCATAATGTCAATTAGCTACCTCCTGAACACAATCATATGCAACAAAGTTTAGATAATCTTTCGAGTAACAGTCTCATCCTTACAACGGTTAGACTCAAACGAGAGTTGCATAATAGGGTCAAACCCATCACTCTGAGATTATGTAACCTTTTTCCACATGTGACTTGACATATTCACTCAAATAGCTAACTCTCATCACTTACGAGTTCCACAAAGCACAAAGCAAGCAACATCCGTGCAGAAACACTCGAATCCATAGAATAATCACTAGCATCCAATCCCACATACTACAACCTATACTAGGAGCTTCCACTCCCGCTACTAATTTCCTTACGCATATAAATCATACCCAATATAGTATCCCATTCTCCCTACACTACATGCATCACATATCAGGCCATCCTATCACTGGCTAATCAGAACTAGCACGCAAGTCTACAAGCTCATACAATAGGCATACAAGGCATCTCTCTTAGAATTCTACCATGCAAAACAAAGCAGATCCTGAGCCCTAACTAGCATGCGGTTCACAGATTCATAAATAAAATCATATCAGATAACATGTATGGGTATTTTGGGAGAAACTTACTTAAGATCGGCTGATTACATGCACCACACCCTTTTCTTTTTTCAGAAAACTCTTTTTTTAAAATATTTTAAAAAAAAACTTACCAAATCCTCACTTTGAGTTTAGACATACCCGAGAGTGTGCCTGAATCCCTCAAACCAAGGCTCTGATACCAACTTGTAATGTCCCAAAAATAATGACATAAAATTTCCATTTTTAGATTAATAAATTGTTAATACATATCATTTCCATATAACCAAGGTAGCCAATATTTAGCAAAACATCATTAAATCATAGTAAATCATAGAATGTGGAAACATGCGGTGTGCCATGCAATCATCCCGAGCTCTTCCATTATTATGGAAATCGAATCACCTAAAACATAAACTGAAAACTATAAGCATAAAACTTACTGAGTTCCCCAATATACCACATACCATACATATAAATAACACACAATGGGCCCTGCCCGGTCGATGGACCCCGTCCGGCATCGGGCCCCGCCCGCTCATCGGGCCCTGCCCAGTCATCGAGCTGAACTCGGTAATAGATCGGGCCCTGCCCAACATGTATATAACATATATCAAATAAACACATACACATGCAAGTGTCACGATGACAGCTAGAATACCCACATAGCATAAACATGGACCGACATTAGTAGCTTCGACTCGTTGAACCAAGTAAGGTAACTCACCTTGATTGACTTATAACAGAATCCTTCACTCGTTGTTGTTGTGAACCGACTCCACTCATTGAGCCAAGCCAAATGAATTTAAAATAATAACCAGGGATAAACCTAAAACATAGGCCAAACTATGGCCCAATCTAACCCGACTCACTAATGGCCCAAGCCAATTGGGCCTACTAAGTTTGAAATGCATGTTGGGCCCACTAAGGCCCAACCCAAACTCCTTAGCCCTAAACTGGGCTATCCAACCAGATAAGTCCAAACATGGCTCAAAACAGAAAGACCTACCTCAAAATTAATTCTAAGCAAAAAAACACAAAGAGTCCACTGATGACCCGAACATGCGGCGTTCTCGAGACGAACACACGACGTTCCCGACCAATGTCTGAAAATTACACCAATGACTTAATACCTTAAGTCCAACGTCTAAATGCTCAAAATAGGTTCATATTATTAACTTAAACCATAAAGTTGTCAAATTGGAACCTTTGCATGGTCCAAAGGGACCCTATCATGATTTCAAGCATTCTAACTCCATAAAGAGGCCAGGATGCAAGCTTTTACCTTAAAACCTTAGTCCAAACTTCCTGATCTGATTCAAAAGGATTTCTTAAGTAATAAATTTCCTAAATTTATGACTTAGCAAGACTTACTGGGACCCAAATCAAAACCATAAGTCCCAAACTTTACCAAAAGACCACTAAAACGTGCATGGAAGGTTTATACTCATCATGATACAAAATTTATGACTCCATAACCCCAACAAGGACCAAATATAAAGCTCAAAGGTTCTGGGGTAGCTTCTACTCCCAAGAACCACCACAAATGGACCAAAAACATAACCAAAACAACCTAGATAGATCCACATGAAAAGGTTGTCATGGTTGAGACTTTATACCTACATAAGTTTGATCTAGGTGAGCAAAACACAGATCCAAAAGCTCTAAGTCAAGCAATGACTCTTCAAGAAGTTCCTTTTATCTCTTCAAGCACCAAAACACACAAAAATCACCATAAAGCTGAAGACATACAAAAGTAGGGGTTGGGGTTTCGTTCATAGGGTTAGAGAGGATGGAGGCTAAATAAAATTAGGGTTGGAGGTGAGTTATGGTCTTTAAATAGGGCCAATGACCCTAAATAAGGGTTTTAATCTTGCCTGACGAACGCAACATGTTCCATTGGGGAACGCAGGGCATTCCCAAATGCTCCCGTGTCCAAACTCATGTGTAGCCATGTGTACCCGGTTTGGTTCAAACCCTTCCAACTTCAAATGGTCATAACTTTTGCATCCCTTATCCGTTTTGACATTCTTTGTATCCACGGAAAGGTAACAAGAAGCCCTACACTTCTATTAGTTTTAGTTAATCTGAAAACAAAGTGAACCTAAATCCAAAATTTATAAAAGGCTTGAACCAATGCCTTTCTCGATATCCTTGGGCTCTAAAGTACAAACCGAACCCTTTCATCACATAACCAACATCTCCCACATCCAAATGGGCCTAAACCTTCCTTCCCCAAGGCCCTAAGCCTAATAATAACTGATGATCGGACCACAATGCCGAATAATGAAGCAATTCGAAACCGAACATTACACTATTCCTGAGTTTGAGCTCAGACATACCCAAAAGTGTGACCAAATCCCTCAAACCAAGGCTCTGATACCAACTTGTAACGACCCAAGATTATGAGGTAAAAATTTCATTTTTAATTCAACCAAAACACCAATTATCTTTTATTCAAACATTCAAAATTAGTTTATAATAAAACAGTTTTTAGAGTACAATCCCAAAATCATCACATTGCAGAAACATATGTGGATGCAGTGCAGTCACATCAGACCCTTTCCATTCGTATCGGAAGTACTTGAAACCATAAAAAAAATAAACCATAAGCACGAAGATTAGTGAGTTCCTCATAATACCATGTACCAAATCATACAAGTGTGATGGACTGCCCCCATGGTCTTTCCGTGCAGTGTCAAGTGTCGAATCCCGGTCTTACATACAGGTGTCAGGGGCCAGATCCTGGTCTTTCATACAATTGACAGGGGCCAGATCTTGGTCTTTCATGCAACCATCACAAAGACAACTAGGATTCCATATAACAAGTATTGGGCCGACATTAATACATTCGACCCATATATATAGTGAGAAAACTAACCTCGTGCTACTGAATAAATAACTAGATGCTCTGCTATAGAACTGGAAGATCCCACACTATCACAAAATAATAACCCTAATCAAAAGTAGGTTATTAACCATATCTATGAGTCTAAAGCCCAAACCCAACTCCTAGGATTGAAGTCCATTTTACCCTTCCCATAATGGGCCTACCCAACCTTGGCCCAATAACAAAATAATGACCTCAAGGCCCATATGGCCCAAATCATGCAACTTAGTCCCACTAATAAATTATGAGGCCCACTTACTTTAAACAAGCCAAGGCCCAACACCTAACTAAGGCCCAAATGACCAAACTGAATCGATATCCAAAAGCCCATTAAGATTCATATGCTCGGTTTACGCATTGTACGCTTGACGTACCCCACCGATCACCAGTACGTGCAATGTACCACTTGGTACGCCAAACGTACTGGGCTGCTTGCCACCCTAAGCAATTTAATGCTTAATCTATTCAACAATAGGGTCCAATTTTCAGATCTTGACCATCTTAGGGTTCTAATACTTAAGGTTGGAAACCTTAACCCCTAGCATGTCTTAATGAAACCCAACATCCATTTTTATGCATCAAAGCTCATATGAAGGACTCAAATTCATGCATGGTCTCATATCAACCATCAAGATGATGTTTTTATGCATCATGAGCAACAAAGAGATTAGGATCTAACATATCCAACTCCTAAAGTTACACAAACTCATAAGGAGAACCTATGGGACAACAAAAAAGCTCTTAAACAACCCTAAAATCAAACTATCATAATGGATCATCAAGGTAAGAACTTTATACCTTCCAAAGCTCCCAAAGTTGGTGAAGAATCTGGATCTAGAAGCTCATCCTCAACAAATGCTTAGTCTCCAAGTTTCTTCCACTTGAATACACACAAAAATACCACAAAAACCAATTCAAAGCTCAAGAACACTCAAAGGGTGAACTTGGGTTTCAATAGGAGGAAATGGAAATAGGGGCTGATAAGGTTAGTTGTCTAAAGGCCATAAGAATGTTTAAATAGGGCTCATACCTACAAATTAGAGTTTTCATCTCACTGGAGTAGGCCGTGCGTACTCTTTGTACCCAGGGTACTCCATAAGTTGCCGACACTTCTTCTGCCTAGTACACCCAACGTACTCCCTTGTATGCCCAGTGTACTAGGCTTAACTCTTAAACCACCAAACTTCCGGAGGCCAGAACTTCTTCATTCTATGTCAGATTTCGACGTTCTTAATATCCACGGAAAGGTAATAAGGAGCTCTACAGCTATATCAACTTACCCTTGCCTTAAAGCTTTTTTTTTAATTACATATCCAAAATCCATAAAGGGCCGAACTAACACATTACAGATATACCCTCGGGCTCCAAAACACGAAGCGAACTTCCAGATCACCAAATCTATAATACCCACATCCAAAAAAGGTCTAAATATCTCTTGAAGCCTTATGATAACTAATGTTCGGGTCACGGCCCCGAATAATGAAACGATTCGAAACCGGGTATTACAGATTGTTCTTTCGCGAAAGCTAGTGGATTTTCAAATGGTGTGGTGTTACACTTAATCATTTTGGTAAAGTCAAGGATTTTTTGGAGTTTGCAGCTAAGTGGGTTGACTGCCCAATGAAGAAAAAAATCATGCTGGAGTGGGCAACGTAAATCATTGGTGTATTTGGAAAGCGATGAATGAGCGTATTTTCAATAACTCTAGGATTTTTCCTGCAAAAGTGGTGGACGAGGTAAAATCAATGAAGTCTTTATGGTTAAAGCACCGTAGCACCAAATGAGTCTCTAATTGGATTGAGTGGACTACATGTCCATTTCTTTGTTCTTGAGGTGTTACTATGTTTGTTTCGGATTGTCGCTTTTTTTATTTACTTTAGTTTGTATTCATTTCTTCCTAGTTAAGCTCCTTGGCTTCCTAGTTTAGCTCCTTGGCAGTTGGAAGTCTTTTCTTTTATTTATATATATTTGCTGATTTCTAAAAAATTACTTAGGACATATAGGCACCAAAAAATAAGCATCTAAATCAGGTAAAACACGTCTTATGTAGACACCAAAAAATAAGCATCTAAAATCTGGTAAAACATGTCTTATATGAGGTCATAATGATACGTAGGCATGATACATAACAAACTTAATAATTGATAATGTCTTATATGTGGTCACAATGATAGATTTAATTTGGACGAGCTTAATTAGTAACTAGTGAACAATAATATGAGAAAAGTTAAAAGTAGTTTGTGATATATAGAATTGAAGATCCAAAAGCCCAAACTTGGTCGGCAATGGTAAGTGATAGCTATGCCTTACAATTAAAAGCGAGCTCCATCGAAGGCGTTGAAGGTTCAATTAATATTAAATCCAACTTCCAACCAACGAATCCATTCACACACACATAGGCTTGGACAAGAATTGCTATAAATACCTTTGACGTACAACGTTTCTTGCACCAACTACATTTTCAATCACGTATAAGTTTCCGACGACTTTTGTGCTTGTAAACTTGAAAAATGACAAGAATTTGTCCAACAATTGGTTTCTCGATCTCAGATTTATTCGACATAGAACTTAATCGAACACATCAATTCAGTTCTGACCGGGCCCGGCACATAAGTGAAATCAAATCATCGAGCGGCCGAGATATCGCTTTTACCCTTTTAGGATAAAAGTAACAGATAAACTTCAACTTATATGCATTTACTTATTCATTAATCAACTATAAACAACAATGTGTTTTATAACATCGAGTTACTGATGCGGTTTTGCATTATCAATGTACAACCAATTAACAAATAACAAACCATATATCTAGGTTTTAAGACCATATGATATTATCGTCTTGCGATCACCCTTTTTATCATATTCCATAAGGTGATTCCAGCAAGCGCGGGTTTGTTCCAATGCTCAAAACTAGTTCATAAGCACTCATGAACGTTGCAGCAAACTTTTGCTATATCTAATACCATTTAGACAATCTACACACCAATTCATGACAATCTTCTTTCATACCTACTTCTAACATATGAACGATTGTGGACAATTTGAATAATTCGATTATTCTTAATAAACTCAATTATTCTGGAAGTCAAAACATGCAAAATGAAACAATAGTTAAACAATTAAGATAAGATAGTAACATTACTCATAAATAATACTCCTTTATTTAATCATCAAACATTAATTACATTTATCTATTACACATTTCTAATATTATCTAATCTATACTAATATCATCCTTTAGCCCAATACTCCTAGCATGTTGCAAGTGCTTAACCCTGCTCAGTCCCTTCGTAAGCAGATCTGCTGGGTTATCTTCTGATGATATCCTCTTAACCACGAGTTGTCCTTCTTCTACTCGATGTCTAATAAAGTGATATTTTCTGTCGATATGTCTAGATCTACCATGATCCCTCGGTTCCTTGGTCAAGGCAACCGCTCCTTCATTATCACAGAAAATTTCCATGGGCTCCTTTATGGCAGGTAAAACTCCAAGATCACTGATGAAGTTCTTCAACCATATTGCCTCCTTCGACGCTTCGCTCGCTGCAATGTACTCTGATTTGCACGTTGAATCAGCTACGGTTTCCTGCTTGGAACTTTTCCAAGTCACTGCTCCTCCATTCAGGGTAAAGACCCAGCCCAACTGCGAACGGTAGTTGTCCCTGTCGGTCTGAAAACTGGCATCACTATACCCTCGCACCTTTAAGTCATTACTCCCTACGAGGACTAAAAACCATTCCTTCGTCCTCCGAAGGTACTTAAGGATATTCTTGACCGCAATCCAATGGGCTCTGCCAGGGTTTCCTTGATATCTACTAACCATGCTCAAAGCAAAGGCTACATCAGGGCGAGTACAAGTCATAGCATACATGATTGAGCCAACTGCAGAAGCGTATGGTACTCGGCTCATTTCTGCTATTTCAGCTTCGGTACTCGGACTTTGAGTCTTACTCAACTTGGCATTACTTTGTATCGGTAATTCTCCCTTCTTCGAGTTTTCCATACTAAAACGTTTTAGTACTTTATCTAAGTAAGTGTTCTGACTAAGTCCTATTAGTCTTTTGAAAATAAGGATAGTGAGAGAGCGAAGTAAGAGACCAATAGGACTTAGTCAGAATACTTACTTGGATAAAGTACTAAAATGTTTTAGTATGGAAAACTCGAAGAAGGGAGAACTACCGATACAAATTAATGCCAAGTTGAGTAAGACTCAAAGTCTGAGTACCGAAGCCGAGATAGCAGAGATGAGCCGAGTACCTTACGCTTCCGCACTTGGCTCAATCATGTATGCTATGAATTGTACTCGCCCTGATGTGGCCTTTGATTTGAGCATGGTCAGTAGATATCAAGGTAACCCTGGCAAAGCGCATTGGACCGCGGTCAAGAATATCCTTAAGTACCTTCGGAGGACCAAGGAATGGTTTTTGGTCCTTGGAGGGAGTGGTGACTTAAAGGTGCGAGGGTATAGTGACGCCAGCTTCCAGACCGACATGGATAACTACCGTTCACAGTCGGGATGGGTCTTTACCCTTAATCGAGGAGTAGTGACTTGGAAAAGTTCCAAGCTAGAAACCGTAGCTGATTCAACATGCGAATCAGAGTACCTTGCACCGAGCGAAGCATCAAAGGAGGCGATATGGTTGAAGAACTTCATTGGAGACCTTGGAGTTGTACCTGCCGTAAAGGATCCTATGGAAATTTTCTTTTATAATGAAGGAGCGGTTGCCTTGACCAAGGAACCGAGGGATCATGGTAAATCTCGACATATCGACAAAAAGTTTTACTTTATTAGACATCGAGTAGAAGAAGGACACCTCGTAGTTAAGAGAATATCGTCAGAGGATAACCCAACAGATCCGCTTACGAAGGGACTGAGTAGGGTTGAGCACTTGCAGCACGCTAGGAGTATTGTGCTGAAGGACGATATTAGTTTGGATTAGATAGTTTGGAAACTTGTAATAGATAAATGTAATTGACATTTGATGATTAAATAAAGGAGTATTATTTAATGGTTTCTGTCTTATGTTAATTGTTTAACTATTGTTTCACTTTGCATGTTTTGACCTCCAGAATGATTGAGTTTATTAAGAATAATCGAATCATTCAAACGGTCCACAGTCATTCATATGTTGGAAGTAGGTATGAATGAAGGATGTCATGAATTGGTGTGTAGATTGTCTGAAAGGTATTAGACATAACAAAGGTTTGTTACAACATTCGTGAGTGCTTATGAAAAAGGTTTGTGCATTGGAATAAACTCGCGCTTGCTGGAATCACTTTATGGAATGTACCACAAGTGATCGCAAGACGATAATATCATATGGTCTCAAAACTAAGATATATGGTTTATTGTTTACTAATTAATTGTGCATTGATAATGTGAAACTGCATCATAAATTGATGTCATAAAACGCATTGTTGTGTATAATTGATTAGTGAATAGTAAATGCATATAAGTCGAAGTTTATCTGTTACTTTTATCCTAAGAGGGTAAAAGCGATATTAGGGCCCCTTGATGATTTAATTTGACTTATGTGCTGGGCCTGGTCAGGACTAAATTGATGTGTTCAATTAAGTTCTATTTCAAATGAATCTGAGATCGAGAAACAAACTGCTGGATAATAAGTATGACAAAGTTTCATGAGATTGTCCGCACAATATTTAAACAGAGGACTATACGATCCCTTATCTAAAGGACAGGTTACTGATGAGATCAGAGTTCGACAGCGTCTTTGAGAGCTATGATTGCTAATCGATTTGTACTTGCATTTGTGGTTACTAGACTTATCCAAGCGGGAGACTGTTGGATTAGTGTCTAAGCTTATAACCATATTTGGTAAGTACTTGACACGGTTGTCCATGGTCCTTTTGGGTTGCCTTCACCAAAGCAACATGACTAGAAATATAAATAGAGAAAGTGGTTATTATGATTTATTAATATATTATAATAATAATATATTAAAGGAGAAATCATATTTTTTTAATTAATATTGGACAATAGTTAATTAAGAATTAATTTTGTCATCAAGTGTAATTAATTAAACTAGAGGGGCTGATTGTAATTATATGATAGTTGCAAAGTAGGGCAATGGTTACTCTAGATATAGGTTGGATGAATTCAAGGGATAAGGAAGCTTGAAATCATCCAAGGATAGGGCTTTCAAGGCTTATCTTTTGGTTACTTGGTGGGCAAGCAACTAGATAAGGATAAGGACTAAAACCCTAATCTCTACCCTATATAAATACCCCTAAGGCTGTAGAAATCGTCCACTTGATCCCTAGGGTTCCTAGAGCCAATTTCTACCTCCACTCTTCTCTCTCTATTACCTCTCCATTTGCTTGTGGTGTTTGTGAGCCATTAAAGGTACTAAACTTGTGGTACTTGCTTTCAAGACTTACGGTTTGAAGATTTGAGTTTTTATTGCAATATAACAACAAGAGGTATGTGATCTATCCTACTATATGAATTTCGAAAATACTAGGAGCATGCTAGGGTTCTTCATGTGTTCATAATGTTGTGTATCTAATAGAGAAAACATAGATCCAAATGTAGGGTTGCATGCACACATAGGATTGTTTGTACAAAACCCATCAGTTTAAGACAGGGAAATGCACTATCCCCGTTTCTTTTTATCCTTGTCATAGAAGGATTACATGTGGGTATTGGAGATGTAAAGGCAACTAATTTTTTTCTTCTAAAGTTTAGGTTGGTAAAGGCAATATGAGAATGTCACATCTATTCTATGTGGATGATGTGATCTTCCTTTGAGATTGAAACAAATCTAATATTACTAATATTGTTAGACTATTACATTGTTTCTATTTGGTTTCGGGTTTAAATGATAATTTGTAGAAACTTAATCTTTATGGTGTGTGTATTCTGCTTGGATATGTGGATAATTTTTCTTCAGATGTGGGATGTAGATTAGATAAACTACCTTTTAATTGTTTGGGTCTTCCGGTGGGTCAAAATTTGACTAGAATGGTTGGTTCGAAGGTTATTATCGATCTCTATCCTAAAAAGCTTTCCAAATGGAAAGTGTATGCACTTTCTTTTGGAGGAAGATCTATGTTGCTCAAACCGGTTCTACTTTTTTTGGGGGAAGAGATATGATACTTAAAAAATGTATTGGGTTAAATGGGAGGTAATAGTTGCTGATAAAAAGAATTGCGACCTTGATATTGGTAGTTTGGGTGCCTTTAATTTAGCTCTTCTTCAAACTTGTGGTGGAGATTCACTAAGAATGATAAGTTCCTATGGGTTAAAATTATTAGTGAGTTATATAGTTCGAATGGTGGTTTTGATCTTATCGAGAATTTTGGCTTTGGTCTATGCAGTCGTGTTATAGCCTATATAGTCCGACCTCAGAAGCGAGGGGTGGTGGACTCTTCAGTTTTTCAAGATAATTGTTGGGAATGGTGTTAGAATGGCGAGATTCAAATGTTGGAATAAAAAAAGGTAAATTAAAAGACTATAGGAATTATATAATTATATATAATTTAAATAATGGTAAAATTGGAAACACATATAATTGAAGTGGACGGTTTAAAAGTTGATGTGGAAGAATTAACCCCTAAATTAAAGGTTTTGATGGTTCCATTAATGTAGAATCCAACTTTCAACCACCCTGACAGATGACAGAAATGTCGGGCTATGCGATTTATTCATGGATCGTGTTCATTGCGTCTGTTGAACAATACAAAAATAACAAAATAAAATATAAGGTTGAAACACCTAGTTCCTGGTATGTATTTAATTAAATATTTATTCAATTTTGTATAGAAACTCGACGAGTTGGAGGCCCCAAACTCATCGAGTAGGAATGAAACTGGACGCGGGATGTAAACTCTACTCGACGAGTTGAGAGCCCCAACTCGATGAGTAGGACTGGCTGAGTGAAAACCTAATATTCAAGGTTTGGCACCCTATTTAAACACCTTAACCTCCAAAGGTTGGCCTCATTTACAGCCTCCATGTCACAATTAGAAATTTTTGTGCCTTGTAAATTACAACAATTAAGCCAAATTATGAATCAAAGACACAAGAGCATGTATGATGCATTCTGTATGACAATAAAATTTCAAACAAACACCCCATGCAAGCATTTCAAGTAGTCAATAAGCAATTGGAAACCCTAGAAGTTCTTGTTTAAGTCCATTTTGGACTAGGACTTCCTTATTGGTCCCAATGGACCAATAAGCTTCCAATTTGACCATCTTGGGCTTAGAACTCTTAAATGGGCTCTAATTGGACCCACTTCCATTTATTTCAATATTTTGGGCCATATTGGGCCTAGAATAAAATAAATTAATTATAAGAACCATTTTGCGCCATAATTAACCTAATTTAGCCCTAATAGGTCATAAAAATCACATTTATATTTTTTAGGGCCAAAAATCATCTAACTTAACTATAATGTGGGCTTACGGACAAAAAGCCCAAAAATCTCTTCTTTCCCCTCTCTATTCTCGGCCCAAGCCCATAAAGAGGGAGAGTTGACTTTGTTGGGTGCCACCTCACAATTATTCAAGGGATTTCAATGCAAGAGGACCCATACATTCATGCATTCCCATACTTCCATGCAAACCATCTCTTCTTCTCCCTCTCTCTCTTGCTCTCAGCCGAGTCCAAGCACACACACACAGACATTTCACTCTCCATTCTCTCAAGAAACTCTCTCATATCTCCTCCATATTTTCGAGATCTAAGAAGTGTTCAAGGGGACTCTTACACAAAAATCATCATCTAAGGTAAGAAATTTCTTAGATCCTTAAGCTAGCTACTTCATTTCATCCAAAAATCACCTCTTAATTCATTCAAACTCATGATCTAGCACCTAAGAAGCATCCAAGTTCAAAATCTTCCAAGGAAGGTTGCTAAGGCCGAATTTCTTTTCATTTTTCCTTCCAAAACCGAAACCATACCCAAGGTGAGCTTCATACCCCCTCTTTTTTCGGTTTTTATAAGTTTTGTGGGGGATAATACAAGGAAATGTGTAGATCTATGAGTAAATGTATGCCTTGTGTGATTTTTATGCTTATATGTATGATCTTATGTGATTTGTGATGTTTATGTTAGCCAAAAGAACCTAAAAACCGAGAACTACAATATGAGGAATGAAATAAGTATAACTTATACCATTTCACACTAATCAAGTCTAGAAAAATAGTTTAGTTGGTTAGAATGAACATTTTTGGACTTAAAACCCATTTTTGGGCTCAAAATGTCAAAAATACAAAACTAAGGGGCCCAAACCGACAAAAGATAATTTCTGAAGGTGGAAATGAGTCTAAACAGTTTCTAGTATATATTTTCTGAATATCAACACTTTTGAAGGGTTAAAAATGTGAATTTTGAACATAATGGGCTAAAATGGGCTTTTCGGCCCAATAAAGCCCCAATTTGCGAGATTTCTGAAATTGAGGGGCTGAAAATGTACATTTCTGTAAAATAGGGGATCAAAAGTAATCTAAAACCATTTCAAAGGCCAAAAACGCTTTTCAAATTAAAAACAGACCAAAAATGCAAAAGTTTTCCATTTTGGGCCAAAATTGTAAAAGTTGCAAAAATGGGGGTTTCAACCGAGAAAATTTCATTTTTGAGGGACTTAAGCTGTTTATTAAGTAAATCTGGGCTGAAAATGTCTTTTCAACTAGTTTTGATACTAAAGTGTCAAGAAAAATGGTTTAAGGACTAAAATGGAAATTCTTTTATATAAATGGTTAAAAGTGTAAATTTTATCCAAGAAGGGGCATAAAAAGGAAATCTCTAATAGTTAAAACAATAAATCCCTTAAGATAAAATACGAGTACCACGGCTACCGGCGAAACGTAATAGCAAATACACTTTCAACACCAATATCGTTACCAAACGAATTGATTCGGTCTCGAATCAATAACGAATCAAAAATCAATAAACAATAGTACTTCAATACACACGTGAAAATTTACGAGAAGTCAATTTTCAATCTTTGGGCTTGAAAGTTTCAAATCGTGCTTGTTGGGCCTAGCTAGCCCAATGACATGATCTTTAGGCCCAAAGGGAACGCGCTTACATGTTATTGGGTCTTCTGTGACCTAATTCCGTGTAAAAGGATTTTCAATAGCTTTATTGTGTTGTTGGGCCCCATGGTCCCATTGGTACTGATAGCAAAGTCGAGAAGTCAAATGCGATTCGGGCCAAGTGCCTTTCGCATTCACGATAGCCTTGAACGACTTATGGAAATAACGGGGGCTTCGTACCCTCCTTTCTCCTCGGTTGTGGGGCTATGAGAAGTCAGGGTGGTTGGATTAAGTGAGTAGTACGGACGACACCCAAGGGATCGTTTGTATTTGGTAGTTGTAAACTAGTCATTTTCATTAATGCGTGATTATAACGACTCACAACCCATAATTAATCCAATGTCACCTGGAATTATTGAAAACAAACGTCGTATCGGTATAACAATAAATAAGACACGTAATTTGATGTATTAGGAAAACATCGGGTTTTCCTAGGGAATTCAACACTTTCACCTATGTGATGTATACAAAGTCTAACAATTATTCGCGTTTATAGAAATCAACAAGCATACTTACGGATCTGCACACTTTTTCTTATACACAATACTCTTTTCAGAAAATATCGGATTTTCTGGTGGTTTTCAAAATTATACAAATCATTTCTTTTCAAACTTTACTTATGAACTCACCAACATTTCATATGTTGACGTTTTTCCAAAATACTTATATTCTCAGGTAACAGGTAAATCGAAGAAAATGTATCCAGTGATGTCATGATGTTTTGTTTAATTAGCATCGAACGGTTTATGTTTTGGAAATGTAATGTTTTAAAACAATGTACTGAATGTAAACAATCTCGGTTGTAATATTTCAATGCATGGTGATGAATGATGTTATGAATCATGTATAATCATTGTGATGGTATTCAGTTAAGTCACAATAGCCCTCGGACGTTTCCGCCATCTGGTTCGGGGGTGTGACACTCCAAGTCCAAAACCCCAAATCTTGAAACCGTAATGCCTTGTGTGAGCTTGTGAGTTATTTTTTAGAGAAAACTTGTGTATTTGAAGCTTGTGGGAGAAGAAGAAGTTTGAGGGCTCAAGAGGAAGTGAGTAGATCCATAAAGTTGACTCCATTTGTAGCATTTTCTGGTAAGCAAGTCTAAAACTTGCTTAATGATTATTTAGATCTGTTCATCTTCACTTTTATTGAGTTTTCTGGTCCAAATATCTTAATCCTTGGGAAATAGACGTCCCAAGTGAGTGTACTTCCTGATCAAGGGCCTTGAAGGGCTTTCATGGCATAAAGGTGCAAACTTTATGGCCATTGAAGCCCCATGCAAGCTTTAGGGTGTCATTTTGGCCTTTTAAGCTCCAAAAGGCCATGCATTGAGAGAAAGTTAGAGACTTTACATGTTAATGTAGTGTCTAGGATCTAGATCTCAGTTTGTATGCCTTAGCTTGAAGTATTAATGACTTTTAGGTCAAGATCATTGTCTTAAAATAGTTAGATTTTGAGCTAAACCCATTAAGGAAGGGTATTAATGGGTAAAGTTGGAAACTTTACCCTTAAAAGGACATTTTCAGTATATATATCAAGTGTGGAGATTAGATCTGAAAGATAGGGACTTAATCTGTTAAGATAGCTTAACAGACTGAGAACTCGATGAGTTCATAAAGGAACTCGACGAGTTGGGTCAAAATGCCCTGACCCCGTAGAAAGAAAAACTCGACGAGTTCAGGATGAATTTGATGAGTGGAGTTCGAAAGTCCCGATTCTGATGATAGGACAAACTTGACGAGTTCGTGAGGAACTCAGTGAGTTGGATCACGATTTCAGGGTTTCTGATTTATGGAACTCGGCAAGTCGATGGGTCAACTCAACGAGTTGACTCAACCCAGAATGTTGACTTTGACTAGGGGTAAAATGGTCTTTTACCCTAAGAAGGATTTTTGGATTTTGACTAAGTGTTTTGTGATAATGATAGTTGGGGAGTCGTTGGAGCAGCCGTTACAGATTCCTTACCGTGAGATTCCATAGTCAGCTTTGTGACATGACTTTCCTCCTGTAGGAACGGGTCGAAGGCACTAATGTCGGCCCATTTCTGTATGTTAGTATATGTCGGGCTAAGGTCTGATGTCGGGCTAAGGTCTGATGTCGGGTAAGGCCCGATGTACATTTATATGTTTCCGGAGTTCAGTTCGATGCCGGGGAAAGCCCGAGGGATGCTTGTATGCTTGATGTCTTCGTGATTCTTGCATGTGCCTGTTTTATATGTTTTCGGACTTTGGTCCGATGTCGGGGTAAGCCCGAGGAATGCTCATATGTTTATGTTATATTCTTCCAGATTTCAGTCTAATGTCGGGCGGGGCACACTCTCGGGTGTGTCTGAACTCAAACTAAGGACTTGGTATAAAAATTTTAAAATAAAAACATTTTTTACAAAAAGTATTTTGAAAAGAGAAAAAGGGTGTGGTACATGCAATCAACCGAGCTCAAGTAAGTACTCCCAAATTACCCATACAGGTTTATTTTATGATATGCTTATGAGAACTGCATGCTAGATTAGAGCTTAGGATCTAGGAAGGATGCCTTATGTGCCTATTATATGTGTATGAGCTTTATGGACTGCATGCTAGTATTGATTAGTTAGTAATATGATGGCCTGTGTATGATATGCTTGATTAGGTTACTCAATGCTAGAATTCTGCTTGTTTTGAACTTTTTGGAGTTCTAATTATCTTTGACTAAGTAGTAAACAAATACGTTAAGGTACAGATTATGATAACCTAAAAATTTCAGAAGGTTAGGTTTAGCTCTATTTCACAGCTCTTGTTTGATTCTAACCATTGTAGGGTAGGACCTCTCATTCGAAGAATTACCTGGTCTTAATGATATGTAATGGTATGCGTGAGCTAGTTAGGGGGACATAGTAGGGACTTCTTAGGTAGCTGATGGAGGAGAATGGGTTGGAGATTACCCTAGGGCAAGCCTAGGATGAGATTAGCAGAGAGCAGTAGTATTGAAAAGGGACTTGGTGAATTGAAGATAGTTCTTGAGGAAAGTACGAATACATGTAGAAGGTAGTATGGGCCTGTACTACTGAAAGTAGAGGATCCGTACTCGAATCAAGGAAAGCTAAGATGAACCTAGGAAAACGGTAGTGTGTGTGATCTCTCGAGTTATGATGAATATAATGTGTTGGATTTGGTGTCTAAGCCCATAACTATAACCGGTATGTACTTGACCCGATTGTAGCGTGGTCCTTTTGGGTTGCCTTCACCAGTGCAATTTGATAGGATGAATTTTGAGAATAAGGCTATTTATGGTTTATTAATATATTACAAGTATAATATATTAATATGGAATTATTTAATTAGTATTGATGAGAATTAATTTATTAATTTTGTGATCAAAAGAGACTAATTAAATATATGAGGATTGATTATGTAAATCAATCATTCTTGTAGTGTGGGCTAATGATCCATGATTATGGGATAAACTAATCCATGGATAGTCCATGGAGGTTAAACCCATGGAGCATGAGAATGTGGAAAATCATGGGTTATTAGGGTTTACCAAGTGTAACCCTAGCATGTACAACACTATAAATAGAACCCTCCATAGACCAAAATCGGTTGCCTCTTGTCTTTGAGATAAATAGATTATTCTCTTCAAAAGGTATGTCATCTAACTAGATGTTTTATTCAATTATTCTCTTAAATCATCCTCTTGCAAATTGGTGTTTGTGAACTATTAGATGTATCACACTTGATGTGCTAAAGCTTTCAAGGGTCAAGAACTACTATTCTTCAAAAGGTATGTCATCTAACTAGATGTTTTATTCAATTAGCAATTTGTATGCTAGTTAGGACAATGCTTTGAAAAAATTGAAAATATGCATGTATAATAGACAAAGGGATAACTACAGTAAAGTCCCTATATATTTGCAAAAGTTTCAATAAAGTCCTAATTTTTTTTTTGAATGAAAAAGCCCAACAAACCGGATAAACCAGACAATTTAGCCCTGATCATCCGATGACCCTCATTTAGCCGGTTACAAAAGTCTACATGACATCTTAATGGTAACTGTATCGTTGACCTCATTAATTTAGGGTTTTTTAAGAAAACCCCTTTTCTTGTCTCCTTTATTCCCAACAAATCGATCGATCGATTATGCTCATGTCCTTTGGCGATGGATGAAATACATGAGCCTCACATACTCAACGTTCAAGCTGATGATTTTGTAAAAACCAAATGATTTTCAAGATGCAAAGATGAATTCCTTAAGGTTCTTTGTGAAGACAAGGATGACGAACCAGTAGAAGGTGAAGGAGGGAATGCTCGAGTGGAAGTAGATGATGAGAAAAACACTAAAGAATCTAGTGATGAAGATGAAATCATATACTCCATTCATACATAGTTTAAAACTTGTATATCATTTCCATTCAATACATATTCCACATAACAGATGAGGCACACCCACATAACACGTATTTCATAGAAAGTAAATCAGATCTATGAGATAGAAGAGAATGAATACACATTCATACTTATAACAACAAAATTATACACATAAACAACAATATACTTAATACACTCAAACCATACTTGTATTATTATAGTGTTTATGAAAGGTAGTATACACTCACTTGATCAGAAGACGATTGGACAGCACTACGACTTGCAGAAGTAGTAATCCTCAGCAGATCTGGAAGATCTTCACAAAAATCGAACTTCTTGCGGGCAGAGCTTCGGCTCGGGAACCGCACTTCTTGGGATCTTCAGGATCTCGGGACTTGCCTCGGGGCTCGAGAATAATACCGGGGCTTCGGGGTATTTCTGGCACGCAAAACGATGCAAAACGAGAGAGAGAGAAGAGAAGAAATTAGCAAAATAGCCGGCTGCACTCGCATCCTATTTATAGGAGGCTGGAGCCTCGGAGTACGCGGGGCGTACGGGCGTACGCGGGGCGTACTGGCCTCCGAAATCGTCACTGCATGCGTCATCCGAAGTGTCGACATTCTTCGGAGTACGCGGGGCATACTCGCGTACGCGGGGCGTACGTCGGATCGGACTGGTGACTCCCCTTCAGATAATGCCGGATTTTTTAATTAAAAATAAATACAATTTATTTATCAAACTTCGGAAATTCATATCTTCTTCATACGAACTCCGTTTTCGACGTTCTTTATATCCACGGAAAGGTGAGACTACGCTCTACAACTTTCGTTTAGACTCTGTTGGCTAATTTCGAATTTATTTTTATTATTTACTTTTAATAGGCCGCGACAGAAATTTTCGTTATAAATTCATAACTTCTTCGTTTGACGTCCGTTCTCGCCTAACTTTTTATCGCTTCGATACCAACAACGAGACCTTCGATCCTCGTTTAGAATGCTTCAGCTAAAAACCGCTCGATCTCAAATCGAGTATTTCAGGCAGCATACCGCTAAGTCGAAACTTCGATAAATCATAACTTCCTCATACGAAGTCAGATTTGGACGTTCTATATATATTCGGAAACCTCGTTTCAACTACTACGACATTAACCAAAGATAGTAAGTTTATTTTACACTTAAATTTTGACGCTTATTTTTATTCTTAATTAATCAGACCACATAATTAAGCAATTAAGCACAAAACACATAATACTCAAATAATACATTCTTATTACTTCAAAACGGGTTACAAAGGTTAACCTAGACTATTGTATCAAGATTAATGACAGGCCCAGAAACACAGGCGTTACACTGTTCGATCAACTACAAGGTTCAAGTTATTTTTCAAAGATCGACCTAAGGTCAAGATATCATCAGCTAAAAGTAAGAGAGCAGGATATAGAGAAGACTACATTCAGAACACGATATGGACACTACGAGTTTTTGGTTATGACGTTTGGACTAACCAATGCACCAACAACATTCATGGATTTAATGAACAGAGTTTGTAATCCGTTACTTGATAAATCTATGATAGTGTTCATAGATGACATTCTGATTTATTCGAAAAGCCAAGAGGGGCATGGTAAACACTTGCGAGAAGTGTTAGAAGTCTTGAAGAAGGAGAAGTTGTATGCTAAGTTCTCCAAATGTGATTTTTGGATTTGAGAAGTCCAATTCTTGATTCACGTGGTCAACCAAGAAGGGATAATGGTTGATCCAACAAAGATTGAAGCTGTAATGAACTGGGAGCAACCAAAAAGTCCCACGAAGATCCGAAGCTTTTTGGGATTAGCTGGATATTAATGAAGGTTTATCCAAGGCTTTTCTTCGATCGCTAGTCCATTAACAGCTTTGACCCACAAAGGAGCTGCTTATGCTTGGAATGATAAGCACAGAGAAGCATCTGAGTTGCTAAAGAAGAGGCTATGTGAGGCACCGATTCTTGCTATACATGATGGAGTTGAAGACTTCGTTGTTTATACCGATGCGTCTGGTGTTGGGGTAGGTTGTGTTTTGATCCAAAGAGAAAATGCGATAGCATATGCGTCTCGACAACTGAAAGAGCATGAAAAAAGTACCCCACTCACGATTTGGAGCTGGCAGTGGTAGTTTTCGCTATAAAGATATGGAAGCATTACCTCTATGGCACAAAGTGCAAACTTTTCATTGATCATAAGAGTCTCCAATATCTCTTTATTTAGAAAGAATTGAATATCATGCAGCGACACTGGCTAGAGTTACTGAATCACGACGACTGTGAGATACTTTACCATCTCGGTAAAGCAAACGTTGTCGCTGATGCTCTCAGTCGAAAAGTCAATCTTGAGAGAAAAAGGCCAACAGCGTTGAGAATAGAAGTTGTCTCGATCGTTGTGGAAAGTATAAAGAAAGCTTTAATGGAAGCTTTTGAAAAGAATGACTGGAAGGAGGAACGTTTGGGCAAAACGTTGGTGTTTGATAGAAATGGTCATGGACTAAAGGTATTCCAAGATCGAATTTGGGTACCTAAGTCAGGAGGAATAAGAGATCTTTTGGTGGAAGAAGCTCACAAAACCATGTACTCAATTCATCCCGGTAGCACTAAATTGTATAGGGACCTGAAACCCAATTACTGGTGGCCGACGATGAAGCTTGATATTGCAAAGTACGTGGCGGAGTGTATGACATTTGCGCGGGTCAAGGCACTGATGGGTTTTGAGCATTCTAACACTCCTATGGTGTACATGCAACCTTAGAAACCTTGGATCTATGTTTGACTAAGATACATGCAAATAATAATTTTTCTAAGGTTCTTATCCTAACTATCATGGCATGGGGTACTTGAATCAAATAAAGCTAGTAGAATTACTTACCTTGTAGTTGTAGTTGATTTCTTGGAGTTTGCGAGCCTAGCACCAATAATGTGGATGCCTCAAATGAAAGTCACAAATCACCACAAACTTGGAAACTTGAGAGAATAGTCACTAACTTCTTGAAATCGGCCCTCTTAGTTTTCTCACCACATCTAGTGTGATTTCAAGAACTAAAGCCTCCTTTATATAGTGTGGTGTATTAGGGTTACATCCATGTAAACCCTAATTCCCATGTCTTTTCATTTCCATGAGTTCCATGGGTTAAAGCTCCATGGAGTCTCCATGGACTTTCCATGCAAGCCTAGCCCATTCCAAATAAGCATTAGCCCACACTATATAAATAGAAGAGCCCATATTTAATTAGTCATACTTTTGATCTCTAAATTAATTCTAGATTAATATAGATCAACACTAATTAAATAATATGGTTTTATATTAATATATTAGAACATATAATATATTAATAAATCATAACTTATACTATTCTCAAGAGATTATCCATAAATTGTTCAGGTGAAGTGCAACGCAAATGGACCATGTCGGGTCGAGTCAAGTACATACCAAATATAGTTATGGACTTAGACACTGTATCCAACAATCTCCCACTTGGATAAGTCTAATAACTATAGTTGCAAGTATGACTTTAGGAACCGATCAGCAATCGTAGCTCTTTTAAACTTTGTTGAACTATGAAACGCCATTTTATATAAGTGATCATATAATCCTCTGTTCTAGATATCAGCGGGACAAATACATGGAACATGGTCTTGCTTATTGTCCAACATTTGTTTCCCGATTTTTGATTTGAATGACATAGAACTTAACTGAACACATCAATTTAGTTCTTACCGGGCTCGATACATAGGTCAAAACAAAATCATTGATGGGCCGGGATATCGCTTCTAATCCTAGAAGGAACAAATAAACTTCGACTTATGTTTGCTCTACTACTTGTGAATTATACACAAAGGCACGGTTTATAACATCGAGTTACCAATGCTTTTTCGTGTAATCAATGCATAACCAACTCATAGGCAACAAATCATATCTCTAGGTTTGAAGACTTATATGATATTACCGTCTCATGATCACTCGAGATAAATTCCATGAAGTGATACTACTGTGTGCGATTTGAATCCAATACTCAAAACTTATAAGTACTCATGAGTTTTGTAGCCCTGCTTTGTCTAACATCTTAGACCTCTACAAGCCAACCCATGACAGTCTTGATTCATATCTACTTCCAACATATGACCAACTATGGAGAGTTTGAATAATATGATATAAACCATAACATAATTATTTTGGAAGTCAAAAAATGCAAAAATAAATAATAGTAAACGATTGACAAGAGATAGCAACATTTTACTAATAAATAATAGATTTTATCTATCATCAAATGTCAATTACATTTTACAAATTTCAAGATTTTCTAACTACTAAAACTAATATCATCCTTCAGCCTTATGCTCCGAGCATGCTGGAGATGCTTAACCCGAGTCAGTCCCTTCGTGAGAAGATCTGTTGGGTTCTCATCCGATGATAACCTCTTTGCCAGGAGGATTACTTCTTCTCTTCAATGTCTGATGAAGTGATATTTTCTATCAATGTTTCTAGATCTCCGATGATCTCTTGGTTCCTTGGCTAAGACAATCACACTATTGCTGTCACAAAAAATCTCCATTGGCTCCTTTATAGCTGGTACAACTCCAAGGTCTCCGATCAAGTTATTTAGCCATATAGCCCCCTTTTCTGCCTCGCTTGTTGCTATACACTCTAATTCACAAGTGGAGTCTGCCACTGTATCTTGCTTGGAACTTTTCCAAGTAATTTCCCTTCCATTTAGAGTAAAGACCCAACCTGATTGAGAGCAGAAATTATCCCTGTCAGTCTGGAAGCTAGCATCACTGTACCCTACTACTTTCAAGTCATCACTCCCACCAAGGGTAAGGATCTAGTCCTCAGTCCTTCGCAGGTACTTGAGAATATTCTTTACTGCTGTCCAGTGAGCCTTTCTAGGATTCTCCTAATATCTACTGACCATGCTCAAAGCAAAGGCAACATCAGGACGAGTACAAGCCATAGCATACATGATCGAGCCTACAACAGAAGCATATGGTACTCGACTCATCTCAGCTATGTCAGCCTCTATACTCGGACTCTGAGTTTTACTCAGTCTGGCATTATAATGGATAAGTTACTCACCTTTCTTGGAATTATGCATGTTGAACCTTTTCAACACTTTGTCCACATAGGTTCTTTAACTAAGTTCAATTAGTCTTTTACTCCTGTTCCTCAAAATCCTTATCCATAGGATATAGGCAGCTTCTCCAAGGTCCTTCATAGCGAAACACTTCCCAAGCCAGGACTTTACCTCCTGCAACGTTGGGATGTCATTTCCTATGAGTAGTATGTCATCCACATACAATACCAAAAAGCTAACTATACTCCCACTTTCCTTGACATATACACAAGATTCATCTTCACATCTCGAAAAATCAAACTCTTTGACTTTCTCATCAAAACAAAGATTCCATCTGCGAGGTGCTTATTTCAATCCATAGATGGATTTATCAAGCTTACACACTCTATTAGGGTACTCTGTACTGACAAAACCCTTTGGCTGAACCATATAAACATCTTCATCCAACTTTCCATTAAGGAAAGCGGTTTTGACATCCATTTGCCATATTTCATAGTCATGAAATGTAGCAACGACTAACGAAACCCTAATAGACTTAATGTTGGCCACTGGTGAAAATGTCTCATCATAATCAATTCCCGGAGTTTGAGAATAACCCTTTGCAACCAGTCATGCTTCTTCTTGAAGATCCATTTGCACCCAACTATCTTATGGTCAGGTACATTGTCAACCAAGTTTGAAACTTGATTGTAATACATGGACTGTATCTCGCTATCTATAGCCTCTTTCCATTTAACAGCCTCAGGGCCTGCCATGGCTTCCGTGTAGCTGTTAGGCTCATCCAGATTTACCAGTGTGTTATCACTGATAAGTGTCTCACCTTCTACAGTAATATGAAAACCATAATAATGCTCAGGTGCATGCTTAACTCTGGTGGAACGCCTCAAAGGTATAGATTCTTCAGTCGGCTCAACAGGAGTTTCCTCCTCAGGTTGAGGGCTAGGGTTTGAGGTTCCTTCACCACTTGACTCTTGAATTTCCTTAAGGTTAATTTGCCTCCCACTGTCTCCTTGGCTTATGAATTCTCTCACTCGAAAGAATCCTTTTCTTGCTACAAAGACCACATTATCACTGGGTCTGTAGAAGATGTAACCAAAGGATTTTTGTGGGTAGCCGATGAAAATACACCTCTCGCTTTGGGGTTCAAGCTTATCGTGAGTCTCCCGTCTCACGAAAGCCTCACAACCCCAAATCTTGATGTGGTCTAGATTGGGAACTTTTCCAGTCCACACCTCATGAGGTGTTTTGGCAACCTTCTTTGTAGGGACTAGATTAAGGATATGGGCGGCAGTCTCTAAGGCATACCCCCAAAATAAGATTGGTAGTGAAGCTCGACTCATCATGGAAAGAACCATGTCCAACAAGGTCCGATTGTACCTCTCAACTACACCATTCAACTGAGGTGTCCTAGGAGGTGTCAATTGTGAGATAATCCCACATTCCTTGAGATAGTCGAGGAACTCTGAACTAAGATACTCACCACCTCAATCGGATCGAAGCATCTTAATGTTCCTTCCCAACTGATTCTCCGCTTCTTGCTTAAACTCTTTGAATTTTTCAAAGGTTTCTGACTTATGCTTTATTAAGTAGACGTATCCATATCTACTGAAATCATCAATTAAAGTCACATAGAAGCGATTGGCATCTCTTGTGGTGGTTCTAAAGGGTCCACACACATCTTTGTGTATGAGGTCCAACAAACCTTCACCCCTAGCACAAGTGCCAGTAAAAGGTGACTTTGTCATTTTACCAAGCAAACAAGATTCACAACTATCATTTGACTCTAGGTCAAATGACTCCAAGACTCCATTTTTGGAGTTGGCCTATGCGTTTCTTGCTTACATGTCCAAGACGACAATCCCATAAAGATGCTTTATCTAAGCTAGTGGTAAGCTAGTGGAAGAGTCAATAAACAATACATTATTTCCTAGGTTATCTATAATAGATACAGTTTCATACACACCATCACAAGGCAATTCTTTAAAATATAAAACATTATTAAAGAAAGCATCAATACTACCATTATTATTATCAAAATAAAAGGTAAAACCTTGTTTATACAATGCATGAAAGGAAATAACATTTCTTGCCATTTCTGGCGAATAATAACATTTATTCAAATCTAATGTAAACCCATTATTTAGCACTAAGGAATAAACTCCTATCTTGGTGACAGGTGAAGCTTTCCTGTTTCCCATGATCAAGTTTATCTTTCCCCATTCCACATTCTCACTTCTTTTTAGTCCTTGCACATCAGAGCATATGTGAATACCACAACCTGTATCAAGGACCCAAGACTTAAAATGAGGTGAATTATTAGAAAATATAGTGTATATACCTGCATGGTTGGGTTTTACTTTCCCTTCCTTCAAATGTTGCTGGTACTTTGGACAATTTGCTTCCAATGCGACTTTTCATGGAAATAGAAGCATTCAGCCTCATTTGGGTTAGCAGAAGGAGTGACAAAACCTTTCTTGGTTATGCTTGAAGAGGAGCCTTCAAGGGTCTTACCCTTGGTAACCTTAGAAGGGTTCTTTCTCTTCTTCCCTTTGCCATGCCCGATTGCCAAGACATTGCCCGCAGTTGGAGTTGGAGTAGGAGTAGTAACAACCAACTTACCCTTTAGACCACTTTCGGCGGTCTTCAAGAGTCCTTGAAGTTCGCTGAGGGTGACTTCTTCCTTGTTCATGTGATATGTCATGCGAAATTGAACATAACATGATGGTAAGGAGTGCAAAATGATGTCTATTGCTAACTCCTCAGGGAAGTTCACATTCAACTTCAGTAGATGTCCACAAACCTTTGCATTTTTTGCATGTGGCTCGTGATGGGTTCCCCATCCTTCATTCGGGTTGTTATCATGGAGGAGATTATTTCATATCGCTCTTGAAGAGCACTTTGATGGTAGCGGTCCATCAAGTCCTGGTGCATCTCAAAAGGATAATAGTCCTCATAGGAATTTTGGAGTTCGGCTGTCATGGTGGCCATCATGATGCATGCCACTTTTGTAGCATCTCTTTCATGTACCTCATATTCAGCAAGCTCTTCAGGAGTAGCAGTTTGCTCGGGTACCTTCATCTCCTTGTCGAGAACATATTCTTTCTTCTCATACCGAGTGACCATCCTAATGTGTCTGATCCAATATGTAAAGTTGGATCCATCAAAGATGACTCTCCCTCAATGATTCATGAGAGAGAAGGAGCCAATAGGGTTTGAGCCAGAAGCATTGTTATTGGAAGACATCTGAAAAGAAGAGGGAATATATTAGATTAGATATAGAGATAGTCCTTAATAAAACACCCAAATGTAATATTAAGGCTAGGACCCAACACCATATTTTATAACTTAGAAGAGGGATGCCGTAATCTAAGCTATAAGATATTTGAAGGTAGGTGAATGACGATTCACCTATTTCCACCATGAAAAACAAAATATTTAATTAGGTATTAATTGGTTTAGAAACTCCTAGATTCTTTGAGATTCATTGAACTTTTTCAATGGCATGTTTCAATCTCGAGTGTGCCCTTCAAGTTTTGTGACTGGGATGTCGAGGATAACAAAACAAGGTGTGAAGTAACCATGCAAATTACTTGGTACCCTAAATGTATTTCCCCTCAATCGATGTGCCAATTAACCACACACGCTTCGTCGATACTATGATAAACATTAAGTCACCCTTTTCCCACCTTGACAAGTACAAGTTAGTGTGTCAGTTAACCACACACGCTCCACTAAGGACTTAATCAAAGTGCAAAGTGTAATTTCATGGATTAGCACCTTATTCACATTTTCCTAAAGTAACTAAGATTGGGAATTTAATAATGGTTTAGTTACTTTAGTATATTCATCATACTTAAATTAGAATTATAGTCCTTGTGCTACCTTTTCAGCTAACGACCCTCCACCGATCAAGGAAACGGTGGATGAGAATAGACACCCATTAAGTTGCCATTTTATAGGCAACAAGCTTATACCCCCCTTATAGACTGGCTTCGTGAATGAGGCCTACTAATGGTAAGATTACTTTGTTCCTATATATATATATATATATACATATATATATATATATATATATATATATATATATATATATATATATATATATATTAGCTTATAATATTATAAAGTATCATGGTTGAATTTTAAAAATTAAAATTCTAAGGGTTGGAACTAAAGTTTTAATATGACTTTACTTGTTCCAAAACTTGAGGGCAAGTTTTGTAAACTTTCAAAACTTTACATTTCTCATAACTTATGAGTTAATTGAGTATTAAAATGAAGACTCTTCATTTTTATAACTCATGTGTTCTTATAATGGTTTTTAATTAAAGTGTGACATTTGGTTTTCCATAACTTGAGGACAAATTATGGACTCCATTCAAACACATAATGATCATGAATTAAACTACCAAGGAGGTTACAAATAATTCCTATGATCATCTAAACTCATAAGTTCAAGAACATGATTATCAATAATTTCAAGAATCATAAATAACTTATATAAAACTTGTAATTTTTCATAATAGCCATTGTAAATGGATTAGCATGAACACTACACTATCTAAAACAATTTTTAAAACACCAAAACAGTTTAGGGTAATGTTTCTAGTACATTTCCAGCAGCAAAACTCGAAAAACTGGACACTACAGCCTCTACTCGTCAAGTGCATGAACAGAATCGACGAGTAGCATGCATTTATTCATGGACTCGGCGAGTTCATACATACAGTAAACAAAGAATTTGTTTTTCAAGCTATTTGCATCAAGTATCAAGTAAACAAGCCTAGGCTCTGATACCACTGATTGGTTTTGAGCATTCTAACACTCCTACGGTGTACATGTAACCCTAGAAACCTTGGATCTATGTTTGACTAAGATACATGCAAATAATTATTTTTCCAAGGTTCTTATCCTAACTAGCATGGCATAGGGTGCTTGAATCAAATAAAGCTAGTAGAATTACTTACCTTGTAGTTGTAGTTGTAGTTGATTGCTTGGAGTTTGAGAGCCTAGCACCAATAATGTGGATGCCTCAAATGGAAGTCACAAATCACCACAAACTTGGAAACTTAAGAGAATAGTCACTAACTTCTTGAAATCGGCCCTCTTGGTTTTCACACCATAACTAGTGTGATTTCAAGAACTAAAGCCTCCATTATATAGTGTCGTGGATTAGGGTTACATCCATGTAAACCCTAATACCCATGTCTTTTCATTTCCATGAGATCCATGGGTTAAAGCTCCGTGGAGTATCCATGGACTTTCTAGGCAAGCCTAGCCCATTCCAAATAAGCATTAGCCCACACTATATAAATACAAGAGCCCATACTTAATTAGTCATACTTTTGATCTCTAAATTAATTCTGGATTAATTATAGATCAACACTAATTAAATAATATGGTTTCATACTAATAAATTAGAACTTATAATATATTAATAAATCATAACTTATACTATTCTTAAAAGATTATCCATAAATTGTTCGGGTGAAGTGCAACCCATATGGACCATCTCCGGTCGGCTCAAGTACATACCAAATATAGTTATGGACTTAGACACTATATCCAACAGGCACAATATTAGAAACCATATGGGAGTTTAGAACCTTTACCTATGCCTATGGGTAAATGGGAAGACATTGCTATGGATTTGTCACTAAACTACCCAGAATAAAGAATGGTCACGACATGATTTGGTTGGACGTTGATCGCTTCACTAAGAGTGAACATTTCATAGCAGCCAATGAGAAATGGTCTATGGATAAACTTGCAAATTCTTATGTGAAGAAAATTGTGAGGCTTCATGGTGTTCCATTAACGATTGTGTAAGATCGTGACAGCCATATCACCTCACGATTTTGGAGAAGTCTACAAGAGGAATTGAGTACAGCTTACCATCCACAAACTAATGGGCAGAGCGAATGAACGATACAAACAGTTGAAGATATGCTGAGAGCATGTACCCTGGAATTCCAAGGTAACTCGGATGAACATTTACCTTTGGTAGAATTCTCCTACAATAATAGTTTCCACTCGAGCATAAAGATGGCACCTTATCAAGCTTTGTACAGACATAAGTGTCGTACGCCGTCTTTGTGACATCCCAAATTTCACGGATACAAAAGACCGATTTAATTTATGCTTTTAAAATAATTTTAGAGTAATCATTTGATTAAAAGTGTTGCGGAATTTGTTCCCAGATAAACATGATAACTATGGTATCAAATCATTTCTGAGGAAATGTATTTTATTCACTTAAACCATTCGGATGTCATTGTCAATACAAAAACATAAGCATAAACAAGACTTACATTCACTTACACTAGTAATCTACTTCTCTTTTAATCTCTCAGTGTAAAGCAACTTCGTATTGATACCTGTGATACAAATAAACTGAGTGGGTCAGGCTTGGGAGCCTGGTGAGCATACAGGGTTTTCAACCCACAATAAATAATAAACTTATTAAGTTCTCAATCAACAATAAACTTATTAATTTCATCAACCAAAATAACCCTAATTACCCATTCCAATTATCCTCACTTTACGTCCCTAAAACAACTATCATAAGGGACCTAGCCTAAGGATTATCACTAGGGGTGACAACATTGCTTTGGGGGTTCCTCAGGAAGTTATGTCAAATAAAACAAACATCGGAGTGACAACATTGCTTTCCCTCAGCAATTTATGTCAAACAAGACATCCTAACATAAAACAACCAACAAGGTAACAACATCACTTTCCTTTAGCAATTTATGTCAAATAGGCACGAAGACACATCGTCGCCATGTGCTAGTCCATAGCTATTATTCATCGACGGTATTTCCCACGGGGTTTCCTCGCAATACATGTCAATGGGTTTTCCATGCAGCTGATGAACATACTAAGGGGTTTTCCCCAGCCTTACTTGCCCTAAAGGCACTCATGAGGGGGATAGAGTACAGCAAATGAACACTTAAGTCCATTAACACCTACAGATTACGAGCCTGCTAGTGTTCCACAGACCATCAAAACAGTCCATGGTTGTCATCCCTACTCTGCTGAATGACGGGGGTTTTAGAGTACAGCGAATGAACACTTAAGTCCATTAACACCTATAGGTTACGAGCCTGCTAGTGTTCCACAGACCATCAAAATAGTCCATGGTTGTCATCCATACTCTGCTGAATGACGGGTGTCAACTTTGGGTAAGGGTTTTTCTCATATTGCACCACTCACGCCAACATTTGAGTAAAATCTTTTCCCATATTTCACCACTCACTTTTAACTCATGATCTATATCACTGATCATCTCATCTATTAAACTCACTTTTCATCACACACCTACTATTTAACTCATGATCTATATCACTAACTCATGAAGCTCGTCCAATCACTTCATAAATGAACAAAGACTTCAAAGCTCTTCCAAATAAAAGTATAGGGAAAATACTGATGAAATGTACTCTTGTACGCTCCCGTACCCCGACACGTAATAGTGTCAAAAGGAAGAACTAATGGATGAACACATAGTTGAAAAATACCTAACGAACATATAGTTCAAACATACGTACCGATTACAAGTCTATTAACGTTCCACTGGGCTATTTAAAATAGTCGGTGGCCGTTGTCTATACTCTACTAGATGACTAGATCATCTTAAACATCGGTACCCCTCATCACTTTTATTTCACCAACTATCTACCCATGTTCTATCCAACATATTTGTAGATAAAAATATATATATACAGTTTAAAACTTGTATAGAATATCAACACAACAGTCACCTCAAATAAACAATTAATATAGTTACACGTAACACATATTTTAATGTAAATACTTCATATGTATGTGTAAATTGAAAGTGAATGTACACTCACTTGATTTGATGATAATCGGGCAGCAATTCGTTTCCTAAAACGATCGTTTCTAATAAAACCGGGAGTTTTATTGAGAAACCGGGCTCTGCGAAAGGTCAGGCTTCAAAACCGAAAAGATAAATTTTCCGGGCCTTCAGGCACTCCGGGACGTGTTCCGGGCGTTGTAAATGATCTTGGAGCATCGGGGGAGGTCAAAATAACCAAAATATTGAAAATGGGTAAAAATGGGCAATTTCCCAAAATTATTCGGGAAGTCTCGCAAGGCCATTATTTATAGGGGAGAGCTGCGAGGGTTCGGCCGAGAAGGAGGAGTCAGCGAAGGCAGGTGGCATCCGCGGAGCGAGGACAGGTGGCGGGTGCGAGCTTCGGACACACGAAAGGCACGTGGCGCCTTCGGATTGGGCCAGCGAGGCTCGGATGATGAGTCAGAAGCGAGGCGTCGGAAGATCATTGGACCGCACCCTCGGTCCAATCAGCAAGCGATACGCAGGTTGGATCACGTGGGTTGCATGCGAGGATCACGTGGCTACTGTTCATGCGAGGTGACTCATCCATTTTTGGACATGTGGCAGTCTTTTAGCGAGGGTGACGTGGCAACTTGTGACTATGCTAATTTTCTCGATTTGCACGCCAAAACTTCTAAAATCCATAACTTTCGCATACGAGCTCCGTTTTTGACATTCTTTATATGCACACGTAGCTAAAATTATGCTCTACAACTTCCATTTAGACTTCATTGGCTAATTTTGAATTTAATTTATTATTATTATTTTTAACAGACCGGGACAGGAAATCCGTTAAAAATTCATAACTTCTTCATCCGACGACTGTTTTCGTCAAACTTTTTACCGTTGTGCTACTAATGAGGAGACCTTCAATTCTCGTTGAGGTTGTGTCGGCTAAAAATCGTTCGATCTAAAATTCGAGTTTTTAGCTTTCTACTGCTAAGCTGAAACTTCGAATAATCATAACTTCCTCATACGAAGTCAGATTTGGGCGTTCCTTTTATCGAACTTCTCGGTTTAACGAATATTATGTATTTCGTTTAGATCACTAAGGAGAAAAAGTAATTTATCAAAAACTCACTTTTTACGACACTCGGCCCTGTGTCGGTTTGTCGCGAAACTTCGACAGGTCATAACTTCTTCGTTATAACTTGGATATCAGCGTTCTTTATATCCCCAAAATCCATGTTTCGACCACTACAACTTTATGTAAAGATATAGGGCTTATCTCACACTTTAATTTTTACGCTTATTTTTATTCTTAATTGATTAAGCCCTAATAATTAAGCATAAAACACATAATTCACATAATATTCACATAATTCCTTTTCATTTCTTCAAAATGAGTTACAAAGTTTAACCTAGACTATCACCTCATATAAATGCCTAGGCTGGAAACACGAGTGTTACAATTCTCTCCCCCTTAGGATGATTCCATCCCCGGAATCACATATCACCAAACAACTGCGGGTAGCGACTCATCATGTCACTCTCCGTTTCCCAAGTGAGATTTGGTCCATCCGTATGTTTCCAGCGCACAAGCACTAAATCGACCATCTTGCATCGTAACTTCATAGTCTTACGGTCAACGATTTCCTCAGGTTCTCCAATTAACGTTTTGTTCTCGTACAACCTTTATTCAGAAATGGGAATTATGTCGGGCACACCTCCCATGAACTTTCTCAAATAACACACATGAAAGGTATTATGAATGCTTTCTAGTTCTTCCGGTAATTCAAGCTTGTAAGCTTTATTCCCGATTCTTAGAAGAAGTTTAAACGGTCCAATAAACCTTGGACTCAACTTTCCCCTTCTACCAAATCTTATTAGGCCCTTCCACGATGAGAGTTTAAGTGAAACCGAATCTCCAACTTCGAATGATATTGGTTGTCTTTTCTTGTCAGCATAGCTCTTTTGAGCAAGTAACATCCTTTTCCCTAATCACTTACCACTATTTAGCAATCTAATGGACTATTTCAAGTCCCATAAACTGCTTTTCCTCAGCTTCCAGCCAACATGATGGCATCTGACACTTTTTCCCATACAAAGCGTGATAAGGTGTCATCTTAACGCTTGAGTGGAAACTATTATTATAGGTGAATTCTACTAGAGGTAAGTGTTCATCCCAGTTACCTTGAAATTCTAGGATACATGCTCTCAGCATATCCTCCAACGTTTGAATCGTTCATTCACTCTGACCATCGGTTTACGGATGGTAAGTTGTATTCAAACACAACTTCGTACCCAATTCCTCTTATAGACTCCTCCAAAACCTTGAGGTACAACGTTTGTCACGATCGGATACAATCGTTAACGGAACACCGTGAAGCCTCACGCTTTCCTTCACATAAGAATTTGCAAGTTTATCCGTAGACCATTTCTCGTTGGCTGCTATGAAATGCGCACTCTTAGTGAAACGATCAACGACCACCCAAATCATGTCGTGACCGTTCCTTGTTCTGGGCAGTTTGGTCACAGAATCCATAGTGATACCGTCCCATTTACCCATGGGTACAGGTAAAGGATATAAACTCCCATATAGTTTCTGATGTTGTGCCTTAACCCTAGCATAAGTTACACACTCAGCCACATACTTTAGCAACTTCGAGCTTCATCATCGGCTACCAGTAATAGGGTTTTTAGATCCCTATACATTTTCGTATTGCGGGGATGAATCGAGTACATGGTTTTGTGAGCTTCTTCCATCAGAAATCCTCTTACTCCTCCCATCTTAGGTACCCAAATCCTATCTTTGAATACCTTCAGTCTTTGACCTTTTGTATCAAACACCATCGTTTTATTGCAAATGTTCCTTCTTTCGGTCATTTTTCTCTAAAGCTTCCTCTTGAGCTTTCTTTTATACTTCCCACAATTGTAGAGACAACTTCAATTCTCAACGCTCTTGGCCTTTTCTTTTCAAGATTCACCTTCCGACTTAGAGCATTAGCAACAATACTTGTGTTACCAGGGTGGTAAAGTATCTCACAGTCGTAGTCCTTGAGTAACTCTAGCCAGCGCCATTTCCTCAGTGTATACGCTATCACTTCATCCCTTTGGGTCAGAATACAACCTAACCCAACTTCTTTAACAACGAACGCGATACTTCTATTGATCGCTTTGATCAACCTTTACTTTAGTTCGGCTTAAGTCAACTGCTACATCGAACTTGGTTCTCTGAACCACATAGCCAACTCATCGTAGTCGGACTCAATTCGATATGACTACTAGGGTCGGAATAACAATCATCTTCTTAGTCATTACCGAAACGATGGTAATGACATATCTGAATAAAACGAAATCAATCACTAGTTTCTTGGTAACCTTGTGACTTTCCCTGATCCAAGTGTGAGTCCTGTGCTTCCAGTAGTATAGATCTCTACTACTATTCACACCTACTCATACTCATCCCAAGTACTGTCTCGCAGTCCCCAAGTTCTAAAATCACAAAACAATTTAACACATACGAATATGTCCAATTAACCATAGAATTTTCCTAGACTCTACTAGGACTTCTTCCACGAGTATCTTCAATCATCAGTTCTACTTCAACTTGGTTGGTGATGGAAATTCCAGACAATGGGACAACTTCAAGAATTACACCACTCGTTCCATCATCCTGCCAATCAAAGGTGTATTTCAGACGTAACGTACCCCTCTAAACGTTTCGTTATTTTATTAGACATATTCTAAAGGCAAGATACCACTCTTACGATATCTTCTGATAGGTGTCATTCACTATCATAAGCCTTTCATTTCCTCCATTTACTCAATTCTCTACGAGTCTCCACCATAACATTTTGTACACCCTAGCAGACGTTCGGTGTACCAGGCGAGAATTTAAGATAAGAAAGCCTTATTTACGATAGACATATAAATCCCCTTATCACTCCGAAACGTTTATATGCTAGTTCTAATATCGTAGTGGTACGCTTAGAATCCTACACATATAAGGTTTCCAGATCCGGTCGGAAATACACCATAGATCCGAACAAATAATAGCATCATTATAACACAAAACATTTAGCACATAAAAGCGTTTTAGGCATCCTTCCTAAAATAAGCTAGTGCTCGTGTCAATTTAGGTGTACTACCTAAAATATAATAGACACACTCAACTTACAATCATCGCTTAACATTCTAAGTTTAAGTCTAGAAACCCTACAATTTCTTAGTTCGCTCAAACTAATGCTCTGATATCAACTGTGACATCCCCAATTTCATGGCAAGAAAAGACCGATTTCATTTATTCTTTTAAAATAATTTCAGTGTAATCATTTGATTAAAAGTCTTGCGGAATTTGTTCCTAGATAAACATCATAACTATGTTATCAAATCATTTCTGAAGAAATGTATTTTATTCACTTAAACCATTGGGATGTCATTGTCAATACAAAAACATAAGCATAAACAAGACTTACATTCATTTACACTAGTGATCGACTTCTCTTTTAATCTCTCAGTGTAAAGCAACTTCGTATCGATACCTGTGATACAAATAAACTGAGTGGGTTAGGCTTGGGAGCCTGGTGAGCATATAGGGTTTTCAACCAACAATAAATAATAAACTCATTAAGTTCTCAATCAACAATAAATTTATTAATTTCATCAACCAAAATAACCCTAATTACCCATTCCACTTATCCTCACTTTACGTCCCTAAAACAACTATCATAAGGGACCTAGCCTAAGGATTATCACTAGGGGTGACAACATTGCTTTGGGGGTTCCTCAGCAATTTATGTCAAATAAAACAAACATCGGAGTGACAACATTGCTTTCCCTCAGCAATTTATGTCAAACAAGACATCCTAACATAAAACAACCAACAAGGTAACAAAATCGCTTTCCTTCAGCAATTTATGTCAAATAGGCACGAAGACACATCGTCACCATGTGCTAGTCCATAGTTCTTATTCATCGATGGTATTTCCCACGGGGTTTCCCCGCAATACATGTCAATGGGTTTTCCATGCAGCTGATGAACATACTATGGGGTTTTCCCCAGCCTTACTTTCCCTAAAGGCACTCATGAGGGGAATAGAGTACAACAAATGAACACTTAAGTCCATTAACACCTACAGATTACGAGCCTGCTAGTGTTCCACAGACCATCAAAACAGTCCATGGTTGTCATCCCTACTCAGCTGAATGACGGGGGTTTTAGAGTACAGCGAATGAACACTTTAGTCCATTAACACCTACAGGTTACGAGCCTACTAGTGTTCCATAGACCATCAAAATAGTCCATGGTTGTCATCCATACTCTGCTGAATGACGGGTGTCAACTTTGGGTAAGGGTTTTTCTCATATTGCACCACTCACGCCAACATCTGAGTAAAATCTTTTCCCATATTTCACCACTCACTTTTAACTCATGATCTATATCACTGATCATCTCATCTATTAAAATCATTTTTCATCACACACCCACTATTTAACTCATGATCTATATCACTAACTCATGAAGCTCGTCCAATCACTTCATAAATGAACAAAGACTTCAAAGCTCTTCCAAATAAAAGTATAGGGAAAATACTGATGAAATGTACTCCTGTACGCTCCCGTACCCCGACATGTAATAGTGTCAAAAGGAAGAACTAATGGATGAACACATAGTTGAAAAATACCTAACGAACATATAGTTCAAACATACGTACCGATTACAAGTCTATTAACGTTCCACTGGGCTATTTAAAATAGTCGGTGGCCGTTGTCTATATTCTGCTAGATGACTAGATCATCTTAAACATCGGTACCTCTCATCACTTTTATTTCACCAACTATCTACCCATGTTCTATCCAACATATTTGTAGATAAAAATATATATACAGTTTAAAACTTGTATAGAATATCAACACAACAGTCACCTCAAATAAACAATTAATATAGTTACACGTAACACATATTTTAATGTAAATACTTCATATGTATGTGTAAATTGAAAGTGAATGTACACTCACTTGATTTGACGATAATCGGGCAGCAATTCGTTTCCTAAAACGATCGTTTCTAATAAAACCGGGAGTTTTATTGAGAAACCGGGCTCTGCGAAAGGTCAGGCTTCAAAACCGAAAAGATAAATTTTCCAGGCCTTCAGGCATTCCGGGACGTGTTCCGGGCGTTGGAAATGATCTTGGAGCATCGGGGGAGGTCAAAATAACCAAAATATTGAAAAATGGGTAAAAATGGGCAATTTCCTAAAATTATTCGGGAAGTCTCGCAAGGCCATTATTTATAGGGGAGAGCTGCGAGGGTTCGGCCGAGAAGGAGGAGTCAGCGAAGGCAGGTGGCATCCGCGGAGCGAGGACAGGTGGCGGGTGCGAGCTTCGGACACGCGACACCTTCGGATTGGGCCAGCGAGGCTCGGATGATGAGTCAGAAGCGAGGCGTCGGAAGATCATTGGACCGCACCCTCGTTCCAATCAGCAAGCGACATGCGGGTCGGATCGCGTGGGTTGCATGAGAGGATCACGTGGCTACTGTTCATGCGAGGTGACTCATCCATTTTTGGACACGTGGCACTTTTTCAGCGAGGGTGACGTGGCAACTCATGACTATGCAAATTTTCTCGATTTTCGCGCCAAAACTTCTAAAATCCATAACTTTCGCATACGAGCTCCGTTTTTGACGTTCTTTATATGCACGCGTAGCTAAGATTACGCTCTACAACTTCCGTTTAGACTTTGTCGACTAATTTTGACTTTAATTTTTTATTATTAGTTTTAACAGACCGGTACAGGAAATCCGTTAAAAATACATAACTTCTTCATCCGACGTCCATTTTCGTTAGACTTTTTACCGTTGTGCTACTAATGACGAGACCTTCAATTCTCGTTTAGGTTGTGTCGGCTAAAAATCGCTCGATCTAAAATTCGAGTTTTTAGCTCTCTACTGCTAAGCTGAAACTTCGAAAAATCATAATTTCCTCATACGAAGTTAGATTTGGGCGTTCCTTTTATCGAACTTCTCGGTTTAACGAATACTATGACTTTCGTTTAGATCACAAAGGCTAAAAAGTAGTTTATCAAAAACTCACTTTTTACGACACTCGGCCCCGTGCCAGTTTGTCGCGAAACTTCGACAGGTCATAACTTCTTCGTTATAACTCGGATTTCGGCATTCTTTATATCCCCAAAATCCTTGTTTCGACCACTACAACTTTATGTAAAGATATAGGGCTTATCTCACACTTTAATTTTGACGCTTATTTTTATTCTTAATTGATTAAGCCCTAATATTAAGCATAAAACACGTAATTCACATAGTATTCACATAATTCCTTTTCATTTCTTCAAAATGAGTTACAAAGGTTAACCTATACTATCACCTCATATAAATGCCTAGGCTAGAAACACGAGTGTTACAGTCTTGTTGGCTTAAGGCTGGAGAAAAGCAGTTTATGCAACCCGAGATGGTCCATCAAACCGCTGAAAAGCTTAAAATAATCAGAGAAAGAATGTTAGTCGCTCAGGATCGTCAAAAGAGCTATGCTGACAAGAAGCGAAGACCGATGAATTCTGAAGTTGGAGATTTGGTTTTGCTTAAAGTCTCGCCGTGGAAGGGACTTATAAGATTTGGTAAAAGGGGAAAGTTAAGTCCAAGGTTTATTGGATCGTTTAATGTTCTTTAGAGGATTGGGAACCAAGCTTACAAGCTCGAACTACCAGAAGAACTGAATGAGATTCATAACACTTTTCATGTTTGTTATTTGATGAAGTTCACGGTTGAAGTTCCCGACATAATTCCAATTGCTAAATTAAGATTGGGTGAGAACAAGAGGTTGATGGAAGAACCTGAGGCAATCATTGACCGAATGACTAAGAAATTATGACGCAAGATGGTCGAAATAGTGCTTGTCCATTGGAAACATATGAATGCGCCAAATCTCTCTTGGGAAACGGAGAGTGACATGTTGAGTCGCTATCCACATTCGTTTGTTGATGTGTGATTCCAGGGACAGAATCATCCTAAAGGGGAGAGAATTGTAACTTTTGCGTTTCCAGGCTAGGCATTATTGTTGATGTAATAGTCTACGTTAACCATTGTAACTCTTTTTGAAGTAATAAAGATGAATTATTTGAGTATTATGTGAATTATGTGAATTTTGTGCTTATTTAATTGTTTATAAAAATATGATTAAATTAAGGATAAAATAAGTGTCAAAATTTAAGTGTGAGATAAACCTAATATTTTTATATAAACTTGTAGTAGTCGAAACAAGGATTCCAGAGATATAAAGAACGCCGAAATCCGAGTTATAACGAAGAAGTTATGATCTGTCGAAGTTTCGCGATAGAACCAGCACGACGCTGAATAACGTAAAATATGAATGTACGATAGAGTGATATTTAGCCTTAGTGATCTAAACAAAAGTCATGGAGTTCATTAAATCGAGAGCGTACAACAAAAGAACGCCCAAATCTAGCTTCGTATAAGGAAGTTATGATTTTTCGAAGTTTCGAGCCCGGATACTCGATTTGAGATCAAATAGTTTTTAGCCAAAATAATCTAAACGAGAATTGAAGGTCTCATCAATGGTAGTGCAACGGTAAAAATACAGATGAAAACGGACGTCAGATGTAGAAGTTATGAATTTATAACGGAGTTTTCCTATCCCGGCTTACTAAAAATAATATAATAAAAATAAATTCAAAATTAGGCAACAGAGTCTAAACGAGAGTTGTAGAGCATAATCTCACCTACCTGTGGATATAAAGCACATAGAAAACGGAGCTCGTATGCGAAAGATATGAATTTTTGAAGTTCATGGCGTGAACCCCAAGGCTGTGTCAAAGCTCACGAGGTGAGCATTAGTGGCTCACGAGGTGAGTAGATGGTGGACGTCTTCCAAGGTAAGTGGCCATGATGAAGGCAATGACATATCGAGCTCACGAGGTGAGCATATTTCGCTCAGGAGGTGAGCATATGTGGCTCACGAGGTGAGCCTAGCATTTTTGCCCTATAAATAGAATTCAAGGGGCGGCCGAGTTTGGTTGCTCATCTCTTACTCTTCCACTCCTGATACTCTCTCTATGCCCTATTTTAACCCCCCGGAAACCCCCGGTATCATCCTGAGACCCAAAGCGAGTCCCGAAGCCCAAAGATCCCGAGAAGAAAAGAGTTTCCGAGCTGAAGCTCTGCCTGCGAGAAGCTCGGTGTGTGAAGATCTTCCAGTTTCACCGAAGAATACTACTTTTACAAGCCGCAGTGATGTCCAATCATCTTCTGATCAGGTGAGTGCATAGTCCCTTCCATATACACGATTTAATACAAGTATCGATTGAATGTATTAGGTATATGTTTGGTGTGAGTGTATTCCTTTTCTTCTAGCACGTAGATATAAAGTATCTCCTAGTGAATGCGCGCTATGTGTATATACATATATATTATAGGTTACTTGGAATGAATCTGTATATTTGGAATGAGTATTAAATGAATATCTTATCAGTTTTTAAGTTGCATATGTATGCATATGTATATTGTTATCAAAAAAATGTTGGGTAGAACTTGGGTAGATAGTTGTCGTGTGATAAACTGATGAGAGGCCTCGATGTTGATGTTGTTAATCTACTCATCTAGCGGAGTATGGATGACGACCACAGACTCTTTCTAGACTGTCTAGTGGAACCCTGGCAGGTTCATAACCTATAGGTGTTGTGAACGATGTGTTCACCGGTGTACTCTTACCCCCTCATGGTTGCATTTAGGCCATCTATTGTTGTGGAAACCCCTTGCAGTAATATCCGTCCCGATGGAAAATCCTAGATTAGGTCCCTTAAGATAGATGTTGTTTTAGGGACATAAAGTGAGGATAACGGGAATGGGTAATCAGGTTATTGTTGGTTGGTGAAATTAACTATAATTATTTATTGTGGGCTGAAAACCCTATATGCTCACCAGGCTCCCAAGCCTGACCCACTCAATTTGTTTGTATTATAGGAAGTGGTGCGAGGGCATAAGATGGATGAATCATCAAGTTATTTTGTTTATAAGCCTGTAGTTGTGTATAACTGTTGTAGGCCTTGTAATTTGTCATTTATGCTTTTTGGTCTGTATCGGAACATGACATCTTGAGTTTTGATATCTAATGAAAATGCATTTTTTATGAAATGCTTTGGTAAGTATTATTTTATCATATTTTGTTTTTTGGGAACAAATTACGCAACTCTTTTAAATCAATGGATTTACTCTGAAATTATTTTAAAAGCATAAATTAAAACGGTCTTTTCTGGCCGTGATTTTGGTGATGTCACAATATGATTGTTGTAGGGTTTTGAATTTGCTAGCGAATTGACTGTAGAAACAGTCTCTAAAAGTCAACCAATTGTAATGGATCTGGAGGGTATGGATCCAGAGGGAATATTGAAGAGGATATGGGTATAGAAGGCATATGTAAGGAGGGCATGGAATAAGAAGGTATGGATCAAGAGGTCATGACTTAGGAGGGAATCAATGAGAATGGCATGAATCAGGACGGAAGGGGTGTACAGGGATGGATCAAGACAGAATCAATGAGAATGGCATGGGTGTATAGAAGATAGAGCAGGAGGGCCTGGTTGTGGAGGACATAGGCAGGAGGCCAAAACTGAGAAAGAGGAGGACTTCAGAGAGGATAACAAAAATACAATTAAAGAAGGTGGTGGTTGTCAAAAATAGGAAGGGGATGAGTTCATCCAACCACTTAGTCTAGATTAAGGTGTTTCTAACCCATGCTTTTGTGAAGAACATGTACAAACTTTTGGCTTTGGGCAACTGTTGATAGCCCCTTTTGTTGATAGCCCCTTTTTTTAATAGCCCCTTTTGTTGATAGCCATATAAAGTATAGGCTATGGGCCCCTTGATTATGTTTAGGTCATTTACACAACTAGTCATTCAAACATTTGGCTTTGGTTGATATTACATTTTCTATGATTAACATGGTTAATGTATCTTGAACTTGATTAACTTGTGTATGTTTATGTTGTGCTTGATTTGATTCTATTGTGTATGTTAATATGGTGATTGATTACATTGTTAAGTTAACTCGAATTCCAACCATGTTTGATTGCAGCCATATTTGATTCCGGTCATGCATGATTCCAACCATACTTGATTCCGGTCATGCATGATTCCAGTCATAAATGATTCCAATCATTATTGATTCCATTGTTTGTTAATAATTCCATTGTTTGTTAATGATTCCGTTCTGGTCATGCATGATTCCAACCATTGTTTATTGATTCAATTCATTAATGATTCCATTCATGTTTCATTCAATTGATTGTTATCCATATTATTCACTCCTGATTACCTTGGAATCACTTATACATAAACATGTTAATTCACACATAAACATAAACTTGTTAATTCATTTCACTTGACAAAAGGAAACAACACAATACATACTAAACACACCAATTATGACACCAAAACATTACTTTCCATACATCTTCTGTCTATCCTACAAATCCTTCAACATTACCAACACAAAAACAAAAGAAAGCATGAACACATAAAAAAAGATTTCTATTTTCCACCTTCTTGTCCATTCTGGACTTGAATGGCCACTCCTTCCACGAGTTGATTTTCCATTGGTGGTTGTGCCAGTGGTTGTTCCAAAATGTCCTCAAAAAGGTTCCTTTCAACTTGTTATTGTCCATAGTCCCCGAAAATTGCACTGTTCTCCAAACTAACATTGTTGTGAAATTCTAGTAAGAGATTTGCATACCACTGATTTGGTAGAGGAGGATCCACCTAATGGAAGAATTTGTAGTCTTTGAGTACATCCTGGTAATTTGCGCAACCTATAAACCTTCTTCCTGGGTTAAACGGAATCCACGAAGTCCATTTTCCAACGGGATCACCACAATAGCACCTATTTCTCATTCGATTCATCACTCTTCGATTTGAACTTCTGCTTCCTATAGAAGATTAAGACGACATTTATGGTTCCTCCTCCTACTTCGATTTTTTCCTGGTCCGATTTTAGGGCACGAATGAGTGAATGATGTATATATTTAAGTTTTGTTAAGTGAATCACCATCCACCTAAGCATGCCTAGTCCATGTAGAATTTTGTAACCAGCTAAATGAGGGTCACCGAATGATAAGGGCTAAATTGTCCGGTTTATTGGGCTTTTTCATTCAAAAAAATTTAGGACTTTATTGAAACTTTTGCAAAAAGATAGCGACTTTACTATAGTTATCCCAATAGAGAAAACATAGATCCAAAGCATTTAGGGTTGCATGTGCACCATAGGAGTGTTATAGTGCTCAAAACCTAACAGTGGTATTAGAGCCTAGGTTTGTTTTCAATTATATTTGATGCTTACTAGTTTTTCAAAGCCGAAAAAGTCAAAAATTTTGCCTCTAATTGGTGAACTCGCCGAGTACATGAATAGACTCGACGAGTCCACTCAGTAATAGAGCAACTCGTCGAGTCCAATTCATGTGCTCGATGAGGTGGAGGCTCTGTGTGTAAAATTTTGAGTTTCTTGGCCTGGTTTGGATTTGGAACACTACCACAAACTGTTTTCGATCATTTGAAATGTTTTTTATGATAAGATAGTCCTTGTACTCAGTCAATCACAAGATAGTTGTCAAAGTTTTAAAATAATTGTTGTTTTTATATGATAAACAAAATTGCTTTCAAATTGTTGGCTAGAAATTATCTTGATTTTGAGTTTAGTTAGATCATAGATTATGTAATAATTTAGTTGTTAGAAAAAATGATCTAATTGATGTTTAATAACCTCCATAACTTGTCCTCAAGTTATGGAAAATGAAAGGTCTCTTCATAAAAATCAAATAAACTCATAGGTTATGAATGTGAGGAGTTTTGACCAGTTTCAAAACTTGCCCTCAAGTTATGGAATTTGCAAAATCTCATAAAATTAACTTTTATTCCAAACCCTAGAGTTTTAAAACTTAAAATTCAACCCTTATATTTTATAATATTACAAGTTTAATATATATATATATATATATATATATATATATATATATATATATATATATATAAAAGACAAAATCGGTCTTACCGTTAGTAGGCCTCATTCACAAAGTCGATCTATAAGGGGGTATAAGGTTACTGTCTATAAAATGGTAATTTAATGGATGTCCACTCTCAACTACCGCTTCCTTGAATGGTGGAGGGTCGGTAGCCGAATGGGTAGGATATGACATTAATTCTCCCTCATTAAAAGTATAATGATTAAAAATATAAAGTAACTAAACTTTTATTAAATTCTCAATCTTAGTTACTTTAGGAATAATGTGAAATGGTGCTAATCCATGAAATTACACTTTGCACCTTGTTAAGTCGTTAGTAGAGCGTGTGTGGTTAACCGACACACTAATCTGGGACTGACAATGTGTGGCAAAGGGTAACTTGGTGTTAATCATAGATCAATGAAGCGTGTGTGGTTAACCATCATATTGATTAGGTGATTTGTAACATTGGGTGTACCAAGTTAATTTTCATGGTTATTCACTCCTTGTTTGTGATCCTCGGTATCCCGGTTACAAACTTGAAGGGCACAATCGAGAGTTAAACATGCCATTGAAAAGTTCAATGAATCTCAAAGATCTAGGAATTTCAAATCCAATTAAAACTTAATAATCTATTTCGTTTTTCATGGTGGAAATTCGTAAATCGTCATTTACCTACCATCAAATATTTTACAATTGGATTACGACATCCCTCTTTGCAATTGTAGAATATTGTGTTGGGTCCTAGCCTTAATATTTCATATCTTATGTAATATTAAGGATTATCATCTAAACTAAACTTTGTTCTTCTTCTTTTATAGATGTCTGTCCCAAATAATGCTTCCAACCCAATCCCTTCAGGCTCTTTCTCCCTCATGAACTGTCACACCCCAAAACCAAGAACGGCAGAAACGTTCTGGGACGGAGGACGTCATGTAATGTATCACAACAATGCAAAGTAGTAAACAAGCAACAACATCATCCATTGCATTAATAGTATAATTTTAATTACATGTGAGTTCTTTTCATAGTATAATTCTACAAAATGAATATTCAAAATAAAAGACGAGTCTTGACCGCTCTGTCATCACAAAACCTGGTAGTCATACCTGTCTATTTGTGACCTGGGAATACAAGTTATTTTGAAAGCGAGTATCAGCAATAATGCTGGTGAATTCATAAGTATTTATGTGACTTTGATTTGTAAAGTTGTAAAGAAAGACCTGTAAATGTTTGAAGGAAAGTTAATACCAATGAACATGTTTGTAAGTAATTGTAAACGTTTGAAAACCCAAGAAAATCCCATATTTTCTACTAGTATAAAAAGTAGCCTTCTACCAAGACCTGATTGTTTTGAATGTTTGCTTTTTGAAATCCAATATTTGCCCATAAGTGGGTGGTAGTTTAAAAGTCCCAAAAATGAACTACCATGGTGTTTTTCATGCCTGAAATAGTAGATTTCTGTACGTATAAAATCGCTAAGGTACTTGATAACCCCGTAAATCAACGTGTTTTTAATACTCCATGTGAGTTTTATAACCATGCTAATGACCCAGACTGACAGTAACAACGTTCTTCAGGCGTTGGAATGTTATCACATTTGTCACCCCAGACCTGCCGGTCTAACTGTAGCTAACAGTTTAGGTGCAGAATTGTCAATCCCATATAGATCTATACTCAAGTATCACACTCCCCCTACAAGGGATTATGGTATATAAAACAAGACTTAATAATGCATACTCGAAAGTACGTGAAATGTCTCACAAAACCTAGTGTAAAACAGATTTATGAATGAAAATTTTCATTTGTTCTTATATATGAAAATATCTCTTTTATATGGTACTTGTAGTATGTAAAATTTCATGAATATCTAGTACACTATCTTATGTAATCGTATCTCTTGTAATTGTATGTCTTGAAATTGTATGCCTTGTAATTGTATGTAATTGTATCTCTTCATATAGTAAGTAATGTATTAGTATAGAATCATAAATAAAGTGACTCTTATGTGATTCCTTGTACTTGGAATGGTAAGTAGTATATCCTAACTATACCTATTATAGTTATTAGTATTGTACGTGTATAACTGAAGTATGCCTTTGCTACCCAAAGGTACTGAACCAACTGATGGAAAACTTTTATGTCTATATATGTATACATGATATATATATATATATATATATATATATATATATATATATATATAGAACTACACATATATAGGCGTACATTCGACAATTAAAATATAAAAGAAGTTTTGTAAAACCTTTGAAAAGTTTAATAAATAAGAAATGATCACTTGATGTCAGTTTATAAAACGATTTGAAAGTAGTTTTTTTGATAAGAACAATTTTAAGTATAAGAAGACCTTTGTTTGAAACACGATTCTAACAGCGTTTGAAAGGAAACATAAAGTATGTAAGACAGTTTGATAAAGAGTTTTTAACATGTAAAACTGTTTGTCATAGACTATTATAGTTTTTTCCAAAAGTTTGTTTCGTTTGTATAGTAAACCCTAGTGAAATGCTCACTTGTTATGTAAAGTGTAACTTTTGTTGTGACATAAATGAACACATATACTCAAAGTATAAATAAAGTGTTTGATTCGTATATGTATAACAACATATTTAATTTTAAAAGACAAGATGTTATCGTGATATATTTTACGTACGAAATTTTCCATATAGAAATTATGAATCACATATGATTTACTTGATAAGAAGAGTATATAGTGAAGCTTTAGGTTACACACGATAATAACCGTGTGTTTACTTGTGTTTTCCCCCCTTAAAAGTGTATAAAAGCATTGATAACTCATTTGAAAGTGTAGTTTATAGGGGTATGAACTCACCGAAGAAAGTGCGTGATTTGAAGAAAACGAGCTCTTTCTTGGCCGGCGCCTTAACCGGAAACTGACGAGTTTTTCGAGAAACTCGGGGCTTCGGTCCTCCATCGGGGCTTAGATATGAAACTTGGAAGTCGAGATATTGTCGGCACGAAAAACGAGGTGAAAATGTGAGAGAAGTGAAGAAAATGAGCAAGGATGGCCGGCACCCTCACATTCTATTTATTGGGTGCTAAAAGAGGGATTACGCTGGGCGTAAATTCGGAGTACGCTGGGCGTACTCGTTACGCTGGGCGTAATTTTGGAGTACGTTGGGCATACGCGACGTCAGCGCTTACCGGATCCTCGGGCGGAGCATTGGATGGGTCTTGGAGCGACGTGCACGAACCGAGGCCTAGCACCCGAGTACGCTGGGCGTAAATCGTCTTGGTATGTGTGCCTCGAACTTGGAAAATCCATAACCTTCACATACGGGCTCCGTTTTTTACGTTCTTTATATCCACGCAAAGGTGAGAAAATACTCTACAACTTTCATTTGGACTCCGTCGGCTAATTTTTATTTATTTTTAATTATATTTTAATTAATAGGCTAGGACACGATAACCTCATTAAAAATCCATAACTTCTTTATTCGACGTCCGTTTTCGTTTGTCTTTTTACCATAGAACTACTATTGTCGAGACCTTCAACTCTCGTTTAAGTTGTGTCGGCTAAAAATCGCTCGATCTTTCTTTCGAGTGTTTAGCTGTCTACCACTGCTACGAAACTTAGAAAAATTTGTAACTTCTTCATACGAAGTCCGTTTTGGGCGTTCTTTTTATGCATGATCACGGTTTAACGTAATGTACGACTTTCGTTTAGATACCTAAGGCTAAAAATTATTGTATCAAAACTTTGTGTTTTACGTCTATCAGCGTTGTCGGTTTTTGCCGCGAATCTTAGATTGGTCATAACTTCTTCGTTATAACTTGGATTTTAGTGTTCTTTATATGTACAAAAACCTTGATACGATTCCTACCACTTTATTTAACCCAAATAAGATTTTAGGAAAGTTATATTTTGGCCTAAATTTGACTGGAGTTACTTTTTATTGTCTCAAAATATCGGGTTGTCACATCATCCCCCTGTTAGAAGGAATTTCGTCCCGAAATTAGAGTTTAAGTAGAATTCATAATCATGCAACAGATAGAAGTTTTATTTGCTACTCGTGTTCTTAAGTGAACTCTGGTCCTCGCTTGGCATTCCAGCGAACCTTTCACTATCGGGATACGACTTTGCTTCTTTCGCTTGCCTTCACTAGGGTGATAACTCTTCTTGGTCGAATGTATGTTGAATGTTTTTGTGGTCTGTGAACATAGTACACCATGTACCCTGTCTCCAGATCTTCAGAGCAATTACTGCTGCTCATGACTCAAGATCACGTGTTGAATAGTTAACTTCCTGTGTTTTAACCTATCTTGAGGTATAGGTCGTGACTTTTCCTCTTGCTTAAGAACACAACCAAGCCCTTGGTTGGATGCATCGCATTACACCATAGAATATTCTATCCCTTTTGGGAGGGATAATATTGGTGCGATGCATCAAGCTTACTTTAACGTTTGGAACACTCTTTCTTGTTTACAGACAAGTCTGGTGCTCTTCCAAGTGGGAAACTTGGCCTAAAGAATCCCCTTCTGAGGAGTTTGTTAAGATCTCTATGAAGTTCTTGTATCTCGGTTGGCGCTAGACAATAAGGTGATGTGGCTACTAGGGTAGCCCCTAGAACTAACTCGATTCTGAATTCGACTTGACGTTGTGTTGGTAATATCGGTAGTTCTCCTGGAAAGGTGTCAGGAAATTCGCGTACTTTTGGGATGTTCTGAATCTCCTTCACTTCTCCGTACGTCTCGGCGATGTGTGCAAGAAATGCATGATATTCCTTTCATAAGCATTTCTGAGCTTGCATACACAAAATAATGAGAGGGTTCGTACTTGGTTCGTCGATGTAAATAACTAGGGCTTCGTTGTTTAGGGAGGTTAGGAAGAACTGCTTTATCACAGCACCTGATGTCGGCTCGATGTAGACTTAACCAACTCCTACTGCTTATGACGTCAAAACCATGTGGTTGATTAGATGTCGTGAAGATCTAAAAGAAACTATGACTACTCATGAATTAGGGAAAAGGATAGGCATTTCTAAGTTTATTCTCACGGAAGCACGATCACTCGCAGTCTTCGGCAGTCTCTGTCCTGAAGTTCATAGTAGAATTCATACCTGGTTCATCAATCACGGTCTTGTGTATACGAGTCGTATATAATTAAGATTGAAAAGGTGGGTCTTTGGATTGAACTTGACGTACCGCACGAGTGGTGCTTCAGGGAGGTTTGCTGTGGTTTCTTTGGAAATGATAAGAAACATGAGGTCCTCTATGCATGACTGCTTCGGTGTTCTAGAATGACGGCTTCGCTAGAAAGACGTTTTTCGGAGAAGGAGAAGTACGCAAGAAACTAGTATTGTGCGGATCGAGTTTACTCAATTTGTATGATAATGTCAGACTTACTTAGAAGTAAACGACATTAGATTTGAACATAAAGCGTTACAAATAAAACACAACGGTGCAACTCTTAACAGGGTTACAATACTTTAGAGTAACTATAGGAATACTACTGCGAACAAAGTATACTACAAAAGACTAGTCTACGCAGCACAAGGGTCCCTTAACCAACGGGATCTCGCAAAAGATAAGACTATAGTTGCACTAGTTTTAAACAGTTTATAAGTCTGTTACAATGAACGCCTTAATTACTTTTACGTGGGTCCGGAGTAGTCTTTCATGTAGCAGTGATCCTTAGTATTTTCCCGTCTGCGACGGAGTTCTTTGTTATAGGACAATCCTTCTTGAAGTGCCCTATCCCACCGCATTGGTGGCATGACTGGCGAGTACTAGCATTGGTGGTGTGAGTGAGGTGTTTAGTCAGAGTTACGTGGACACGGGTGCCTTCCTCATTACTCCACTTTGAAAATTTCCTCTTAAAGATTCTGGATTTATCACTACTTTTGTGTGTAGGGTTGGTGTCGATGCCAGGGACTGGAGGAATGGGTCGTGTCGGTGATGAGGGGGCAGGAGTTGCCACTTGCTGCTGTGTATGGCAAGTCTTTGGAATCGCTTTCGCTCACTTCTGGCTTGGCAATATTGTCTCCTCTTTTCGGTCTTACGGCTTCGCATGTCCGTGATCGTTGTCATTTGTTGACTTCCCGGATTGGTACTACAATCAGAAATCTCGACTCCTTTGTCAGTCTTGTTTGTGTTGCCGAAGTTGATGTGTGTAAGGAAGGTTGTCACAGCAGCTGCTACTGCAGCTTGTAACGTAGCAGCATCGATATGGAGGATAGGGGTTTCGTTGCTCGGCTGATTGTTTTCGGATGACGACATGATTCCGTATCACGAAAGATAAGGATTTTGTGAGCAATTTTGGTTGACCCTAAATGTACTTCGATCGCTTAAGTAAAGAGTAAGAGTATGTTCTTGAAAGATTGACTTGCATCCCTATGATGCAGTCCTAGTACGGATTGGAAGTATGTTCATGATGGTTTGACCTACATCCCTATGATGCAGTCCTAGTACAGAGTAGAAGTATGTTTGTAGAATGGTCTTAAGACGTTTGTCGTTCAAGCCGAGGTATCGTTGGATGGTGAATCACATGATCCAACCAATAAAAGAGACTTGGAAATGTCTCTGGAGTTAAATTACTATAGTCCAATGACTTGACTAAAGCATGTTTCAGATAGACTCCAATGAAGGTATGATGAGGGTTTTTGAACAAAGAGTGACACCGAAGTTAGCCGACTTTCAATATCGATGTTCATGACGTAATAAGTTTGGGAAAATTGATCTTGAAGAAGGTCTCACATCATATCTAGAGTAGAAAGGCTTTCACCGCATAAAGGCCTAACTTATAGTACAAGATAGTTACATAGAAAAATGCTACATAGGACATATACAGGAAAACGATTACTTTAAACAAGGAAGGAAAATAAAGCATTTCTTACTAGCGGCGGTCATCCCTCTGGTGAACTCTTAGTTCAGCCAATTGACATTCCATTATCAAGAAGGTGTCTTTCGAACACTCTGTGGCGTACTCGTAATTCTATGACTTCGGCTCGTGTTTCAGCTAATGCTTGCAGCAGGGTCTCATGGTCTCTCTCAGATCTCTCACGAGTGTTTTCAAGACGATTGGTGTGGATGGTATGCATTCTTGCATTGGTATTTAACCTCTTTGATACAATGGAGAGTCGTCATGCCCTGAATTTCGTTTCGGGCTACTTTACGGATCAGGATTTGTAGAACTCTGTCTGCTGATCTCCCCTTAAGTTGTAGTAGTTTCGGTCTCCTTTAAACGGCATAGGTTGATCTTGATCTTCGCTCCATGTTTCCAGGCATTCTACCCCAGGAGGCGTCGGGCCATGAAGAGTTGGACGAGGGTTAGGGTTTGAATTGGGAGCTACCAGGAGTAGGTTCTCATCCTCGAGTTCGGAGTTATCATCATCCAAAAGGTCTTCAGCATGGTGATCATTCAAAAGGGATTGGATGATCATTCTTTGGTTCTTCTCTGAACCATCCAGCATTGCCTTTGTTCGGGAAGCACGGGTCGTCGTGGGGAAGGGGTACAACTATGTTATCTATGCGATAATTGGGGTATAAGAATCTAACACATAAGTAGTTTATAGTAATACACAAAATACTCCTATAGTATTTTAGGTTTATGTTCTATTGTTCTCATTGTGGTATTGTGCGTAAGTTTTTAGACTTGTTGCAACTCACAACCACACTTAGGCACATGCTAGTTAACCCACGGATAATATAGTTGATCAGGCTATATCATCCCAGTTTCGACTATCTGTCTCTAAGTCTACTTGTGCTACCCAAAAATCGTAGTACTTTTGTTCTCTCTTAGTGACACTGATTTTAGTATAAATGTAGGCATGTATACTTAATTAAATATTTTATTATTTTAAAAGTATAGACTCTTTATCAGAGTATTTTAATCCTTATTGTATTTATAGTCTGTATATCTTTTATGGGTTGATATACTCAATTCACTATAAACAATGCTCTGATACCAATCTGCCACACCCCAAAACCAAGAACGGCGGAAACGTTCTGGGGCGGAGGACGTCATGTAATATATCACAACAATGCAAAGTAGTAAACAAGCAACAACATCATCCATTGCATTAATAGTATAATTTTAGTTACATATGAGTTCTTTTCATAGTATAATTCTACAAAATGAATATTCAAAATAAAAGACGAGTCTTGACCGCTCCGTCTTCAAAAACCAGGTAGTCATACCTGTCTATTTGTGACCTGGGAATACAAGTTATTTTGAAAGCGAGTATCGGCAATAATGCTGGTGAATTCATAAGTATTTATGTGACTTTGATTTGTAAAGCTGTAAAGAAAGACCTGTAAATGTTTGAAGGAAAGTATGTACCAATGAACATGTTTGTAAGTAGGGGTGAGCATTTGGACCAGACCGGACAGGACCGGACCGGACCGGCTCTTGGACCGGACCGGTTATGGATAATATTGTGGACCGTGGACCGGACCGGATGAGTCGTGTCCGTGTCTGTGTCCGGGTTCGAGTCCAAGTCCGGGTTTTCTGGTTCTTGGACCCGTTTGGACTGGTACAACTTTAATTGCATAGAGTACATGTCGTTAAAATATGTTTTTGGGTTTGATAGAACTCATTAAAATGAATATGTTATTGGGTTTGATACGATATAACTTGTAAAAATGATTACGTTTCCGTTTCATGCATAGAGTACAATTCGTTAGAATATGTTTTTGGGTTTGATAGAACTCGTTAAAACGAATATGTTATTAGGTTTGATACGATATAACTTGTAAAACTGATTACGTTTCCCTTTCATGCATAACTAATCTACCTTGATGTTAGAATATTATAACTTGCAAAATTAATTTTCCAAATAAAAGCAACTAACATATAAATCAAGTTCACCATGATCCCTTTCATATGATTTATCTTTCAAAGATACATAAAATTCATAATTATAGTCTAAAATAATAGTTAAAAAGTTGAAGTATTTCGGTTTTGATAGCTTAACTTTGAAGGATTGTAACTCAGTGAATGTAATACCAAAATCAACAAAATTATAGTCTAAATTCATCTACAAATTGTAAACTAAATGTTGGAAAAAACCTCAGGTCAATCTGACTTAAAACGAATGAGTTATGATTGTTTAAAAAGTTTCACAGATTACAAAATTTTAAAAATCTTGCTGAAAAACTGAAATTTTTTAGTTTTGATAGCTCAACTTTGAAAGAATGTAAATCATTGAATATAATACTAAAATCAACAAAATTATAGTCTAAATTCATCTACAAACTGTAAATTAAACTTTGAAAAAAACCGCGTGTCAATCCGACTTAAAACGAATGAGTTATGGCTATTTAAAAATTTTCATAGATTACAAACTTTTAAAAATGTTGCTGAAAAGCTTAAATTTTTCAGCTTTGATAGCTCAACTTTGAAAGACTGTAACTCGTTGAATATAATACCAAAATCAACAAAATTATAGTCTAAATTCATCTACAAACTGTAAATTAAACATTGGAAAAAACCGCATGTCAATCCGACTTAAACGAATGTGTTATGGTTGTTTAAAAAAAATTCACAAATTACAATTTTTTTTTAACCGGTTCTAAACCCGGTAAAAACCGGACCGGACCGGGAAAAAAACCGGACCAGACCGGGATGGATTCCTAGAACCGAGAACCGGCCCGGGGGTCCAAAAAAACGGTCCGGTCCGGTCCGGTTCGGTCCGGTCCGGTCCACCGGTCCAAATGCTCACCCCTATTTGTAAGTAATTTTAAACGTTTGAAAACCTTAGAAAATCCCATATTTTCTACTAGTATAAAAAGTAGCCTTCTACCAAGACCCGATTGTTTTGAATGTTTGCTTTTAGAAATCCAATATTTTCCCATAAGTGGGTGGTAGTTTAAAAGTCCCAAAAATGAACTACCATGGTGTTTTTCATGCCTGAAATAGTAGATTTGTGTACGTATAAAATCGCTAAGGTATTTGATAACCCTGTAAATCAACGTGTGTTTAATACTCCATGTGAGTTTTATAACCATGATAATGACCTAGACTGCCTGTAACAACGTTCTTTAGGCGTTGGAATGTTTTGAAATTAGTCACCCCAGACCTGCCGGTCTAACTGTAGCTAACAGTTTACGTGCGGGATTGTCAATCCCATATAGATCTATACACAAGTATCACGCTCCCCCTACAAGGGATTATGGTATATAATACATGACTTAATAATGCATACTCGAAAGTACGTGAAATGTCTCACAAAACCTAGTATAAAACAGATTTACGAATGAAAATGTCCATTTGTTCTTGTATATGACAATATCTCTTTGAAATGGTACTTGTAGTATGTAAAAGTTCATGAATATCTAGTACACTATCTTATGTAATCGTATCTCTTGAAATTGTATGTCTTGAAATTGTATGCCTTGTAATTGTATGTAATCGTATCTCTTCATATAGTATGTAATGTATTAGTATAGACTCATAAATAAACTGACTCTTGTGTGATTCCTTGTACCTGGAATGGTAAGTAGTATATCCTAACTATACCTATTATAGTTACTAGTATTGTACGTGTATAACCGAAGTATGCTTTTGCTACCCAAAGGTACTGAACCAACTGATGGAAAACTTTTATGTCTATATATGTATACATGATATATATATATATATATATATATATATATATATATATATATATATATATATATATATATGTATAGAACTACACAAATATAGGCGTGCATTTGACAATTAAAATATAAAAGAAGTATTGTAAAACGTTTGAAAAGTTTAATAAATAAGAAATGATGACTTGATGTCAGTTTATAAAACGATTTGAAAGTAGTTTGTTTGATAAGAACAATTTTAAGTATAAGAAGACCTTTGTTTGAAACACGATTCTAACAGCGTTTGAAAGGAAACATAAAGTAAGTAAGACAGTTTGATAAAGAGTTTTTAACATGTAAAAGTGTTTGGCGTAGACTATTATAGTTTTTCCAAAAGTTTGTTTCCTTTGTATAGTAAACCCTAGTGAAATGCTCACTTGTTATGTAAAGTGTAACTTTTGTAGTGACATAAATGAACACATATACTCAAAGTATAAATAAAGTGTTTGATTCGTATATGTAGAACAACATATTTAATTTCAAAAGACAAGATGTTATCGTGATATATTTTGCGTACGAAATTTTCCAAATAGAAATTATGAATCACATATGATTTACTTGATAAAAAGACTATATAGTGAAGCTTTAGGTTACACACGATAATAACCGTGTGTTTACTTGTATTTCCCCCCTTAAAAGTGTATAAAAACATTGATAACACATTTTAAAGTGTAGTTTATAAGGGTATGAACTCACCGAAGAAAGTTTGTGATTTAAAGAAAACGTGCTTTTTCTCGGGCGGCGCCTCGACGGGAAAGTGACGAGTTTTTCGAGAAACTCGGGGCTTCGGACCTCCGTCGGGGCTTAGATATGAAACCGGGAATTCGGGATATTGTCGGCACGAAAAACGAGGTGAAAATGTGATAAAAGTGAAGAAAATGATCAAGGATGGCCGGCACCCTCGCATTCTATTTATAGGGTGCTGAAAGAGGGATTACGCTGGGCGTAAATTCGGAGTACGGTGGGCGTACTCGTTACACTGGGCGTAATTTCGGAGTATGCTGGGCGTATGTGACGTCAGCGCTTACTGCATCCTCGAGCGGAGCATTGGATGGGTCCCGGAGCGACGTGGACGAACCGAGGCCTAGCACCCGAGTATGCTGGGCGTACAAGGGTACGCTGGGCGTAAATCGTCTTGGTATGTGTGCCTCGAACTTGTAAAATCTATAACTTTCTCATACGGGCTCCATTTTTGACGTTCTTTATATCCACGTGAAGGTGAGAAAATACTCTACAACTTTGATTTGGACTCCGTCGGCTAATTTTTATTTATTTTTAATTATATTTTAATTAATAGGCTAGGACACGATAACCTCATTAAAAATCCATAACTTCTTTATTCGACGTCCGTTTTCGTTTGTCTTTTTACCATAGAACTACTATTGTCGAGACCTTCAACTCTCGTTTAAGTTGTGTCGGCTAAAAATCGCTCGATCTTTCTTTCGAGTGTTTAGCTGTCTACCACTGCTACGAAACTTAGAAAAATTTGTAACTTCTTCATACGAAGTCCGTTTTGGGCGTTCTTTTTATGCATGATCACGGTTTAACGTAATGTACGACTTTCGTTTAGATACCTAAGGCTAAAAATTATTGTATCGAAACTTTGTGTTTTACGTCTATCAGCATTGCCGGTTTTTGCCGCGAATCTTAGATTGGTCATAACTTCTTCGTTATAACTTGGATTTTAGTGTTCTTTATATGTACAAAAACCTTGATACGATTCCTACCACTTTATTTAACCCAAATAAGATTTTAGGAAAGTTATATTTTGGCCTAAATTTGACTGGAGTTACATTTTATTGTCTCAAAATATCGGGTTGTCACCTCATCCCCCTGTTAGAGGGAATTTCGTCCCGAAATTAGAGTTTAAGTAGAATTCATAATCATGCGACGGATAGAAGTTTTATTTGCTACTCGTGTTCTTAAGTGAACTCTGGTCCTCGCTTGGCATTCCAGCGAACCTTTCACTATCGGGATACGACTTTGCTTCTTTCGCTTGCCTTCATTGGGGTGATAACTCTTCTTGGTCGAATGTATGTTGAATGTTTTTGTGGTCTGTGAACATGGTACTCCTTGTACCCTGTCTCCAGATCTTCAGAACAATTACTGCTGCACAGGACTCAAGATCACGTGTTGAATAGTTAACTTCCTGTGTTTTAACCTGTCTTGAGGTATAGGTCGTGACTTTTCCTCTTGCTTAAGAACACAACCAAGCCCTTGGTTGGATGCATCGCATTACACCACGGAATATTCTATCCCTTTTGGGAGGGATAATATTGGTGCGATGCATCAAGCTTACTTTAGCGTTTGGAACGCTCTTTCTTCTTTACAGACAAGTCCGGTGCTCTTCCAAGTGAGAAACTTGGCCTAAAGAATCCCCTTCTGAGGAGTTTGTTAAGATCGCTATGTAGTTCTTGTATCTCGGTTGGCGCTAGACAATAAGGTGATGTGGCTACTAGGGTAGCCACTGGAACTAACTCGATTCTGAATTCGACTTGACGTTGTGTTGGTAATATCACTAGTTCTCCTGGAAAGGTGTCAGGAAATTCGCATACTTTTGGGATGTTCTGAATCTCCTTCACTTCTCGGTACGTCTCGGCGATGTGTGCAAGAAATGCATGATATTCCTTTCGTAAGCATTTATGCGCTTGCATACACAAAATAATGAGAGGGTTCGTACTTGGTTCGTTGATGAAAATAACTAGGGCTTCGTTGTTTAGGGAGGTTAGGAAGAACTGCTTTATCACAGCACCTGATGTCGGCTCGATGTAGACTTAACCAACTCCTACTGACTATGACGTCAAAACCTTGTGGTTGATTAGATGTCGTGAAGATCTAAAAGAAAGTATGACTACTCATGAATTAGGGAAAAAGGATAGTCATTTCTAAGTTTATTCTCACGGAAGCACGATCACTCGCAGTCTTGGGCAGTCTCCGTCCTGAAGTTCATAGTAGAATTCATACCTGGTTCATCAATCACGATCTCGGGTATACGAGTTGTATATAATTAAGATTGAAAAGGTGGGTCTTTGGATTGAATTTGACGTACTGCATGAGTGGTAGTTCGGGGAGGTTTGCTGAGGTTTCTTTGGAAAGGATAAGAAACATGAGGTACTCTATGCATGAGTAATTCGGTGTTCTAGAATGACGGCTTCGCTAGAAAGACGTTTTTCGGAGAAGGAGAAGTACGCACGAAACTAGTATTGTGCGGATCGAATTTACTCAAGTTGTATGATAATGTTGGACTTACTTAGAAGTAAACAACATTAGATTTGAACATAAAGTGTTACAAATAAAACACAACGGTGCAACTCTTAACAGGGTTACAGTACTTTAGAGTAACTATAGGAATACTGCTGCGAAAGAAGTATACTACAAAAGACTAGTATACGCAGCACAAGGGTCCCTTAACCAATGGGATCTTGCAAAAGATAAGACTCTAGTTTCACTAGTTTTAGACAGTTTATAAGTCTGTTACAATGAACGCCTTAATTACTTTTACATGGGTCTAGAGTAGTCTCTCCTGCAGCAGTGATCCTTAGTATTTTCCCGTCTGCACCGGAGTTCTTTATTATAGGACAATCCTTCTTGATGTGCCCTATCCCACCGCATTGGTAGCATGACTGGCCAGTACTAGCATTGGTGGTGGGAGTGAGGTGTTTAGTCATAGTTATGTGGACACGGGTGCCTTCCTCATTACTCCACTTTGAAAATTTCCTCTTAAAGAGTCCGACTTTATCACTACTTTTGGGTGTAGGGTTGGTCTCGATGCCAGGGACTGGAGGAATGGGTCGTGCCGGTGATGAGGAGGCAGGAGTTGCCACTTGTTGTTGTTGCATGGCAAGTCTTTGGAATCGCTTTCTCTCACTTCTGGCTTGGCGAAATCGTCTCCTCTTTTCGGTCTTATGGCTTCGCAAGTTCGTGACCGTTGTCATTTGTTGACTTCCCGGATTGTTACTACTATCAGAACTCTCGACTCCTTTGTCAGTCTTGTTTGTGTTTCCGGAGTTGACGTGTGTAAGGAAGGTTGTCACAGCAGCTGCTAGTGCAGCTTGTAACGTAGCGGCGTCGATATGGAGGATAGGGGTTTCGTTGGTCGGTTGATTGTTTCCGGATGACGACATGATTCTGTATCACGAAAGATATGGATTTTGTGAGCGATTTTGGTTGACCCTAAATGTACTTCGATCGCTTAAGTAAAGAGTAAGAGTATGTTCTTGAAAGATTGACTTGCATCCCTATGATGCAGTCCTAGTACGGATTGGAAGTACGTTCATGATGGTTTGACCTACATCCCTATGATGCAGTCCTAGTACACAGTAGAAGTATGTTTGTAGAATGGTCTTAAGACGTCTGTCGTTCAAGCCTAGCTATCGTTGGATGGTGAATAACATGATCCAACCACTAAAAGAGACCTGGAAATGTCTCCGGAGTTAAATTACTATAGTCCAATGACTTTGACTAAAGCATGTTTCAGATAGAATCCAATGAAGGTATGATGAGGGTTTTTGAACAAAGAGTGACACCGAAGTTAGCCGACTTTCAATATCGATATTCATGATGTAATAAGTTTGGGAAAATTGATCTTGAAGAAGGTCTTACATCATATCTGGAATAGAACGGTTTTGGCCGCATAAAGTCCTAACTTATAGTACAAGATAGTTACATAGAAAAATGCTACATAGGACATATACAGGAAAACGATTCCTCTAAACAAGGAAGGAAAATAAAGCATTTCTTACTAGCGGCGGTCATCCCTCTGGTGAACTCTCAGTTCAGCCAATTGACGTTCCATTATCAAGCAGGTGTCTTTCGTACACTCTGTGGCGTACTCGTAGTTCTGTGACTTCGGCTCGTGTTTCAGCTAGGGCTTGCAGCAGGGTCTCATGGTCTCTCTCAGATCTCTCACGAGTGTTTTCAAGACGATTGTTGCGGATGGTATGCATTCTTGCATTGCTATTTAACCTATTTGATACAATGGAGAGTTGTCATGCCCTGAATTTCGTTTCGGGCAACTTTACGGATCAGGATTTGTAGAACTCTGTCGGCTGAGCTCCCCTTAAGTTGTAGCAGTTTCGGTCTCCTATAAACGACATAGGTTGATCTTGCTCTTTGCTCCATGTTTCCAGGCATTCTACCCAAGGAGGCGTCGGGCCATGAAGAGCTGGACGAGGGTTAGGGTTTTAATTGGGAGCTACCGGGGGTAGGTTCTCATCCTCGAGTTCGGAGTTATCATCATCCGAAAGGTCTTCAGCATGGTGATCATTCAAAAGGATTAGATGATCATTCTCTGGTTCTTCTCTGAACTATCCAGCATTGCCTTTGTTCGGGAAGCACGGGTCGTCGTGGGGAAGGGGTCCAACTATGTTATCTATGCGATAATTGGGGTATAAGAATCTAACACATAAGTAGTTTATAGTAATACACAAAATACTCCTATAGTATTTTAGGTTTATGTTCTATTGTTCTCATTGTGGTATTGTGGGTTAGTTTTTAGACTTGTTGCAACTCACAACCACACTTAGGCACATGCTGGTCAACCCACAGATAATATAGTTGATCAGGCTATATCATCCCAGTTTTGACTATATGTCTATAAGTCTACTTGTGCTGCCCAACAATCGTACTAATTTTGTTCTGTCTTAGTGACACTGATTTTAGTATAAATGTAGGCATGTATACTTAATTAAATATTTTATTATTTTAAAAGTACAGACTCTTTATCAGAGTATTTTAATCCCTATTGTATTTATAGTCTGTATATCTTTTATGGGTTGATATACTCAATTCACTATAAACAATGCTCTGATACCAATCTGTCACACCCCAAAACCAAGAACGGCGGAAACGTTCTGGGGCGGAGGACGTCATGTAATGTATCACAACAATGCAAAGTAGTAAACAAGCAACAACATCATACATTGCATTAATAGTATAATTTTAATTACATGTGAGTTCTTTTCATAGTATAATTCTACAAAATGAATATTCAAAATAAAAGACGAGTCTTGACCGCTCCGTCTTCACAAAACCTGGTAGTCATACCCGTCTATTTGTGACCTGGGAATACAAGTTATTTTGAAAGCGAGTATCAGCAATAATGCTGGTGAATTCATAAGTATTTATGTGACTTTGATTTGTAAAGCAATAAAGAAAGACGTGTAAATGTTTAAAGGAAAGTTTGTACCAATGAACATGTTTGTAAGTAATTGTAAACATTTGAAAACCCTAGAAAATCCCATATTTTCTACTAGTATAAAAAGTAGCCTTCTACAAAGACCCGATTGTTTTGAATGTTTGCTTTTAGAAATCCAATATTTTCCCATAAGTGGGTGGTAGTTTAAAAGTCCTAAAAATGAACTACCATGGTGTTTTTCATGCCTGAAATAGTAGATTTGTGTACGTATAAATTCGCTAAGGTATTTGATAACCCCGTAAATCAACGTGTTTTTAATACTCCATGTGAGTTTTATAACCATGCTAATGACTCAGACTGCCTGTAACAACGTTCCTCAGGCGTTGGAATGTTTTGACATTTGTCACCCCAGACCTGATGGTCTAACTGTAGCTTACAATTTAGGTGCGGGATTGTCAAACCCCAATAGATCTATACACAAGTATCACGCTCCCTCTACAAGAGATTATGGTATATAATACAGGACTTAATAATGCATACTCGAAAGTACGTGAAATGTCTCACAAAACCTAGTATAAAACAGATTTACGAATGAAAATGTCCATTTGTACTGTTATATGACAATATCTCTTTGATATGGTACTTGCAGTACGTAAAATTTCATAAATATCTAGTACACTATCTTATGTAATCGTATCTCTTGTAATTGTATGTCTTGAAATTATATGCCTTGTAAGTGTATGTAATCGTATCTCTTCATATAGTATGTAATGTATTAGTATAGACTTAAAAATAAACTGACTCTTGTGTGATTCCTTGTACTTGGAATGGTAAGTAGTATATCCTAATTATACCTATTATAGTTACTAGTATTGTACGTGTATAACCGAAGTATGCCTTTGCTACCCAAAGGTACTGAACCACCTGATGGAAAACTTTTCTTTTATGTCTATATATGTATACATGATATATATATATATATATATATATATATATATATATATATATATATATATATATATATATATATATATATATATATATATAACTACACATATATAAGCGTTCATTTGACAATGAAAATATAAAAGACGTTTTGTAAAATGTTTGAAAAGTTTAATAAATAAGAAATGATGACTTGATGTCAGTTTATAAAACGATTTGAAAGTAGTTTGTTTGATAAGAACAATTTTAAGTATAAGAAGACCTTTGTTTGAAACACGATTCTAACAGCGTTTGAAAGGAAACATAAAGTATGGAAGACAATTTTATAAAGAGTTTTTAACATGTAAAAATGTTTGTCGTAGACTATTATAGTTTTTCCAAAAGTTTGTTTCGTTTGTATAGTAAACCCTAGTGAAATGCTCACTTGTTATGTAAAGTGTAACTTTTGTAGTGACATAAACGAACACATATATACTCAAAGTATAAATAAAGTGTTTGATTCGTATATGTATAACAACATATTTAATTTCAAAAGACAAGATGTTATCGTGATATATTTTGCGTACGAAATTTTCCATATAGAAATTATGAATCACATATGATTTACTTGATAAAAAGAGTATATAGTGAAGCTTTAGGTTACACATGATAATAACTGTGTGTTTACTTGTATTCCCCCCCCCCCCCCTTAAAAGTGTATAAAAACATTGATAACACATTTGAAAGTGTAGTTTATAGGGGTATGAACTCACCGAAGAAAGTGCGTGATTTGAAGAAAACGAGCTTTTTCTCAGGCGGCGCCTCGACCGGAAAGTGACGAGTTTTTCGAGAAACTCGGGTCTTCGGACCTCCGTCGGGGCTTAGATATGAAACCGGGAAGTCGGGATATTGTCGGCACGAAAAACAAGGTGAAACTGTGAGAGAAGCGAAGAAAATGAGCAAGGATGGCCGGCACCCTCGCATTCTATTTATAGGGTGCTGAAAGAAGGATTACGTTGGGCATCAATTCGGAGTACGTTGGGCGTAATTTCGGAGTACGCTGGGCGTACGCGACGTCGGCACTTACCGAATCCTCGGGCGGAGCATTGGATGGGTCCCGGAGCGACGTGGACGAACTGAGGCCTAGCACCTGAGTACGCTGGGGTAAATCATCTTGGTATGTGTGCCTCGAACTTGTAAAATCCATAACTTTCTCATACGGGCTCCGTTTTTGACGTTCTTTATATCCACACAAAGGTGAGAAAATACTCTACAATTTTCATTTAGACTCCGTCAGCTAATTTTGAATTTATTTTTAATTATATTTTAATTAATAGGCCGGGACACGATAACTTCATTAAAAATTCATAACTTCTTTATCCGACGTCCGTTTTCGTTTGTCTTTTTACCATCGAACTACTATTGTCGAGACCTTCAACTCTCGTTTAAGTTGTGTCGGCTAAAAATCACTCGATCTTTATTTCGAGTTTTTAGCTGTCTACCGCTGTTACGAAACCTAGAAAAATTTGTAACTTCTTCATACGAAGTCTGTTTTGGGCGTTTCTTTTATGCATGATCACGGTTTAACGTAATCTTCGACTTTCGTTTAGATACATAAGGCTAAAAATTATTGTATCGAAACTTTGCGTTTTACATCTATCAGCGTTGCCGGTTTTTGCCGCGAATCTTAGATTGGTCATAACTTCTTCGTTATAACTCGGATTTTAGTGTTCTTTATATGTACAAAAACCTTGATACGATTCCTATCATTTTATTTAACCCAAATAAGATTTTAGGAAAGTTATATTTTGGCCTAAATTTGACTGGTGTTATATTTTATTGTCTCAAAATATCGGGTTGTCACATGAACCTATGTGGGAGGGTCATTTTCGATGGCTCGAACTTCAATTCAAAACTTTAGTATGACTATTCGTTATGAGGACAAAGAATATGTCTTTGATTAACTTGGACACATGTCATTTTTTGGTATTTTTGAATAAATATTTTTTCCATTTGTCATTTAAACCTTTATAATTAATTTTTTTATCCAACCCGTATAACATACGAGTCTCACAACTACAAATTGATATTTATATCATTATTTAATAAAGAATTTATTGTGTTAATATATATATATATATATATATATATATATATATATGTGACAATAGTCAAATTCGTGTCAAGTCTAAGCCGGAGAAGGTCAACGAGTCAAACCGGTCAACTCAATTAAAACCTTGTATGATAGGGTTTATATTATGTAATTACTGTATAACCCACTATTTTAATGAGAAAACACCACTTGGAAAGTTCATGTGTTTAAATTTCCTTAGCATTAGTGCTAAACAACGAACAAAAACAATAAAACAATGTTGCATACTCATAGGGAGTGTGTAAGATCCTAAAACATGGCACAACGGGGTCTGAGGACCTTGCATTGCGAAGCCGGACACTCTCATTCATCACACACGAAAACACTCTCAATCGTTTTTCACTCTATCTCTCACCGATCTCTTTGTATGTGAAATCTCTCCAAGTATGTCAAATCTCTCCCAAATCTCTCTAAGTATGTGAAATCTCTCTCACATATCTCTTTGTATGTGAAATCTCTCCAAGTATGTCAAATCTCTCCTAAATCTCTCTAAGTATGTGAAATCTCTCTCACGTATCTCTTCGTATGTGAAATCTCTCCAAGTACGTCAAATCTCTCCCAAATCTCTCTGAGAACGAGGAATCTCTCTCAAATCTCTCTCGAAATCTCTCCCAACTTTCTATAATCACTCGGAGCATCCCGACCCTCGAATTTGGCGAAAAATAGCCCAAGAACGGAAGTCTACGCGAAAAACGGACTTAAGGAAACGAACCCTCCGAACCGAAAGTACTATTCATGAACCGAACCGAAAGCACTATTCATGAGGGTCCGAACCGAAAGTACTGTTCATGAGCTGAACCGAAAGTACTGTTCATCCGAACCGAACCCGACATTGAAGGAGATCCGAACCGAACCATGCAAAGAGGAAAGGTCCGAACCGAACCTCGCATAGAAGGGAAATCCGAACCGAAGGTACTGTTCATTACTGTTCACAACAGTCCCTTCGGTTCTAGCCTGACCTCGGACCGAACCTTTGCCTTCGCGTCGGACTGCTTCTCATCGGACCGAGCCATCGCTTCGCGTCCCGCCTCCTGATTCAGCCACTCGCGTCCGAACCCTGCATCACCTGACCGAACTTCGGCCCAGAGACCGAGCCTCGGCCGAGATCCGAGGAGTCTCGCTGGGAAAGTTCATTTTTCACCCGTTTTTGCGTATTTTTGCGTTTTAAACCCACTTTTAATTATTTTAACATAGGATTTTCACTCAAAACTTTATTTTTGATTATAAGACCCCTAAATAAATGATTTAATCATATTTTAAGGATAAAATCTTATTTAAAAAGGAGTTGGTAAAGTACAAAAAGAAGAGTGTTGACCTTACCTTAGTTATGACGCAAGCAACCCCCACACCCACTCCATGACAACCCACACTCCTCCCCACCATACCTTGTACCTTTTACTCTCATTCACAAGTCACCCCCACAATCTAAGGGCTGATCATACACCCTCTCTCCTCATTCTCTTCAAACACTCTCAAATTTCACCAAGATTGAACTCCAACTCTTTCTCTCCAACTTCTCTCTCTCACTCACGATTTCAAGGCTAATCATCAAGTGTTCTTCCACTCTTTGTAAGTGTAATCCACCCTCCTTGTGATTCTCATACTTCGTTCTACTCAAATCATTGATAGCTCATACAAACTCCATAACTATCATGCTAGATTCTCAAAATCTTCAAGACATTTCCAAGTGTCCTCGAGTTAAGCATCTCCATTCTTCAACAATCATCTACTGAAAACACATAAGGTGAGTTCATACCCCTACATTTTCATGTTTTCTCAAGTTTTTAGGGGGGGAATACAAGTTAAAACACCAAGAACATAACTAAATTCTTCTAACAGCTTTCATCAGAAAAGTTGGACTCTATTCACGGACTGTTTTGGACCTCTAAAACATTTTAGTTTTCAAAACTGTTTTAGGTGCATGTAGTTCCACTTCTTATCTTTAAAATGACTACCTGCACACCTCCATACGGTTTTTCTACAATTTATGGTGATTTTTACAAAACTGCCTGTCATTTCAAACACCAATCCGGACCAGTTTTTGATTATGGACTTTTCCACCTAAGTTGCAGGTCATTAAAAATCATGATAAAAATTATGAGTAAACTAGACACATTTTGGGAACTCCCAGAATTTACGGATTTAGTTTTCGACTTCGTATGATTTTTCTTTGAATTTTCAAAAACGGTGTAGAAAGGCTGAAAACTTGTTAACAGCTTATAATTTTTATAACACTTTGTATTATGTTGAGCAAAGTGTATAATGTCAAGTTCTACATATTGAATGTGTTACCTTGTTAGTTATCATCATAACTGGAGTATAGGCATATGTGATAAGATTATCCATTTATTTGGAACAAGAATATTAAACTACAATGAGCATAGTTTATGAATTTATCACATTAAAGCATTTATAAAAGAATTCTCACACATTACAAACGTTTTGGATAAACTATAATAGGTATAGTTTATGTATCATTACTTCTCAAACTTGTTTATCGATGGTTTTCCGTTTAGTTCACGTAAATCTGTTAATGAATAAATTTGTGAGTCATTCCCTTCGGGTTACTTCCAAAGTAACAAAGCCAAAAAGTCCTGTAAATTGTAACCAGAGTCTCTTGTAAGGAGAACGTGATAGTTGTGTATAGATCTATATTGGGTGTGACAAACCCACACCAGAGCTGCTCGCTACAGCTAGACCAGCAGGTCTGTGGTGACAAGTGTCATTTAACGGCGACGCCTGAAGAACGTCGTATTACGAGGCTACCCAAGTCAAGTATGGTTATAATAGCTCACATGTGGTATTAACAATCATAAGATTTACGGGTTCTAACTTTAAATTAACGAGTCATGTTCATTTAACTCACTAAAATTACTTTAAGTATGGAAAAATACTTATACGCCTTCATATCAAAAATGGTTTTATGTCGATTCTAAAAACCACCTTTTACATCAACAATTACATACTTTATTGTAAACCTTATGTCCTAGTATTTAGGACTACATAACTTTGTAAGAAAATATCGGATTTCCTGGAATAATTATACAATTTATTGTCAAGCTTTTCATAATTATATACAAAAACTTATGAACTCACCAACCATTGTGTTGACACTTTTTCAAACTACTTGTATTCTCAGGAAATCACTAAACAGGTATTCAAAGTACTTTTGAGGATGGGACGTTGAGGCGTCAAACTTATCATATTTTGTTAACATATTGTAATTGATTTTGAAACATGTAATCCATACATTGATGTAACTCTTTCAATTATATATATGTTGGCTGTGTTTACTTTTATCACTATTGTCATTGTTATTATGATACTACACATGAAGTCCTCCACCCCCGGACGTTTCCGCCATCCTTGGTTCGGGGGTGTGACAATATATATATATAATATAATGTGGATGAACAACTATTGTGCGGACGTGTGGACAATGTTATTCTATGAGAATTACTAAAAAATAAGTTGTTTAGTAATGTGAATACGTTCAACCTCACGCCATTATTGTCATTTCCATGCATTCTCACTAATTTGTTCTCACACATTGTTTTTTACTAATTTTCATTTTTACAGAATACGACTCAGTAAACATCCAGATAACATTCTCACAGAATGAGAATAATAAAAAAAATCTATAATAACCTTAAAGACAATTTAATTGGTGAGAATGCTTGATAATGACAATAAATATGTAATATTGAACGTATTCACATTATCAAACCACATATTTTCTTTGTCATTCACACACACACATTAGTACACAAGTCATTTAATAGTGTGAATGGTTGTTATTTTTTAATTTTGGTCCATTCTAAAAACCACCCACCTTAGTAAATATCTACAACATCAAAAAATAAGAGAATCGCACCATAAAATAGTTTTGTTAGTGCGGTTTCCCAAAATCGCACCATTAAAGCATTTTTTGATGCGGTTTTCTAAACCGCACCAAAAAATAATGTGGAAACTGCATAAAAAAAACAATTACAACCGCCTTAAAAAATAGCTTTGTTAGTGCGGTTTCAACTGATGGTGGTTTATGCTCGGTTGTAAAGGAGGTCAATGTAGAGATGTTCGACGATGGTTAATGACGTTGAAAGTGGTATGGCTCGGTGATATTGGATGCAAGTGAGAAACGTTACAGTGAAATTCTGTTGGGAGGAAAAGTAAAAACTAGTTTGTGATATATAGAATTGAAGATCCAAAAGCCCAAACTTGGTCGGCAATGGAAAGTGATAGCTATGCCCTACAATTAAAAGCGAGCTCCATCGAAGGCGTTGAAGGTTCAATTAATATTAAATCCAACTTCCAACCAACGAATCCATTCACACATACATATGCATGGACAAGAATTGCTATAAATACCTTTGACGTACAACGTTTCTTGCACCAACTACATTTTCAATCACATATAAGTTTCCGACGACTTTTGCGCTTGTAAACTTGAAAAATGGCAAGGATGGCAACGATGGTCTTTTGTGTAGTGGTAACTTGCATGGTGGTGGCTGCACCCTATGCAGAGGCTGCTATTACCTGTGGTCAGGTGGTAAGTAGCTTATCTCAATGCGCTAGCTACCTAAGAAATGGTGGTGCTGTGCCACCGGCATGTTGCAGTGGGGTTAAATCACTCAATAGCGCTGCAAGAACAACTCCTGATCGTCAGACTGTTTGTGGCTGTTTAAAGAGGGCTTCTGGTGGCGTCAATGCTAGCAACGCTGCTAGCCTCCCCGGCAAGTGTGGTGTCAACATCCCTTACAAGATCAGTCCTAGCACTGATTGTTCCAAGTATGTTCAAATATATATATGCTTATATTTTTTAATCAGTTACAAATTTAAGTAGACATCTATTTGGATTAAATATTGCATGAACACACATTAGTTGTATTGATTTTGCTTGGCATTTGGTGTTTTTCGCAGGGTGCAGTAAGGTGATTTTAATGCATGTTCCGAAGATTAGAAGCATATATAAAATACAATAAATATCGAGAGCACTATTTTGATTGAAAAAGACATATATTACCGCATATGGTTATGCATGATTTGTACGGTATTTTGACTGGTGCCTATGCATGTAATATTTGTATGTCATCGTCTTATTTATGTACCTTCCTCTACTTACTTTTAATATATCAGTATTGTCTTTTTCTTTAACCGCAAAGGTTTATTAACTTACACGTGCTAAGCTTTAAGCGCAATACTTTTTGGACACACAGAGAGGACCGGTTTGAGGCTGCACTTTTAATCATCCAACTTATTTGAGGTCCAGCAAAATATAAAAATGCGTGTCTCTTAAGCACAGAGTCATTTTCTTACAAACACTATCACATCAATTTTCTCAATTCTATCTCTTTTATTACGTGGATGTAGGTCATCTTGACTGAACCACGTATAACCTTAGCAGCTTTACTCCTAACATATAACGTTAACTAAATTCCAAGAAAAAACAAAGGGGGGGGGGGGGGGGGGGGGGGAGAAATAAGATGTACGAATTTGCATTAACTAAACAAAGTTATGACTTGAGTAGTATAAACAAAGTTATGACTTGAGTAGTACTATTGATTCAACTATATATAGGAAGAATCTGTAAATTCGAAATTCACTAAGTATAAGCCTGAAAGTGAATGACGTAACAAGTAAGAATAAAAGAGAAAGGACTTGATGCCATATAAAACAACAAAAAATTTGATGTTATTAAATCATAGCAAAAGTGCAAGGATCAAGTAAACTACCAAATTATGGCCTATGATAACTATGACATATCAAACGATGATGTCTTTTGATACTAACAAAGAGAATATGTATCATAGAACTATATATGTAAATCCAAGAACACATAGAAGAGTGTGTGGATTTAGATAGATTTGGAAAAGAAAAAAAATGTTGATCTTAAAAAAAATGAATGAGGCATGAGAAGTAAGATCCAAAGAGATAACAAAAGAGACATTACCTTGAGGAAGAAGAGTGAAGGTAATAGACTCTTGAAGATGGAAAAGCAAGATATGCACCAATAAGTATAATGCTCAGAGGAAAGATATGATCAAAGGATTAACAGTAAGTAACCTAAGCATGGTATGTGAAAGTGAACCAATGATCAACAAAAAAAGAATAGTAAAAGAGTGTGATGCTCACCCAATATGATTGCAACAAGAAGTGGTGTTCATAAAGAGAAAGTGATAGACCAATACTAGGGGAACCTTAACATAGGAAGGTATGTATAAACTAATGAACATACAAGTTATCAACGAAGGAAAGACAATATTATCAGATGAGGTTATGTGAACAAGAAAGAGGGATATGACTTACCGGTTGATGTCTTGTTGAACCAATGAACAACACAAAGATAGAGGTACACACATTGACAATGACACTTGAAATTTTTTTAAAATCTATGTTATGTCAAGAGAAGCAAAAAAAATGGTATGTATGCCATGAGCATCATTGAGGAAAAGAAAGAGAATGAATACTTACCTAAAGTGATCAAGGAATGTAATACTCAACAAAGAATGATGATGAAACCCTTGATGGTTTTGACTGAGCATAGAGTTATCAAAAAAAAGGTTATGATGTACACATAATAATTAAGTATTGTACATACAAAACATGATGATGCTCAAGAAAAAAACTTGACAACTAGGGTTTCATACCAAGATGATGATGCTTACCTAGACTTTGGAGATGGTCCACGAGAGAGTGTGCTACAATGATGATGCTCCAACACAAAAAGTTAGTGATGCTCCACATAAGAGACTAGGGCTTCTTAAAGAAAATTCGATCACTAGGGTTTTTGAAAAAAGAAAAATCGATTAAAAGTCATAATGATCACCTTGGGATTGTGAATGGAACAAGTAGGGTTTTGATACCAAGTGATGTTGCTTCAACTGTTAATGGCACAAGAGAAAGGTATCCTCGTTTTTTTGCTTGATGATCATGATAGAAGAAGAGTTGGTACAACTATGCTCTTAATTATGGAGATATGCAAAAAGGATGGTGCACCAAGAGGTATTGTTGTATACTTCAATGTTGCACCAAAGACTTTGTAGAGTATCTCGGCTAGGGTGGGATGCAACGAGTAGGTGGAGCAAGAGGGAGTGTGGCACAAGAGTTGTAATTGCACCAAGAGTGTCAAACAAGATCAAGTTGCATGAAACTAAGGTTTAGTTAGAGTAGCTTATGGTACAAGTGAGAGTATGGCAAAAGAAGGATTTTGGTTGATGGCGCAAGATGAGATTGGATGGGTAGAAGTTGCGCCAATAGTTTGATCTTAGATGTGCTAATATTCTGATGGTGTTACAAGTTGCACCAAGACAAGAGAAAGGGTGATGTTGCGTTGCTCCAAGGGATCGTGATGGCGCAAGTTAAGTTGGATCAAGATGATGTTTTTCCAAAGGTATGATTGATGAAGAAGGTGCGCCAAAGGTATGTCGCGAAAAAAATCGATGTTGGCTGTGGATCGGTATGGACATGAGAAAATGCGGCAAGGGATCACGATTTGAGATTTTAATAAGGTATTTTTTAGCTAGGGTGGAGTGAGGAGGAAGATATGAGGTTTGGGTGTGGTACAATTACAAACTCTTGGAGTATGCTGCAAGTAGAGAAGGGTCTCGTGGGTTGAATATGTAGTAAGGGAGGCGTTTTCGACTAGAGTGTTGCGCCAAGAAAAATGTGTGCCTTTGGTTCAAAATATCGAATGACACAAGAAGGAGAGATGAAGAAATTAGGAGAAGAAGTGTGTGGCGCAAAAGGTTGTGTGCTGCAAGAGGGTGTATGGCGCAAGAGGGTGTAAGGTGCAAGAATGTGACTGGCAGAAGAAGGAGTTGCGCCAAGCAGGTGTTTCGCTAAGAGATTATGCGAAGAGAGGAGAGTTGGGCCAAGCAGAGTTTTCACCAAGGGCTTTGCGAGGGCGGAGTTAGACCAAGAAGAGTTTGCACCGAGAAGATCTTGCAAAAGGGAGGAGATGCTCAAAGCGGCCTACGAATGGGAGTTGGACTAAGAGGAGTTGTGCCAAGGAACTTTCAAGGGGGGGGAGTGGACCATGACCGAAGGTGCGATAGGGTTCTTCTGTGAGGTGTTGATCATACGCCAAGACCAAAGATGCTCCAAAAAAATTGATGTTGCTCCAACAACAAAAAGTCTCGATTTTGCTTCAAAGGGGTACTTGATCACAAAGTTGCTCCAAGGTTCAATGTAGGTTCTGAAGTTGCTCCAAATGGAATTGCGGCTAGAAGATATTCCAAATGGGTGTGAGTGCAAGAATTTGTGAGAGAGTTACAAAACAAGAATGAGCAATAGAATTGAAGTATTTATAGGTGGAGGTTTCTAGGGTTTATCAACGGGCCGTAGTAGGGCTTGCATGATCCATCTTGTGGGCTCGGAAGGTTTCAATAACACCCTGGTATAAATATGATGATATCAATATTGAGAAACAAGCGAGATGATGATGACTTCAGAATCAAGAAAGCAAAGATGGTACATGCATGGATGATCAACATAGAGACGGGCCTGACAACTAAGGAATATACATAGACTACTCGAGACGTACATGGCCTACTTGAAACTTTCATGGCTTACTTACAACGTGCATGGCTCATTAAAACGTAAATACCATATTTGAAATACATGCCGGATAAGGTGTCTAAGTCCATAACTATATTTGGTATGTACTTGACCCGATTTGGTATGGTCCATTTGGGTTGCACTTCACCGGAACAATTTGGACTTTGAGAAGAGGATATAATTAGATTTAATATATTAATATGAAATTATATTCTTTAATTAGTATTGATCAATAATTAATTTGGAATTAATTTGGTGGTCAAAAGAGACAAGTTAAATATATAGGGATTGATTGTGTAAATCATTCATTCTTATAAAGTGGGCTAGTGATCCATAATTCCTTATGATGGGCTTAACCCATGTGGTGACCCATGGGTGCTCCATGGAGGTTAAAACCCATGGATCATGAGGGATGTGGAAAGTCATGAGTTACATGGTGTAACCCTAATGTGCACACTATATAAGAAGCTCTTTGGTTCAAGAAAAAGGCACCCTAGTGAGTTAACAAGGAAAGGCCGATTTTGTGAGCTAGAGAGTTCTATTCCAAAGTTTGCAAGTGTTAGTGGTGATTGGTCATTCCACTTGAGGCATTCACATTATTGGTGGTAGGCTCTTAAAGCTCCAAGTAATCAACTAAAACAAAAGGTATGTTTCCTAACTAGCTTTGTTCACGATGTATCAAAGTTTTATATGCTAGTTAGGTTAATACCTTGGAAACTTTAAGTTTGCATGTATAATAGTGAAAAAATAGATCCAATGTATTTAGGGTTGCATGAACAGCTTAGGAGTGTTAGTATGCTCAAAACCCATCAGTGCTATCAAAGACTAGGCTTGCTTTCAATTATACTTGATGCTACTTGTTGTTTTAAGTTGGAAAAATCAAGTTTTTTTTCCTCCTAGCGGATGAACTCGCCGAGTCCCCTACTAGACTCGACGAGTCCATATACAAATTGAGCTACTCGACAAGTCCAGTTCATGGACTCGCCGAGTTGGCTATACTGAGTGCAAAAAAATGATTTTTTGGGCTCCAAATGGATAGGATCATTATCCCAGACTGTTTGAATCATAAAAATATGTTTTTAAAGATATGGTAACGATCATGTTAATCCACTTGTAAGGTGATTGTCAAAATTTCGTGTTTTGTTTTAGTTTATATAATTAGTCCAAATTATAAGGAATTTGTTTGATCTGAATTGCCTTCATCGTATGAGTTTAATCTAGAACTTGAACATTCTTGTTAGTTGAATTGTTGTTCTTGATGATTTTAATGGACTCCATAACTTGTCCTCAAGTTATGGAATTCCAAAAGTTTTTCCATTTAAATGAATCATTAAAAAATCATAGGTTATATAAAAATGAAGAGTCTCATTTTAAAAGACCATTAAACTCATATGTTATGAAGTTGAAAAGTTTTGAAGAGTTTCAAAATTTGACCTCAAGTTTTGGAATTCGTAAAGTCACACATTAAAACTTTAATTCCAAACCCTAGAATTTTAAAAGTTTAAAATTCAACCCTTATACTATTATAATATTATAAGTTTAATAATATATATATATATATATATATATATATATATATATATATATATATATATATATAAGAACAAGTCAGTCTTACCGTTAGTAGGCCTCATTCACGAAGCCAGTCTATAAGGGGGTATAAGGTTGTTGCCTATAAAATAACAGCTTAATGGGTGTCCATTCTCACCACCGCTTCCTTGACTGGTGGAGGTTCGTCAGCAAAACAGGTAGGACAAAAACTATAATTCTCATTAAAAGTATAATGATAAATATAAAGTAACTAAATGTTTTATAAATTCCCAATCTTAGTTACTTTAGGAAAATGTGAAATTCATGCTAACCCATAAAATTACACTTTGCACCTTACCAAGTCTTTAGTGGAGTGTGTGTGGTTAAATGGCACACTAACATGGACTAGTAAGGGTGGCAAACGGTGGCTTAATGTTTGTCATAGATCGATGGAGCATGTGTAGTTAATCGGCACATCGATTAGGTGATAAATGACATTAAGAGTACCAAGTATATTTGTATGGTTACTCACACCTTGTTTGTGATCCTCGGTATCCTAGTTATAAACTTGAATGGCATAATCGAGATTTAAACATGCCATTGAAAAGTTCAATGAGTCTCAAAAGTATCTAGGAATTTCAATTCATCTAAAACCTAATAAATCAATTTCGTTTTTCATGGTGGAAATTGGTAAATCGTCATTTACCTACCTTCAAATATTTTGCAAGATAGATTACGGCATCCCTATTCCAAATTGTGAAATATTGTGTTGGTTCATAGCCTTAATATTTCATTTTTGGTATTATATTAAGGAATCTATATCTAATCTAAACTTTGTCTTTCTTCCTTTTCAGATGTCTTCCAATAATGCTGCTTCTGGCTCAAACCCTACCGACTCCTTCTCTCTCATGAATCTTTGTAGGAGAGTCATCTTTGATGGAACTAATTTCAATGATTCGATTAGGAACATAAGGATGGTCACTCGTTATGAGGACAAGGAATATGTCCTAGACAAGGAGCTTAAGGTCATGAATGAGTTTGCTGCTACTCCTCATGAGATTGCTGATTTTAGGGCACATGAGAAATATGTCACCAAGGTAGCTTGTATCATGCTTGCCACCATGTCTCCTGAACTCCAAAAGTCCTATGAGGACTTCTACCCTTTTGAGATGCACTAGGATCTGATGGAAAGATACCATCAGAGTGCTTGTCATGAGTGTTATGAAATCATTTGCTCCATGATTACAACAAAGATGAAGGATGGTAAACTCATCACAGGCCGCTTGCAGAAAATGCAATGGTTTGTGGACCGTCTGATCGCACTGAATGTGAGCTTTGATGAGGAGTTGGCAATAGATATTATCCTATACTTCCTACCTCCATGTTATGATCAGTTCTGCATAACATATCATATGATCGGTAAGACTGCCGAAGGTGGTTTCAAAGGTAAAAATGTTGTAACCACTCCTACTGCTAATGCCCCTATTTTGGCAATCAGGAAAGGTAAGGGGAAGAAGAGGAAGGATCCTTCCAAGATCCATAAGGGAAACTCTCTTGATGGATCCTCTTCAAGTGGAACCAAAGGAGGTTTTGCTACTCCCTTGGCCAACCCAAAAGAAGCAGGGTGCTTCTATTGTCATGATAAGGGGCACTGGAAGCGAATCTGCCCCAAGTACTTACATGATGTTAAGGATGGGAAGGTTAAACCCACCCATGTAGGTATTTACACTATTCTATCTAAAAACTCATCACATTCTAACTCTTGGGTTCTTACAGGTTGTGGTATTCACATTTGTTCTGATGTGTAGGGCCTAAAAAGAAGTAAGGATGTGGAGCATGGGAAGATAAACTTGATCATGGGGAATAGGAAGGTTTCACCTCTCACCAAGATTGGAGTTTACTCTTCATTGCTTAGTAGTGGGCTATAAATAGATTCGAATAATTGTTGCTACTCATCTGAAATGTTATTTCTTTTCATGGTTTGTCAAAACAAGGTTTCACATTTTCATTTGATAATGAAATTGGTGTAATAAATGCTTATTAGAATGGTGTTTTTTATTTTAAAGCATTACCTTGCAATGGTGTATATGAAACTGTGATGGTTGTACACAACTTAGGAAATAATGTGTTGCATATCGATTCTTCTAATGACTTTGATAAGGCATCCTTGTGGCATTGTCGTCTTGCACATGTCAACAAGTAGCGCATAGGCCAACTCCAGAAGGTTGGAGTTTTGGAGTCATTCGACTTATGGTCGGAAGACACTTGCGAGTCTTGTTTACTTGTGAAAATGACAAAGTCACCCCTCACTGGTTCTTGTGAATGGGTGAGGGTTTGTTGGATGTCAAACACACCGATGTGTGTGGGCCCTTCAGAACCACCATAAAGGATGCTAACCGCTTCTATGCAACTTTTACTCATGATTACAGCAGATATGGCTATAACTACTTAATCAAGCATAAATCAGAAACCTTTGAGAAATTCAAAGAGTTTAAGCAAGAAGTGGAGAATCAGTTGGGCAGGAAGATAAAGATGCTCCGATCTGATCGAGGTGGTGAGTATCTTACTATCGAGTTCCTGGACTATCTTAAGGAGTGTGGAATTGTTTCACAGTTGATGCCACCTAGGACACCACATCTTAATGGTGTGGATGAGAGGTGCAACCTAACCTTGTTAGACATGGTTCGTTCCATGATGAGTCGAGCTTCGTTACTAATCTCATTCTGGTGGTATGCCTTGGAGACTGTCACCTATATCCTTAAAAGAGTCCTAACTAAAAAGGTTGCCAAAAAACCTCACGAGATGTGGACAGGGAAGGATCCCTCGTTAGCACACATCAAGGTTTGGGGTTGCGAGGCTTTCGTGAGGCGTGAGACTCACGACAATCTCAAACCTCGAAGTGAGTGGTGTATTTTCCTCGGCTACCCGCAAAAGTCCTTTGATTATCTCTTCTACAGACCAAGTGACAATGTTGTCTTCGTTGCAAGGAGAGGGGTTTTCCGTGAGAGGGAACTTATATTCCAAGGGGACAGTGGGAGGCACATTGACCTTGAAGAACTTCAAGAGTCAAGTGGTGAAGGAACCTTAAACACTAGCGATAAACCTGAGGAGGAAACTCCTGTCGATCCGATTGACGAGTCTGTACCTATAAGGCATTCCAGTAGAGTTAGAAATACACCTTAGTTTTATGGTTTCCATATTACTATAGAAGGTGATACATTTATTAGTGAGAGTACACTGGTAAATTTGGATGAACCTAACACTCATAAGGAGGCCATGGCAGCCCCGAGTCTGCAAAGTGGAAAGAGGCTATGGACAGCGAGATTCAGTCTGAAAAACCCTAAATAATGGTTTGGTCTAGGAATAGTAGTTAGTGGTAGTGGGTGTGTAGGACGATTGCTTTTGTCTTGAGTTTACAGTCCATATGTGTTTATGGCCGTAAACTCCTTACGGCCGTAAACTCCTTGCTGTTGTAAGTCGTGGCTATAAATAGGCCGTTGTGTCAGACTTGTAAGGTTGTTGATGCCTTCGTATTTTCCCAAGTTGTATCTGACGTTTTTTTGTTTTAAAGCGTATGCAAGCTTGGTTTCATTCGATTATTGTTTATTGATTCATATTGTGCATCTGTTATTCGTTTTGATCATTGGTAGATCCGTTTTCGGGCTTTACAATTGGTATCAGAGACATAACCAGTGTCAAAGACGTCCTACAGTTGCGTTTTTAGCCAAATCGATATTCACAGTGATAAAGAAGGTTTCATTCCAGTCGAATTTGAAGTTTCTCGAAGCTTACGGCCGTAAAATCGTATTCACGGCCACAAGTTCTTTAAGATTCATTCCCCGCAAACAATTCTCTCACATAGCAATCGAGCCTTTGATATCAAGTTTTAATTATCGCATTTAATTGAGTTTATTTTCAGAATAAAATCCAATACCTGAGTTTAATTTTCATTGACCGTAAACTCGTGAGATTAATTTTCTGTTAACCGATAATTGCACCGTCGTTTTTCTGATTAAATATTAAAAATTGTCTTTGGACCGTAAACTAGAGTTACGGCCTAAAGATTTACGGTAATTGGATTAATTAATAATCAATAAATTTTATTACGAATCGGAATTCAAATTTTTCTTTGACCGTAAACTGAAGTTTACGGCCTAAAGAAAATTTTTAAAAAATCTCTTATCAGTTTACGGCAAATTAAGTGTTTAATTAAAAATTATATTTTAATTAAATTTTTTCTTAATAAAAAAATGGAAACACAAAACTCAAATCAATACCAAGAACTTGATGTTGTGATGGGATCAACTACGCACATTCCTCGACTTATGTCTGCTGATGGCTTCCCCGAGTGGAAGTACAAAATCGAAAAATATATAAAGATGAAGGACTTCAAGATTTTGAAATGTGTTATAAAGGATCCAGTCAGAATCACCACTACAGTTGGGGGGCAGGTGGTCGACAAGAAAATTGAGAACTACACTGATGAAGATTTTGAGAGTGTAGAAGAACAAGAAAAGGCATTGGCTATTTTGACTATGGCCCTATCACCAGACATTGCACAAGGTTTCAGAGAATACACTTCTGCCAAAGCATTATGGGAGGCACTGATTGAAGTATATGAAGGAAACGAGGATATGCGAGAAAGTCGCCAAGACATGTTAAGGCAACGATTTAACATGTTCAATTATGTGCCCGGCGAGACTCTTGAAGCCCAGTTGCAGCGGTTTACAACTCTTAATACCTAAATGACTGTAGCGGGGATCTTCTATACAAAGTCTGAGATCAACAAGAAGCTACTAAATGCTCTTCCAAAATCTTGGGACATGAATGTGGCTGTGATTAAGAAGACCAAAGATCTTAATCGTCTAACCCTAGCTGAAGTGATGGCTATCATCAAAGCATGTGACATTGTTGACAAGCAAAGAGAGATAAACCATGTTAACTCATACTCGACTGCAAACCTTGGCATTTCAACTAACAATGCTCTGTCTTCATTTTCTTATTCATCTGTAGGCTTATCCTTCAATGCACCTCCTTAGACTCAGATACTCTCTCATCCATCGACTCCCATTGTCTCAGCCATGCCTCAGCCGTAGAACCAATCATTCTTGACAGCTCCTTCAAATGTGGCTTCTTCTTCGTCTTCAAAGGGAAAGGAGCTTGATGAGAACATTGTTTTTGCTGCAGGGCTAATCAATTGCTATAATGCTCTTGTAGCTGGGGAGCTACCTCCTCAACTGTCGTTTGCAGATCTTGATCAAATCCATCCGGAGGATGTTGAGGAGATGGACATCACATGGCAAATTGCCATGGCTGTCTTTTTGGAAAAGCAATTTTCCAAGAAGACATGAAAGAATAATTGGGGAATGAGTGCTGACAGGAAGGTTGGATTCAACAAAGGAAAGCTTCGATGTTTCAATTTCCACGAGCCAGGGCATTTTGCTCGTGATTGCCCATACCCCGATAGAAGGGTTAATAATGACAGAACAATGGTTGCAGTTGGGAACAACCGAAGCAGTGGTCAAGCAAACAATGAAAAAGCTATGGTTGCACAATCTTTCGACTGGGATGATCAAATACAAGCTCTCAATTTATCTGGACCAGAAAATGCTCATCTAGCACAAGTAAGGGATGACACTCTAGCAGGGATTGTAGCAGCTGAAGACAGTCTGATGAAGCTACAATTTGGCTTGATGGTATCCTCTTCCCATGAACCTAATTCGTCCAAGGTAAGTCTCCCATCATGCTCTAAGGCTTGTATAGATTATGTGAAAACTTTACAGGATAAAATTGAGACATTAGGCAATGAAGTAGAAAATCTTAGGATTCTTCGTGAACTCAATGACAAATTAATAAGAGACGTAGAAGACCTTAGATATGAAGGGTACCGACTTCGAAAAGGACAAAAACCACTTAAAGCTTAACTAGAATAAAAAATTAAAGACTTTAGGATACTCCAGGAAGACTACAACAACAAAAGTGAAAACTATGATTATGTAGTCAAACAAAATGTTGAGCTAGTGGCTGAAGTTGAATCTTTGAAAGGAAAATTTGAGACCGCCAAACTTGATGTTAGAAAATATGATTTCTCAAGTGAGGTGGTTGCAAATATGATAGAAGTATGCAGTTTAAAAGGAATCAATCAAAAGGTCTAGGGTATAATAATGTACCCCCTCCTTTCAATCATTCATATGTGTCCAAGCCTTTGTCCAAAGAAGAGATTGTCAATGAATCATTTATGATTTATGGCAAGCCCTCCGGTTTTGTTTCGGGAGGATTTTTAATGTTGAAAGTACTAACATTTCTACTTCTCCTGCAGATCAATCCTTGAATCAGTCAAAGCACAAAGTTGAAGGATGTGTTTCTGAAAATAAAATTTAATCCAAACCTAAAGCTTTCATTTTAAACAAAGACAATTCTTTTTCAAATGTTTTAAGTGACAATATTTCTTGTGGTGTTTTTAATTATTCTGATACAGTAGCTACTACCTCTGATACAGTTTTGAGTGTTTCTAATATGTCTGATAAATTTTTGAACAATTTGGTTGACAATTTGAATGTTTGTGATAAAAATGTTGAGACACCACTAGTTTCACAACCCTCAATAAGTATAGCACCCTCACTTGCCTCACAATCTAATAATGTTGCATGTTTCTGTGAGACAAGCAAGGGTGTTTGTAGGGAAAACGAATCTGATACATGCAACACAAGTTCTAACAATAACAAGCAGATTTGTTTTAATTGTGGAGCTAGAGGTCATATTGCTAGAAATTGTCTTAATCGAATGTTTGTGAGTCACAATCTTCCAAGAGGGGAGAACGAGTTCAGAGGAAGGTCTTTAAATAGAAATTCCTCTAGAAGTCGCTCTCGAAATGATGATTGGGCAGCTGAACGAAATAGAAAAAGGGATATTTTTCACAGACATAAAAAGGTTTTTAATCACCTTGTCCCGAGCAGTCTGCCAAAAAGGAGCATAGCCACGCCAAGGTCAAGCTCATCCCAAAGCAGTAGTGGATCTTCAACCAACTCTGGTAGAAGTAACACATGCTTTAAGCAGATTGTTAGACATAAAATGACAAAGTTGACTGAGTTTTTCAGAAAACCTAATTATAAATGGAGGCCCAAACTTGCTCCCAATTCATCATCTGTGTCCTCAGAGAAGTTTGAGTGCAATTAACCTGAAAAGGCATCAGGATCACCCAGGAAGATCATGACCTGGTTGCCCAAATCTAATTAAAACCGCACATTTTGCAGGGACAGTTGCGGGGAAATGTCGTCAGACCCTGGTTTGTTGACAGTGGTTGTTCCCGGCATATGACGGGAGATATCACCCAACTGCGTAGCATTCAATCATTTAATGGAGGGTATGTCTCTTTTGCGGGTGGAGATGGAGGAAAAATTACACAAAAGGGAACGGTGTCAAACGGAGTTCTAAGCTTTGAAAATATGAATTTCGCTCCCGAGTTAAAACACAGTCTGTTAAGCGTCTCTCAGATCTGTGACAAGGGCTATTCTACGCATTTCACTGACAAGGAATGCATGATCTTAAAGCCAGGCTTTCTTAACCCGAATGAATGGATTCTCATAAAGTTGAAAAGGGATGGGAATGCCTATATTATTAATATGAATCGCAATATCCCCGAGCAAGTTACCTGTTTGTTCTCCAAGATCTTCGAGCAAACTGCAATGCTGTGGCACCGAAGATTAGGTCACGCTAACGCCAAGAACCTAAATCGTCTTGCAAAGAATGAGATGGTCCGTGAATTTCCTGTCAAAGACTTTATCACGTTTGAAAAATGTGTGTCATGTGCTCAAGGAAAACATCATCGAAAGCCACATTTGCCGAAACAGGTTAACTCCATAAGTCAGGTTCTTCAACTACTTCACATGGATTTGTTTGGTCCAGTGAACGTGCTAAGCATCAATAGAAGTTCTTATTGTTTAGTTGTGATTGATGATTTCTCTCGATTCAAGTGGGTTTTCTTTCTATCCAACAAAGCTGGCGTCACTGAATTGATCAAAAAGTTCATCATACTTGTTGAGAATCAGACCAATCAAAGGGTGAAGGCGCTTCGAACCGACAATGGAACAGAGTTTAAGAATTCTGTTCTCAATCACTTCTGTGCTGAAAAGGGTATCCTGCGTCAATTTAGTTCAGCTCATACACCTCAACAAAATGGTGTTGCTGAAAGGAAGAACAGAACACTCAAAGACGCTGCAAGAATGATGCTGTGTGACTCCAAGCTTCCTGTTTTCTTTTGGGCGGTGGCGATAAACACTGCTTGTTATGTTCAGAATCGAGTGCTCATCAACAAAACTCAAATGAAAATCCCGTATGAAATTTACTATGGTCACAAGCCATCGGTCAGTCATTTTCGAGTATTTGGCTGTCCTTGCACCCTACTTCACCCAGATGCCAATCCGAAGTTCAATGCCAAAGCCGATGACTGCTATTTAGTTGGGTATGCTGCAAGTACCGCTTATAGAGTCTACAATAAGAAAACCAAACAGATTGTGGAATCCTATGACGTGCGTTGGTTGGAAGAGAATGAGACAGACGCAAGAGTGGGTCCGAATTGGTTGTTTGATTATACGTCACTTTTCAAATCCTTAAACGTGTATTCAAATGATGTATCTAGAACTTATTCGCATTGGAAGAGTATCTCTGAAGATGAAGACGAAGAAGTCGTATACAAGCCTGTATCTAAACGTTCTAATTCATCGAAAGGAAAGTCTAAAGCTTCACCCGAATGGCAGTCCTCTAACTCACGCAAGGGAGAATCTTCTGCTGCATCTGAGGGGGAGCCTTCTGCAGCATCTGAGGGGTAGCCTTCTGCTGCACTTGAGAGGGAGTCTTCTGCAACATCTTCGGAAAGGTCCTCTGCTACTCCTCAAGGGAGGCAGTTCTTGGAACATGATAGTCCTCAATTAGACCACACTGATTCTTCTGATGCTGAGTCGAGACCTCATATATCTTCAGAGAAAGAGTTCGTTCCAAATGATGCTTCCGCTGTCTCTTCAACCCTGATGGAATTGCTCTTTCCTGACCTTATTGTAGATGAGTATATTGCAGAACCACCTTGTACTGCTCAACAAGAAAAAGAAGGAGGTCTTAACATTCACACTCTACCTGTCTCTATCAATGACATCAGCCAAGAAATACCTTCTAGGGTTCAACGGGATCATCCGATCGAAAACATCATCGGCCAGCTAGATGATGGTGTTAAAACTAGAAGTCAGAGTGGAGACGTGAATACATGTCTGTATTCTTGCTTTATCTCTCAAATTGAGCCCAAGAATGTAGAAATGGCTCAAAATGAACCTAGCTGGGTGGATGCAATGCATGAAGAATTGCATCAATTTGAAAAACTCGGTGTTTGGAAATTGGTTGAGTTACCGAAGGGCAAGAAGTCTCTTGACACACGATTGGTCTGTCGTAATAAGCAGGACGATTCAGGGGTTATTGTGCGAAACAAAGCTAGACTGGTAGTATGTGGGTTTCGATAAGTCGAGGGTCTTGACTACACTGAAGTATATGCTCCCGTAGCTCGCTTGGAGGCAATTCATATTTTCCTAGCATATGCTTCATATAGAATTTCACTGTTTTCCAAATGGATGTCAAGACTGCCTTCTTGTATGGCAAAGTGAAGGAAGAAAACTACGTTGATCAACCTCCAGGATTTGTTGACTCGAAGTTTCCCAATCATATTTACAAGTTGGACAAAGCGTTGTATGGACTGCATCAAGCTCCTAGAGCATGGTATGCAACTCTAACAAAGCATTTGCTCGAATATGGTTACACCCGCGGTTCTATCGATCAAACATTGTTCATAAAGCATGTCGAAAAGGAACAGATACTTGTTCAAATATACGTCGACGACATAATCTTTGTATCAACCAGCCAACAGCTTTGCAAAGAGTTCGAAAGTGTAATGAAGAAAAGATTTGAAATGAGTTCGTTGGGAGAAATAACCATGTTTCTAGGGCTTCAGGTTAAACAGAATTCAACAGGAATCTTGCTACATCAGGCCAAGTATGTGGAGGATATTCTTGAGAAGTTTGCACTTCACGATGCTAAATCTGCTTCTACACCGATGGTTGAACGACCTCTCCTAACTACAAATCCTGAAGGCGAATCTGTAGATCAAACTCGCTATCGATCGATGATAGGATCGCTGGTGTATCTTACTGCAAGACAACCTGACATTATGTTTGCAGTTTGTCAATGCGCTCGATATCAGGCTAATCAAAAAACTCTCTCATCTTATTGCTGTTAAAAGAATTTTTCGGTACATCAAAGAAAGCCCTAAATTGGGTCTTTGGTATCCGAAGAATTCTGAATTTAAAATTTATGCTTTTACTGACAGCAATTATGGAGGTTGTGAGCTTGACAGGAAATCAACTTCAGGAGGATGTCAATACCTAGGTGACAGATTAGTTTCATGGCAATGCAAGAAGCAGTACACTGTCTCGACTTCGACAGTAGAGGCGGAATATGTAGCTGCATCAGCTTGCTGTTCTCAAGTTATCTGGATCCAACATCAGTTGTTGGACTACGGTTTGAATTACTTACAAACCCCTATCTATTGTGATAATCAAGCTGCCATACAAATTGCTAAAAACCCAGTCCAACATTCTAAAACCAAGCACATCGATATTAAAATTCACTTTATCAGAGATTGTTATGAACGTTCTTTAATTCGAATAGAACAGGTCCACACTGATAACAATGTGGCGGACTTGTTCACAAAACCTTTTAACAAAGCTCGCTTCGATGTGCTTGTGGATTTCTGAAAATGATACGTTTTGAGGATTAAGTTTTTTTTTAATTTTTATTTTCTTTTTCTTTTATTTTTGGTTTTATTAGTTTATATTTTGAATTTTTGTTAGGTTTGTTTAAATTTGCGCATTGTTTTGTTTCGTATTCTCACCCATGCACAAATTTAGGGGGAGAAATAAAATCCAAAAACAACAAAAAATTACAAAAAATCCAAAAATAGTGTCATTTCTGTTCAGCATTCTAAAATTTATTGTTGACAACCTCGGTTGTAAGTACTGTGATGGGAAATGAAATTAACAAGTGATAAAGGGCAACCTGAATCGGCATAATGTACCTAAGTTGAATCATCTACGCTCTATACTTGATGTGCTGGTAGGCACGAAAGATTTTAAAATGGACTTGACTAGGAAAGTTGAACCTAATGAATTTGAGGACTCGACAAACTTTGACCTAGTTAGATCTGTTTAACCTGATGTCACGACGCTCGGATAGGTTGAGCAGGGAGATAAACATGAGAATCTACTCGTCACATTAATTGAACCCGTACTTGGAACCGTGGCTTCACTTTTCCTCGATGTGCGGATTCTGTCCTTAATTCCAGTTGGATGGGGCGACTGTTAAATTTCGATAAATTAGGTCTGTAGAATATCATTTTCTTTTCTTTCCGTCTGTTAGTCATATGTTGTCTCCTTTGCATGACTTCCAATCCGACCTGGTACACAACATATGCGACTCTATTTCTCTGCAGGATATATATATATATATATATATATATATATATATATATGTGAAATATATGTGTGAAATACTTCTCATCTGTTAGCCATATGCTGTCTCCTTTGCGCGACTTCTAATCCGACCTGGTACACAGCATATGCAACCTTCTTCTTCTCAACCCCTCTGAAGTAGTTAGCAATAGAATTCTGAATCTCTTCTCTCTCTGAATAGTTGTCTGCTCACCCGGTGTAAGGAGTACTCTGGAAGTTCTTGATGGTTGGGGCATATCAGGAAGCGGGAAACACGTTCCAGTACACTTAAAATTGAACTCATACAGATTGTCTATAGATCTCGCTGCTCGATTAAGGTGGACAACAATATCCCTGGTTGTAGCCAGTTAAATGGTCATAAGGTGAATTTATTTAAGATTTAGGAGTTATCATAATTACAGAAATTTACAATTAGGTATATGCCTGAATCATGTCCTTGGTAAAATGTCCAAAAATGTCACAAATCTTTCGTGCTTAAGTAGACCACAATACTGGCAATCGGTCAGACGAAGATGTGAAGATAAGGGTACCGACAAGCGGAATAAGGTCGTCCAACAACTTTGATCCAAGCATCACAACGGTTAAAGTGGTTAGATTTAGTGTGTAAAAATTATTTTAGTTAAAATATTTTTCTCTCAATTTTATTTTTATTTTTATTCTTTTAATTTAATTTTGTTTTAATTTTATTTTATTTTTGAAAGAATGTTAATTTTAACTTTAATTTTCAATTTCTAATCTTATTTTTGTGGTTTTTGCTATCTCAATTTTTAATTTTTAATTTTTAATTTTTAATTTTTATTTTTTATTTTGTTTTAGTTTATTTTATTTTCGAAATTAAATTGATCCTTAAATTTTTTTTAATTTAATTTAATTGGTGGAAGTTGGATATACTGGGTTGTTATCAGGTAAGCAGGTAAGGGAAGCTAAAAAGGTAAAAAGAGAGTTCACTGCCGAAAACTCCTCATTCACGAGTTTCCAGCCACAAATTCACTCCCAAACTCGCTGAAATTTTTTTTTCGATATTCGAAAAAACGAATACATCATCTTAAAGGTAATATCTTGTAGATCACAAATATGTATTTTGTTTCACATTTCATCGTATCATTGTGTGTATAAGTAAAAAAAAACGATTCGAGGGTGTTTACGACCATATTCATAGGCCGTAAACTCCGAAACTTGAAGTTTTCAACTTGATTTTATTTTATTGTGGTGCGATTTGTCTTTAATTTCACAAATATGTAAATATCAGTTGTTAACTCAAAGCAAATAGTCGGTTTTTGGGAACTAATCGAAGTTCATATTCATAGGTCGTAAACTCCATGTTTTGCGGCCCATGAATTCATGTGTTTGCTGCCCATATGTGATTGAGATATTTCAGGAATCATCGTGTATCAACTTTTCGATATCGTGTATCAATTTTTTTCGAAAAGATCTTTAGGCCGTAAACTCCAGTTTACGGCCCAAGAACAAATTTTTTGGACCGGCTTTATAGTTTTCTTGTGTCACGATTTTCTTGGGTTTGATAGAAATAAATTCTCAAATGTGTTGAAAAATAAATTTTATTTTTGGTTTGGTTTCTTACACTTGTGTTTGAGTGCAGACTATGGCGAATCTCAAATTTGCGGAAATGCACAACTTGGCGATTGCTCTTCCGGATCCACCAGTCATACATTCAGACATGCGATCAATGATTCATAGACTACGTGAATGTTGTATAGCATCGACAATAACAGTCAACCCGGTGATTTATCAGAATCTTGTGCGTGAATTTTGGGCGACTGCCAGGTCGCATATGGATGACGACAATAATTTCACAGTTACGACAAAGGTGCAAGGTCGAGACATTGTGATCAATGAAAGCTTTGTTCATGAGGCATTATTAATTGACGATCAACCTAACTATCCGACGGAAATTGGTATCGAAGATGTTCAAAGGATACTATGAAGGATGAATTACGAGGGAACATATCCGCCGACTTTGAAAAAGCTGCTCCATCCATATTGGAGATTCTTAGCTCATGTATTCGTAAGCTGCGTCTCAGGTAGAAGATCTGGAGCAGATGAAATCTCTCAACGCACAACTGGTGCGTTCGTATCACTGGCTGCGGGAATTCATTTCAATTTGTCGAAGTTTATTCTTGAGGAATTCGTAATAAACATCAGAGCTTCTACAAGGGATACTTTTCTACAATATCCCCGTTTCATATAGATGTTCATCAACATACAGTTTCCGGAGGTGAGAAAGACGGGTGATACACTGGATATGAAGTCTTTGGGTCCACACACCATGGGACTCATCAAACAAAACAGAAGAGGAAAATTCTTTTTCCAAGGGCTTTATCCATTAGAAAATTTTGGCAAGTTTACGGAGTTAGATGAGCCACCAGTGTCGTATGAATCGACTGAACAGACTTCTTCTGAGAAGACATCTACTGAAGGGTCAACTCCAGCAAATATTGTAATAGATGTCTCTGAAGAAGAAGAATCAGAAAAGGAAGATTCTCCAACTCCAAAAATCCAAAATGCTTCTAATCGTGAACAAGAGTCGAGAGAGAAACAAGGTGGAGGTGAAATGATTATTGGTGATGAGAGAAATCATTCTTTTGAGGATCTTGACCTGACAGGCTTTGATAATGATGATATAGCAGCTTCCTTAGCTAGTAGTACCTACATTGTGTCTAATGAAAATCTTGACACAATCTTTCAAAATGTCGATGATGCTATTTTGCCAGCAATTGAGACAGGGAAGTCAAGCGAAAATCTTGAGACGCAAACTCCAACTTCTGAACAGATGGTGTCAACTTCAACTCCTATGGAGATAGTTGTGGGATGTTACCCTCCTGTGTCTATTTCTCCTGCTACAGAACCATTTGTATGTGTGCTTCTTCCACAAGCTGACCAACCTCAGTTAAAGAGACGAAGACTTGAAACAAGACAGTCCGAACAAATTGGTAGTTTGGTTAGTGGTCTTCCTACCCCGCCAAGTACTGCTACCACTACGCGACTATCTGCCATGAAAGTATTTGCAACTGGACCTAGTTTAGTTTTTGATGTCGCCAGTTCTCCAGCACCGCCTGGTTTTTCAGTACCACGATTTAATAGGAATGCTGCTTCTGAGAGGCTGGCCTTACACATGGCAGAAGAACAACTTCTTTCACCCAGTCCTCGAGGAAAGGGCATTTCTATAGATGAAGGGGGTGCTCAAGATGAAAATCCTTCACTTGCTAGCTTACAAAAGGAAGTCTCAGTGCTCAGCCAGAAGAACATCAAACTTGATGTACAAGTAGCTGAGCTTCGTGCTCAGAATATTGATCTTCGTATTCAAGTGTCCGAGCTTCAATCTGATAAAACTTATCTTAGTGGACAACTGACGGAATTTAAAAAGGATAAGAAATTGAAGAGTAAGCAGATTTCAGATCTACAGGAACATTTCAATCTGCTGACCTCTAGTTACTTTGAACTGAAAAAGAAATTGGAAGCTGATCTTGGCGATAAATATAAGGCAACTGCGGAAGAACAGAGAATTGATTTACACTTGCAGGCATTTCCAGTAGACGTACCGATCGGTCATTCTTCTGGCACTGCTGAACGTATCGCAGTTGATCCTCCTGTGGCTCCTCATATTCAAGAAATAATTCAAAAAGTTCAAGAAGATGGTGCAGAAAGAGGGCAATTGTTGTTCAAAAGGAATGCTACTCGGAGTGCTTCTAAGGGTGGACCTATGATAACTGTAACTGATCTTGAGTTTGTTCGATTTCGAGACACGTTTGGGGATCGATCTGGTGTGGCTGCTTGGGGATTTCACGATGTTCTTCGACTTTGGATTATCATTCGTAAAAGTGGTAATTTAGAGTTGTATAAAGATATTCATGCCTTTAGTTCTTTGACGAAAGTTGATCTTGTGGAGTTATCACAGGCTCCGTTTATCAATCTTCTGAATAATTCTCAAGTTTCACAATTCAAGTTCTTTTTGGATGAACAAGTCAAGAAGGGTTTTCCAACAATGCCAACTGTTGAATCAGTTATATTGGAGCATCCAGATGTTTTCGAAGCGTCTTCTGATAAACCTCTACAGGTAGTCATGTGGCCACCCACGAAGCAAGTGAAACAATTTCCTATTGCTCAAGATTATTAAGATGGATCGCTCAGTTCTATGGAGTGTTGGGTTTATGATGAGAATACTTCTGGTGCAGTCATTAAACTTAAGAATGGTTGTATCCGGTTGTATGATCGTAGAGACCTGTTGCACTTCCGAAAGTGGGATATTCATTATCTAAGCAACTTTCAAATCAAAGTTGTTGAAGACCTTTATGAGGAGGGAGACAAGGCATATACAAGAATGGTTGCTGAGATTTTGAGCAAGAAGATTTGGAACGACGCGATGGGCCAGATGGATGTTATGCTAGTGAAGAAAGGAATGGGTACGAGCTAGTCCAAACCAAAGGGGAGATTGAAAGACCTTGAATAATGGTTTGGTCTAGGCATACTAGTTAGTGGTAGTGAGTGTGTAGGATGATTGCTTTTGTCTTGAGTTTACGGTCCATATGTGTTTACGGCCGTAAACTCCTTGCGGTTGTAAGTCGTGGCTATAAATAGGGCGTTGTGTCAGACTTGTAAGGTTGTTGATGCCTTCGTATTTTCCCAAGTTGCATTTGACGTTTTGTTGTTTTAAAGCGTATGCAAGCTTGATTTCATTCAATTATTGTTTATTGATTCGTATTGTGCATCAGTTATTCGTGTTGATCATTGGTAGATCCGTTTTTTGGGCTTTACACATTCCATGTATGACAATCAAGTTTGGAACTTGGTTGACAATGTACAGGGTCGTAAGACAGTCAGGTGCAAATGGATCTTCAAGAAGAAGACCGACATAGATGGGAAGGTACATACTTATAAGGTGCGACTGGTTGTGAAGGGCTTTACTCAAACGCCGAGAGTTGACTATGATGAGACCTTCTCACCAGTAGTGAAGATTAAGTCTATTAGGGTTATGCTAGCCGTTGCTGCATTTCATGACTATGAAATATGGCAAATGGATGTCAAAACTACTTTCCTTAATAGGAAGTTGGCTAAGGATCTTTACATGAATCAACCAGAGGGTTTTGTCGATGCTAAATACCCTAATAGATTATGTAAGCTTGAGAAATCCATTTATGGATTCAAACAAGCATCTCGTAGACGGAATCTTTGTTTCGATGAGAGGGTCAAAGAGTTTGGCTTTTCGAGAAGTGAGGATGAGTCATGTGTATATGTCAGAGCTAGTGGGAGTATAGATAGCTTTTTGGTATTCTATGTGGATGACATACTACTGATAGGAAATGACATCCCAACCTTGCAGAAGGTGAAATCCTGGCTTGGGAAGTCTTTCGCTATGAAGGACCTTGGAGAAGCTGTCTATATCTCAGGGATATGGATATTGAGAGACATTAGTAAGAGACTAATTGGACTTAGTCAAAGTACCTACTTGGACAAGGCGTTGAAGAGGTTCAACATGGAGAATTCCAAGAAAGGTGATTTACCGATCTAGCAAAATGCCAGACTGAGTAAGACTCGGATTCCAAGTACAGAGGCTGAAATAGTTGAAATGAGTCGATTACCATATGCTTCGGTTGTTGGTTCGATCATGTATGTTATGACTTGTACTCGCCTTGATGTGGCCTTTGCGTTCAGTATGTTCAGCAGATATCACGGAAACCCTGGTAAGGCTCACTGGACTGCGGTAAAAAATATTCTCAAGTACCTACGAAGGACTAAGGACTGGATTCTTGTCCTCGATGGGAGTGATGACTTGAGAGTGATAGCGTACAGTGACACCAGTTTTTAGACTGACAGAGATAATTTTTGTTCTTATTCAGGTTGGGTATCTACCCTGAATGGAGGAGTAGTAACTTGGAAAAGTTCCAAGCAAGAGACCGTAGTGTTGGGTTTTGAGCATTCTAACACTCCTAAGTGTACATGCAACCCTAAATACATTGGATCTATGTTTTCTCTATTATACATGAAAATATGAATATTCCAAGGTATTACCCTAACTAGCATACAATCTTTTTCATACTTGGGTAATAAAATGGATAGAATACATACCTTGTTGATGTAGCTTGACTCCATGAAGCTCGAGACCCTAGTGCCCCGATTGTGACACCTCAAATGGTTCACACAATATCACCAACACATGGAATAACCATGAGAAGAAGAAACTTCCTGCTCACATTGGCTTGCCCTCATATATGTATCACTAGTGCCAATTTCTTGAGCTAAAGGGGTCTTTATATAGTGTGCCTATTAGGGTTACACCATGTAACTCATGAATTTACCCATTCCTTATGCTCCATGGGTTTTAACCTCCATGGAGTATCCATTGGTCACTACATGGGTTAAACCCAACATAAGGAATCTTGGATCATAAGCCCACATATATAAGAATTAAAGATTTACACAATCAATCCACATATATTTAATTAGTCTCTTTTGATCACTAAATTAAGTCGAAATTAATTCTTGATCCGTACTAATTAAATAACATGATTTCATATTAATATATTAGAACTTATAATATATTAATATGTCAGAAATGTCCTCTTCTCACAAACGTTCAATCTAAATGTTCTGATGCCATGCAACCCAAATGGACCATGCCGAGTCGGGTCATGTACATACCAATTATAGTTATGGACTTAGACACTAATCCAACAGTCTCCCACTTGGATAAGTCTAAAACTATTATTGAGTATGACTTCAAAGCCTAACTGGAAATCGTAGCCCTCAAAAGCTGTTGTCGAACTCTGACCTTATTGATGGACTCTGACCTTTTGTCAATGACTTGTCCATTAGATAAGGAATCCTATATTCCTCCATTGTATATATCATATGGACTGACACATGGATTATAGATCTTTCTCTCTGTCCATCTGTTGTTTCCCGATTTCCGATTCATGACGACTGACTGATTGAACAGATCAAATCAGTCCTGGCTTGGCCAAGCACTCACATGTGTCATCATTAAATCATTGAGGGGCCCACATATATCACTTTTATCCTGAAGGTAAAAGGAATGGATAAAATTTGACTCATATGGCTTGTTCTACTACTTGTTGAATCATACAAAAAGGCACATTTTATAACATTGAGTTACCAATGTCGTTTCATGCAATCAATGTATAACGAACTCATAGTAACAACTCATATCTCTAGGTTTGAAGAATCTAAGATATTATCATTTCATTATCACTCGTGATAAAATCTATGAAGTGATTCCAATGAGCATGGGTTGAATCCAATACTCAGAACTTATGAGCACTCATGAGTGTTGTAGCACCACTTTGTCCAACAACTTAGACATCTATAAGCCAACCCATGACAGTCTTGATTCATATCTACTTCCAACATATGACCAACTATGGACGGTTTGGATAACTTAGTCATTCAGGAAAAACGACCTAGTTATTCTGGAAGTCAAAACATGCAAAGTGAAACACAAGAATAATCGAATCCAATATGGTCTCAGAACTTATGAATGTAAATAAAACATCTTTTATTTATCACCATATTGATTACCCATCATTCATTGCATATTGTTTCAAACTATCAACGTTATGCTTGAATTAAAAACAATAGTTGTCCCATGTTCCAAGCATGTACACTATGTTTTTCTAAACACTAGTCATGACATACACCAAGTATACACACTATGTGTGTCTAAACATTAGTTATGCCATACTCCAAGTATGTATACTAAGTTTTTCTATGATCTTTACTTTGTGAAATAGATCGATTGCACATAACTCCAATGATTCTCATTTCATAGTTCTGAATCCTTACCGCAAATGCAGGAATTCCAAATTCATGCCATTTACCAAAATCTGTTAGATTCTAAACTTATATGCATTGATCCTCTTGTAATGATAATGCACAAAGTCACAAAGACTTGATAACAAACATTACAGAGCATTCCAAAGGAGATCAACTCCTTGGAAACATCCTTCTTGCATTAAGTTTCCTAATCTTACACAAATTTATTGAACAACTTCCACCTTCCCATATTCCTATTTTTAATATCACTTCTGAACAAGAGTTGCCTATGTCAATATGGTCCTTCCAAAAATTAACATTATACTTCCAACTGTCCCTGAGCAACCAATCTTTGGTAAACCTTATATTGTCCTGGACAATTGCTTATTCCTTTTAGTCATATCCAATTCTATAACTTTTCCCTTCTTAATGCCCCAGGCATTTGGAAAGTTTTAGAAAGGATGAATATTATAGCACATGCAATTGATCCTATATCTGAAGCATATGGGACACGATTCATGATGTCTCACATAAAGAAATGATCCTAGACCAGTCTTTTGCTACAATATTTCTATTTGCCAAGTTCGCATAATTCAGATTATGAAAAGGGATGCTGTAATCATAATCGAATTTTAGAATGCAAATATGTACCCATATATAGAATTTCCTTATGTTGAGCCATTCCAACACAAAATTCATATATATGCTTGACTAAAGATGATTAAAACCTCAATCTAAGCATTTAGAATTGAAATGAAGTATAATTTCCTCTCCTTTGTTTATAGGAAAACAACTTTTCAACCCTTGCAACTCCATGAATTGAAACTTTTGTTTTCTATAATTAACATTTCTATCTTGCAGTACTAATAATAATTATCATGCTCCCACTAACATGATGATTATTAGCATAACACTTATGCTCCCGCTAGCTTTGACATGTACTCAGAAATCAGCGGGACCTTCTAGAAGTCAGTACTTTACTGACTTTCTTACCAAAGTTTAGATTTCTGAGATGAGATTTCCTTGATAAGACTTTATCAAAATCACACACCTTATCTTAGATATCTCACAGGTGTGTCTAAACAATTTTAGAACTATGAAAAAGGATTTCATAATCATAGTCTCAATTGTTTAGATCTTTGCTATCTGCTTCAAATCTACTTGGTGGAAGTGTTTCCTCACCGTTATTTTCATTAATCGGAGAGAAACCTTATGACCATTAGATTTTATGGTGTATGTGTTCTTATCCATGTGAATTTGTCAAAATCATAAACACAAGACACGGTTAATGACAATTCCAAATTCATATGGACTGAATTCAATCTAAATTTCTTGCCACCTGGCAGCCCAAGGGCCTGCCATTGCTTCCAAGTTGTTATGCAACCAATTGAGAACTCTAAGAACTCATATGAAAAGCCAACCTTAACTGGAATGGGAACATAAATAGAAATATGTAAACACAATAGGTAATAAACCTCACATCGTGTGCTAGTGTCAAACTACAGGTTTTTTTTATTCTTGATTAGATTTTGAAATAGTTTTCAGAATCTTTAAGGCTCTCACTGCCCTCTTAACATATAAGACTATCTTTACAAATATTCAAGAGATAGTTTGGATTCTTCATCAAGACAAACACTTCACACAATTGATCTTAGTTGGTCTTTGTTTTATCTAAAACATCACAACTTACCAATTTCAAATGTACAAGAGTAGAATAGTTTTACTCTTACATTTGACTAGTGTTAAGAAACCTCCTTTAAGATATGTCACTCAAGTTAAAATATTGGAGTATGACTGTAAGAATTATTTTTGGAATGAGGTATGAATCATCTTCTTGATTTGACCACTTCAACAATTCATAGCTCCTCTTCTTAGTTATCATAATGCACTTAGAGGATGAATTGTGATAAGGTCTCTTAATCATTAAGATGATCATAAAACATGATACTAAAGTACTCTCCCATCTTTTTAGATTTGAGAAACTTTTATCCTTCTACCTAATTTGATTCTTCTCATCTGTTCTGCCATACACCGAAACTTTTCAATGATTCAGAATTATACTTAAGCCTGTAAGTATAACCATATTTAATAAAGTTTAGTAAATCATGATGAATAGTCTTATCGATCTTTTGTGGTGGACTTGACCAGTGAACAATAATGTGTACTCGATCCCTTAGCCCTTCACTTGATTCACATATACATGTGAACAAGGAATTAGTCTTAATTTTCCAAAGCTGAAAGCTCTCATTCAACATACTATACGACTTGTATAATTCCCAATTTCTATCCAACTGAAAACTTGGGTGATGAGAAGCTTTCCTTATTTGGTAAATTTAGACACTACCACAAATGAAAGAATCAAATTCATATTGCTAGAAACATACAAACATCAAGTTTTCACAAGTGCCATTGCAAGGAGATATAAAATAAAGTAAAACAAACATTTATTTTTTTTATAAAATGAGGAAAAAACTTTTCCTTACATTGCAAATTTAAATGAAAACTATGTTATTACATGTTTCCTAACAATCTATCATAACTACTAAGAGCTGCTCAAGAATCTGATTTTGCAATCAAGTGATAGAAATCCATCTTCACAGTCAGATTCAACATACTCTTTCTTTAAGTTTTCTTCAATTTTTCTTTGATTCTTCAAACATCAACATATGACCCAGTCACATCATGTAATAAGAATATCAAAAGAGAAACTTAACAGGGTTTGATAGTGGGCTTTACCTGAAGTAGAGTCAAACTACTTGACTTGATCAACCTTATGATCTTTCAGGTAAATAGGCAGCTTCACAATCAATGCCCCTTCCTCTGGCAAGAGAAACATATGGACTCTTTGGAAATGGTACATGGGACTATCGCAAACTTTCCTTTCTCTTTACCGTTTAGTAACCGAGTTGACTATGGTCAATCCCTTTCCTTGGGAAAAGAAGCTTTTCTAGATATCCAATGTTTCCATTGTCAATGTCCATTGGGAAGTTGATCTCCTAATCAAATTTAATTTACTAATCCTCAAATCATTTTTGATTTAGCAGCACCAAGCAAATAGATAATATCATTAAGGGTCATGTCATAGTCTATTTCATAACAGTCCCAAAGGAACTCACTATGTGAAATAGAAAGTGATTGAACATCCAACTTTCTTAAGACTTTGACACCCAACTCCCCCGGCTTGTCAATGTGTGACTTCATCTCCAAGATGTGAGCACACATAGACCTTGCTTGCTAATAGGGCTAGAGTGACCTTGAACTTGTGGGTTAGGGAGAATAATTGGTGAGGTGGAGGAAGTGAAGTTCCAAGAGATTTAGGAAGATCATAGATGTCTAAACTAGACATCTTTTGGGAGATATTCAATATAGTTGATCTAAAGTCCTTAATATAACTCCGAATATGAAATACTAAGGCTAGGACCCAACACAATATTTTATAACTTGGAAGAGGGATGTCGTAATCGAAGCTATATAATATTTGAACGTAGGTGAATGACGATTCACCAATTTCCACCATGAAAAACTAAATAAATTATTAGGTTTTCAATTGGATTTGAAACTCCTAGATATTTTGAGATTCATTGATCTGTTCAATGGCATGTTTCAATCTCGAGTGTTCCCTTTAGGTTTTGTGACAAGGATGCCGAGGATCACAAAACAAGGTGTGAAGTAACCATGAAAATTACTTGGTACCCTTAATATTTACACCCTAATCAATGTGTCGGTTAACCACACGCACTCCACTGATACTATGATAAACATTAAGTTACCCTTTGCCTACCTTGTTAAATCAAGCTAGTGTGTCGGTTAACCACATACGCTCCACTAACTGACTTAAACAAAGTGTAAAGTGTAATTTCATGGATTAGTAACTTATTCACATTTTCCTAAAGTAACTAAGATTGGGAGTTATAAAAACATTTTAGTAACTTTATATTTATCATTAATACTTTTAATGAAGGGAGAATTATAGTCCTTGTCCTACATGTTCGGCTAACGACCCTCCACCAGTCAAGGAAGCGGTGGGTGAGTGGACACCCATTAAACTGCCATTTTATAGGCACTAACCTTATACCCCCCTTATAGACCGGCTTCGTGAATGAGGCATACTAATGGTAAGACGACTTGCTCTTATATATATATATATATATATATATATATATATATATATATATATATATATTAACTTATAATATTATAAAGTATAAGGGTTGAATTTTAACTTTAAAAATTTTAAGGGCTTAACTTGGAATTAAAGCATTCATACGGGAAAACTCTTAAAATTCCAAAATTTGAGGGCAATTTTTGAAACTATTCAATTTCCATAACTTAGTTGTTTAAAGTAGTTTTAATCCAAAAACTCTTCAAGTTCCAAAACTTGAGGACAAATTATGGAAGACTTTAAACAATTAAAAGATATATGACTTTTATTTATTCATAACCTATGGAAACATTTATGATTTTTATGAATCTTAAATGTGACTTTTCATATAACTTGAGGACAAGTTACAAAAACACATATTAGAATCAACTCTTAGATTAATTTGGATTTAAAACAACAATTTCACATAACTTTTCTATTAATCTAAGCAACTGATAAGAACAAGATAATTTAATGAAACTTTTTCATGTAATTAGCCTAACCATTAAACTAATACAAAACATGAATTTGTTGACAATTATCTTTGAACTTGGATTAGCATGAACATTACCACATCAAAAATAGGTTTATAAGTTGGAAAACAGCTTAGGGTACGTTCCTAGTCCAATTCCAGCCAAAACAGTCGAAGATATGTTCTCTGGGGGACAAACTCGTCGAGTGCATGAACTAACTCGACGAGTTGGATAGTTTTGAACACTTTTAAGGCATGGACTCATCGATTCACCTGATGGACTCGCCGAGTCCGTTGTCCAGACAGCAAAAAACTTCTATTTTTAAGCATTTTTTTCAAGTATAAAAGAAAACAAGCCTACGCTCTGATACCACTGTTGGGTTTTGAGCATTCTAACACTCCTAAGTGTACATGCCACTCTAAATACATTGGATCTATGTTTTCTCTATTATACATGCAAATATGAATATTTTAAGATATTACCCTAACTAACATACAATCTTTTTCATACTTGGGTAATAAAATGGATAACATACATACCTTGTTGATGTAGCTTGACTCCATGAAGCTCGAGAGCCTAGTGCCCCAAATGTGACACCTCAAATGGTTCACACAAGATCGCCAACACATGGAATAACCATGAGAAGAAGACACTTCATTCTCAAATTGGCTAGCCCTCATATATGTATCACTAGTGCCAATTTCTTGAGCTAAAGGGGTCTTTATATAGTGTGGCTATTACGCTTACACCATGTAATTCATGACTTTACCCATTCCTTATGCTCCATGTGTTTTAACCTCCATGGAGTATCCATGGGTCACCACATGGGTTAAACCCAACATAAGGAATCTTGGATCATAAGCCCACATATATAACAATTAATGATTTACACAATCAACCCCATATATTTAATTAGTCTCTTTTGATCACTAAATTAAGTCCAAATTAATTCTTGATCCATACTAATTAAATAACATGATTTCATATTAGTATATTAGAACTTATAATATATTAATATGTCACAAATGTCCTCTTCTCACAAATGGTCTATCCAAATGTTTTGATGCCATGCAACCCAAATGGACTATGCCGAGTCGGGTCAAGTACATACCAATTATAGTTATGGATTTAGACACTAATCCAACAGGTAGTTGATTCAATGTGCGAATCAGAGTACATATCAGCGAGCGAAGTGGCTCAGGAGGCGATATGGCTAAAGAACTTCATTGGAGACCTTGAAGTTATACCAGCTACAAAGGAGCCTATGGAGATTTTCTATGACAATAACAGTGTGGTTGCCTTAGCCAAGGAACCAAGAGATCATGGAAGTTCTAGGTACATTGACAGAAAATATCACTTCATAAGACACAAGACAAAAGAAAGACTCCTCGTAGCAAAGAAGGTATCGTCAGAAGAGAACCCGACAGATCCCCTCACGAAGGGACTGAATAGAGTTAATCATTTGCAGCACGCAAGGAGCATCGGGCTGAAGGATGATATTAGTTTTAATAATTATATAGTTATTTATGAAACTTATAATAGATAAAATGTAACTGACATTTGATGATTAAATAAAAGTTGTTTATTTATGAGTAAAGTTACTATGTTCTGTCAATTATTTACTATTATTTCAATTTTGCATGTTTGGACTTCCAGAGTAATAAGATTATAAAGGAGCATATGGAGATTTTCTGTGACAATAACAGTGCAGTTGCCTTAGACAAGGAACCAAGAGATCATGGAAGATCCAGACACATTGACATAAAATATCACTTCATAAGACACTAGACAGAAGAAAGACTCCTCGTAGCAAAGATGCTATCGTCAGAAGAGAACCCGACAGATCCCCACACAAAGGGACTGAATAGGGTTAATCATTTGCAGCATGCGAGGACCATCGGGCTTAAGGACGATATTAGTTTTAATAATTAGATAGTTGTTTATGAAACTTGTAATAGATAAAATGTAATTAACATTTGATGATTAAATAAAAGTTGTTTATTTATGAGTAAAGTTACTATCTTTTGTTAATTATTTACTATTGTTTCAATTTTGCATGTTTTGACTTCCAGAATAATAAGATTATTCAAATGGTCCACAGTCGTTCATACTTTGGAAGTAGGTATTGAATTAAGACTATCATGAATTTGGCTTGTATATTTTCTGAAATGGTTAGACATTGCTATGACATTCATGTGTGCTCATAAGTTCTGAGTAGGCATGTCGAAAAAACCTGAAACCCGTTCTACCCTCCTAACCCATTCCGAATTCGGGTAGAATGCGCCGGGTAGAACGGGTAACGGGTATGAACATTCGGGTAATAGGTTAACCTGATAATAATATAGTTCGGGTTTTAGGTATGAATATTTATTTTCGGGTATACCCGAATACCCGAATTCGTTTTTAAATAATACCAAATATACAATGCAGTCACGTACGCACACTTCAAATAAAACAAAACCCTTCGTTTCCTTCTTATGAACGACGACTCGACAGTCGACGCAAGCTTGCAAAGGGAATACGACGCTGAAGCTGAAGTCCTGAATCATCATCACAATTCTCAGTTTCTCACTATCGCACGGAATGGAATTAAAAAAGTACATAACATATTATAATGATTTGTACTGTTATTATATATGTACTTGTTAATTGTATGGAGTATATTCCTACCCAATTCTTTATTAAACCAACCAACATGTAATAAAAGAGTTATCAATAAGTGTTATTTAAGAAATTTTCGGGTATACCCGATAATTAGCCGACCCGACCTCAAACCCAAATACCCAAAACCGGAAAACCCGAATGTCAATATAGGTCGGGTATCAAGTATTATTTTCTTAAGGAAATACTCGTTCTACTCGAACCGTTCTACCCGAAACCCAAAATGTTTACCCGTTCGACACCCCTAGTTCTAAGTATTGGATTAAACCCACACTCACTTGTATCACTTCATGGAATTTATCTCGAGTGATCGTGAGACGATAATATCATATAAGTATTCAAACCTAGACATATGAGTTGTTGACTATGAGTTCGTCGTACAGTGATAGTACGAAAAAGCATCTATAACTTGATGTTATAAAATGTGTTGTTGTGTATGATTTGGCGAATACTTAGTACAAGCATATGAGTCGAAGTTTATCTGTTCCTTTTAGTCCTTAAAGGATTAAAAGAGATATCTTTGGCCCCTCGATGATTTTGTTTTGACGTATGTGTCGGGCCTGGTCGGAACTCAATTGATATGTTCGATTAAGTTCTATGTTAAGCAAACCAGAAATCAGGAAACAAACTGTTGGACAATAAGTAAGATGTTGTTCCGTGTATTTGTCCGACTAATTGTTGGAATAATGTCTAAGGCTGCAACTATATTAGGCAAGTATTTGACCCGGTTGTTCATGGTCCTTTTGGGTTGCCTTCACCATAGCAACTTGATAGGATGATTTATTAAGAGAGAATAAATATTATTAATATATTATGAGAATAATATAAAGAATAATAATATTGTTATTTGATTAATATAAGTCATAAGTTAATTGGTATTAATTTGGTGACTTAAAGAGATTAATTAAATAAGAGGGTATAAACTATCAATTGTTTGATAGTTAAACTTTAGACTGTAAATCCATATTGGATAGGGGTTGGACGAATTCTAGAAGCTAGGGATAGCTTAAAATCGTCCAACTAGTGTTTAAGCTGTAACCCTTAAGGAGTCTGCAAGTATAAATAGACCCTATGGCAAAGGGAAATCGGCACTTCATCTCAAGTAGAGAACCCCTGGCCGAATTCCCTCCCCTCTCCTCTCTCCCAAATCATCCGTCTTGCTATTTGGTGTTTGTAAGCCATTAGAGGAGTGACAATTGTGACTCTAGAGCTCCAAGACAACAAGATCAAACAAGAGATTCAAAGGTATGATTCTAGATCTGATTTAGTATTGTTCTTATACCTATTTAGTCATTAGAAGTCTTGGATTCAAAGCATGTTTAATTAGAAAGCCTAGATCCAAGCATTAGGGTTTTGCATGCGCACATAGGAAAGTTCTTATGGCTAAAACCCATCACTAATATCAGAGACTAGCTTGGTTTCTATTAAATTCTTGCTTGTCTGTTTGAAACTTAACTGCAAAATTCGATTTTTGTGTTTCTGAGTCATGGACTCGGCGAGTTGGCCTGACTCGGTGAGTCCCTTGGTGCACTCGGCAAGTCCAAGCGTCAGGAATGGCCAGATTCGGGATTTCTTCATGATTATCTTATGGAAACTTACCTTAATCATATTAGATCAACCCTAATCCGATTTTTTGATATATATGACTATAATCTTGATCTAAATAAAGATATTTATTAACTAATAAAATATTTAATTTCCTTATATGATAATTAATTAATTATTTTGGTTAATTTGGTAATTATCTTGCATGAAATCTTGAATAAATCAAATATAGATAATTAGGGAATTAATTGTTAATTTAAATTATTTGTTATTTGATCAACCATGTTTTAAATGTTTAAAACTTGTCCTCAAGTTTTGAAATTTATATTTTGTGATTACAAGTTTTAATTTAGACAATTTAAATTTCAAACCCTAGATTTTAAAAGGTTTAAAATACAACCCTATACTAATATAATATTACAAGAATAATATATATATATATATATATATATATATATATATATATATATATATATATATATATATATATATATAACTAAAATGCTAGTCTTACCGTTAGTAGGCCTCATTCACGAAGCCGGTCTATAAGGTGGGTATAAGGTTGCGGCCTATAAAATGGCGCTTAATTGGTGTACACTCACACCCACCGCTTGCTTGATCGGTGGAGGGTCGTTAGCCGATCGGGTAGGATATGACAGCCTCATCCTCTCATTAAAAGTATAATATGAAATACAAAGTAACTACATGTTTTTTTAAAAATTTCCCAATCTTAGTTACTTTAGGAAAAGTGAATTGATGCAATCCCATGAAATTACACTTTGCACCCTTGCTAAGCAGTTAGTGGAGCGTGTGTGGTTTACCGGCACACTAATTGGTTCTAAGCAAAGGTGGCAAAGGGTGATTCATTGTTTATCATAGTTTGATGGAGCGTGTGTGGTTTACCGGCACATCGAATAGGTGATCGTTACAATGAAGGCACCATGTGAATTTGCATGGGAATTCACACCCGCTTTGTGATCCTCGGTAGCCTAGTCACAAACAAGAGGGGCATATCGAGATTTAAACATGTCATTGAATAGTTTCAATGAATCTCGTCTGAACCTAGGAATTCTCAATACATTTAGGACTTATAATTAGGTTTTTATGGTGGACAATTAGTGAATCATTATTCACTTACCTTCAATTTATTTGCATGTTAGATTACGGCATCCCTTTTCTAATATGTAAATATTGTTGTTGGATCCTAGCCCTAATTTTTTCTTATTGGGTGATAATTAGGGATTCATATTCTAATCTATCTTTGTCTTTTCTATTTGTAGATGTCGAATGCAAACAACACTGCTGCTAGTTCTTTCACATTGATGAGCCTTTGCCAAAAGGTCACTTTCGATGGAACGAACTTTAGCGAATGGATAAGATACATTCACACCATTGCTCGCTATGAGGATAAGGAGTATATCCTTGATGAAAAGCTCGAGAAGATCAACCCTGAAATCGCTACTCCGGCTGAAATGACCGCTTTTGAAACTCACGAGCGTGATGCAACGAAGGTACATTGCATCATGATAGCCACCATGAACTCCGAATTCCAAAAGTCCTATGAGGACATGTACCCGTACGAGATGCATCAAGACTTATTGGAGAGATACCACCAAAATGCGAGACAAGAGCGTTATGAGATTTTCACCAACATGATTTCCGCTAAGATGGGTCATGGAGAATCTCTTACCGTGCACTTGCAAAAGATGCAAAGGTATGTCGACCGCCTTCGCAAGTTAAATGTTGACTTTGGGGAAGACTTGGCGATCGACATGGTGCTTCACTCTTTGCCTCCGATGTACAATCAATTTAGGATGACCTACCACATGAACAAAGAGGAGGTCACCCTAAGCAAACTCCAAGGTCTCTTGAGGGTCGCTGAGAGCAACTTCAAAGACAAGTCTATTGCACCAACTCCCAATCCACCCGCTGCTCCTGTCTTGGCTATTGGTCAAGGAAAGGGAAAGAAGAGGTAGGCTTCGTCTAAGAACTATCGCAAGGTTAAAGCCCGAGATGGTGCCTCTTCTAGTGGGACCAAGGTTGATCCTGCTAGGCCCTGCCCTAACCCAAAGGAGGCAGAGTGCCACCACTGCCATAAGATAGGACATTGGAAGAGAAGCTGCCCAGAGTACCTGCAAGCCATCAAGGAAGGAAAGATCAAGCCGTCTTTCGCAGGTATATACACAATTAAATCTCACGATTCTAATCATGCTATTTCTTGGGTTCTTGACACCGGTTGTGGTTATCAGATTTGTTCAAATGTGCAGGGACTAAGAAGAAGTAGGGATGTGGAGCAAGGAAGGATCAATCTAATCATGGGGAACAGAAGATCGTCGCGTGTGACCAAGATTAGAGTGTATTCTTTAGTGCTTAGGAATAATTTATGTTTAGATTTGAACAATTGTTGCTATTCGCCAGAAATGGCTAGAAACATCATTTCATTTCATGGTTTGTTTAGACAAGGTTTTAGATTTTCTTTTAATAATGAGAATGGTTCTATTTTAGCTTATCTAAATGGTGTCTTTTACTTTGAAGTTATACCATGTAATGGAATCTATGAAACTGTTATGATTGTTGATAACTTAGGAAATGATGTTTTGAACATAGATTCTTCCACTAGTATGGATAAAGCATCCTTGTGGCATTGTCGTCTTGGACATGTCAACAAGAAGTGCATAGCCCAACTCCAAAAGGATGGAGTGTTGGAGTCATTCGACCTTAGGGAAGAACACGTGCGAGTCTTGTTTGCTTGGAAAGATGACTAAATCACCCTTCACGAGTACATGTGAAAGGGGTGAGGATCTATTGGACCTAATACATACCGATGTATGTGGACCGTTTAGATCAACCACGAAGGATGGGAACCGCTTCTACGTGACTTTTACCGATGATTATAGTAGATATGGGTATATCTATTTAATCAAGCAAAAGTTAGAAACCTTTGAAAAGTTCAAAGAGTTCAAGAATGAAGTGGAGAATCAATTGGGCAGGAAAATCAAGATGCTTCGATCCGATCGAGGAGGAGAGTACCTAAGTCTTGAATTCCACGATTATCTCAAGGAGTGTGGAATAGTTTCACAATTGACGCCTCCTAGGACACCGCAGTTGAATGGTGTGGCAGAAAGGCATAATCGAACCTTATTGGATATGGTTCGCTCTATGATGAGTCATGCTTCACTATCAATCTCTTTTTGGGGGTATGCCTTAGAGACTGCTGCCTATATCCTTAACCGAGTCCCTACTAAGAAGGTTGCCAAAACACCTCACGAGATGTGGACAGGGAAAGCTCCCTTGTTGGCACATATATCAAGGTTTGGGGTTGCGAGGCTTTCGTAAGACGAGATACTCACGACAAGCTCGAACCTCGTAGTGAGCGATGTATTTTCATCGGCTACCCGTAGAAATCCTTTGGATATCTCTTCTATAGACCGAAGGACAATGTTGTCTTTGTTGCGAGGAGAGGAGTTTTCCGAGAGCGAGAACTCATAGGCCAAGGAGACAGTGGGAGGCAAATCGAGCTTGAAGAGATTCAAGAGTTGATAGATGAAGGAACCTCTACCGCTGGCACTCAACCCGAGGAGGAAACTCCGGTTGAACCGATTGACGAGTCCTTACCTCTTAGACGTTCCGATAGAGTTAGAGTTCAACCCCAGTTTTATGGTTTTCATATTACTACCGAAGGGGACACGTATATTAGTGATGGTACACTAATAAACCTTGATGAACCTAATAGCTATAAGGAAGCCATGGCAGGCCCGGAGTCTGCAAAATGGAAAGAGGCAATGGATAGCGAGATCCAATCCATGTATGATAACCAAGTTTGGAATTTGGTTGATAATGTGCCCGGACGTAAGACCGTTGGGTGCAAATGGATCTTCAAGAAGAAGACCGACATGGATGGAAACGTACACACATCGATGAGTCCTTACCTCTTAGATGTTCCGATAGAGTTAGAGTTCAACCCCAGTTTTATGGTTTTCATATTACTACCGAAGGGGACACGTATATTAGTGATGGTACACTAATAAACCTTGATGAACCTAATAGCTATAAGGAAGCCATGGCAGGCCCAGAGTCTGCGAAATGGAAAGAGGCAATGGATAGCGAGATCCAATCCATGTATGATAACCAAGTTTGGAATTTGGTTGATAATATGCCCGGACGTAAGACCGTTGGGTGCAAATGGATCTTCAAGAAGAAGACCGACATGCATGGAAACGTACACACATATAAAGCGCGATTGGTTGCGAAGGGCTTTACTCAAACTCCCGGAGTTGAGTATGATGAGACCTTCTCACCAGTTGCGAAGATAAAATCTATTAGAGTGATGCTAGCGATAGCCGCATTTCATGATTATGAGATTTGGCAAATGGATGTCAAGACCGCTTTCCTTAACAGAAAGTTGGATGAGGATGTTTACATGGCTCAACCAGAGGGGTTTGTGGATCCGAAGCATCCGAATAGAGTGTGTAAGCTTGAAAAGTCCATTTATGGACTTAAGCAAGCATCTTGCAGATGGAATCTTTGCTTCGATGAGAAAGTCAAAGAATTTGGATTTGTATGAAGCGAAGATGAATCATGTGTATATGTCAAAGCCAGTGGGAGTATAGTTAGCTTCGCTATGAAGGACCTCGGAGAGGCTTCTTACATTTTGGGAATAAGGATAGTAAGAGAAAGAAGTAAGAGACTAATAGGACTTAGTCAGAACACTTACTTAGAGAAGGTACTAAAACGTCTTAGTATGGAAAACTCAAAGAAGGGAGAATTACCGATATAAAGTAATGCCAAGTTGAGTAAGACTCAAAGTCCGAGTACCGATGCTGAAATAGCATAAATAAGCCGAGTACCATACGCTTCCGCAGTTGGCTCAATCATGTACGCTATGACTTGTACTCACCCTGATGTAGCCTTCGGTTTGAGCATGGTTAGCAGATATCAAGGGAATCCTGGCATATCCCATTGGATTGCGGTGAAGAATATCCTTAAGTACCTTCGGAGGACGAAGGAATGGTTCTTAGTCCTCGGAGGGAGTGTTGACTTGAAGGTGCAATGGTATAGTGACGCCAGCTTTCAGACCGACAGGGACAACTACCGTTCGCAGTCGGGCTGGGTCTTTACCTTGAATGGAGGAGCAGTGACATGGAAGAGTTCCAAGCAAGAAACATAGCTGATTCAACGTGCGAATCAGAGTACATTGCAGCGAGCGAAGTGTCGAAGGAGGCAATATGGCTGAAGAACTTCATTGGTGACCTTGGAGTCGTACCTGCCATAAAGGAGCCCAGGGAGATTTTCTGTGATAATGAAGGAGCGGTTGCCTTGACCAAGGAACCAAGAGATCATGGTAGATCAAGACATATCGACAGAAAATATCATTTCATTAGATATCGTGTAGAAGAAGGACAACTCGTAGTGAAGAGGATATCATCAGAAGATAACCCAGCAGATCCGCTTACGAAGGGACTGAGTAGGGTTAAGCACTTGTAGCATGCTAGGAGTATTGGGCTGAAGGATGATATTAGCATAGATTAGATAGTATTAGAAACTTGTAATAGATAAATGTAATTAACATTTGATGATTAAATAAAGGAGTTTTATTTGTGAGTAATGTTACTGTCTTATGTTAATTGTTTAACTATTGTTTCTCTTTGCATGTTTTGACTTCCAGAATAATTGAGTTTATTAAGAATAATCGAATTATTCAAATTGTCCACAATCGTTCATATGTTGGAAGTAGATATGAATGAAGATTGTCATGAATCGGTGTGTAGGTTGTCTAAATGGTATTAGACATTGCAAAGAGTTGCTACAACGTTCATGAGTGCTTATGAACTAGTTTTGAGCATTGGAACAAACCCGTGCTTGCTGGAATCACCTTATGGAATATGATATAAAAGGGCGATCGCAAGACGATAATATCATATAGTCTTAAAACCTAGATATATGGTTTGTTATTTGTTAATTGATTGTACATTGATAATGCGAAAACGCATCAGTAACTCGGTGTTATAAAACGCATTGTTGTGTATAGTTGATTAATGAATAAGTAAATGCATATAAGTCGAAGTTTATCTATAATTTTTATCCCAAGAGGGTAAAAGCCATATCTTGGCCGCTCGATGATTTGATTTGACTTATGTGTCGGGCCCGGTCAGAACTGAATTGATGTGTTCGATTAAGTTCTATGTCGAATAAATCAGAGATCGAGAAACCTAAATGCTTGACTAATCGTTCCATAGATTTGTCAGCATGATATCTAACAGAAGACTGTACGATCCCTTATCTAAAGGAGAAAATTGATTAGATAAGAGTTTGACAGCGTCTTTGAGAGCTACAATTGCAAATCGAATTATACTTGTGCATATAGTTACTAGACTTATCCAAGTGGGAGACTGTTGGAAAAGTTTCTAAGGCTGCAACTATATTAGGCAAGTATTTGACCCGGTTGTGCATGGTCCTTTTGGGTTGCCTTCACCATGTCAACTTGATAGGATGATTTATTAAGAGAGAATAAATATTATTAATATATTATGAGAATAATATAAAGAATAATAATATTGTTATTTGATTAATATAAGTCATAAGTTAATTGGTATTAATTTGGTGACTTAAAGAGATTAATTAAACAAGAGGGTATAAACTATCAATTGTTTGATAGTTAAACTTTAGACTGTAAATCCATATTGGATAGGGGTTGGACGAATTCTAGAAGCTAGGGATAGCTCAAAATTGTCCAAGGCTATCTAAGGAATGGATTTGGATAGCTTTAAGAGAAGATTATCCAACTAGGGTTTAAGCTGTAACCCTTAAGGAGTCTACAAGTATAAATAGACCCTATGGCAAAGGGAAATCGGCACTTCATCTCAAGTAGAGAACCCCTAGCCGAATTCCCTCCCCTCTCCTCTCTCCCAAATCATCCTTCTTGCTATTTTGTGTTTGTAAGCCATTAGAGGAGTGACAATTGTGACTCTAGAGCTCCAAGACAACAAGATCAAACAGGAGATTCAAAGGTATGATTCTAGATCTGATTTAGTATTGTTCTTATATCTATTTAGTCATTAGAAGTCTTGGATTCAAAGCATGTTTAATTAGAAAGCCTAGATCCAAGCATTAGGGTTTTGCATGCGCACATAGGAAAGTTCTTATGGCTAAAACCCATCACTAATATCTTGAGAACAGAGGATTATATGATGACTTGTCTAAAATGGCGCATTCTAGTTCAACTGGTTTTATGAGCTACGATTGTTGGTCAGGTCCTAAAGTCGTATTGGCAATTATAGTTATTAGACTTATCCAAGTGGGAGACTGTTAGATAAGGTGTCTAAGTCCATAACTATATTTGGTATGTACATGACCCGATTTGGCATCGTCCATTTGGGTTGCACTTCACCGGAACAATTTGGAATTTGAGAAGAGGATATGTATGATTTATTAATATATTATTAGTTATAATATATTAATATGAAATCATATTATTTAATTAGTATTGATCAATAATTATTTTCGAATTAATTTTATGGTCAAACGAGACTAATTAAATATATAGAGATTGATTGTGTAAATCATTCATTCTTATAAAGTGGGCCAGTGATCCATAATTCCTTATGATGGGCTTAACCCATATGGTGACCCATGGGTGCTCCATGGAGGTTAAAACCCATGGATCATGAGGGATGTGAAAATTCAAGAGTTACAGGGTGTAACCCTAATGTGCACACTATATAAGAAGCCCTTTGGTTCAAGAAAAAGGCACCTAGTTAGTTAACAAGGAAAGGAAAGGCCAATTTTGTGAGCTAGACAGTTCACTTCCAAAGTTTGCGAGTGTTGGTGGCGATTTGTGATTCCACTTGAGGCATTCACATTATTGGTGCAAGGCTCTTAAAGATCCAAGCAATCAACCACAACAAAAGGTATGTTTCCCAACTTATTTTATTCACTATGTATCAAAGTTTCATATGCTAAAACTGTTGGATAAGGTGTCTAAGACCATAACTATTTCTGGTATGTACTTGACCCGACTCGGCATGGTCCATCTGGGTTGCATGGCATCATGCAATTGGATAGACTAAATGAGAGAAATAACACTTCTGGTTTACTAATATATTATAAGTTCTAATATATTAACAATATTATTTAATTAGTTTGATCACTAATTAATTTAGAATTAATTAAGTGATCAAAAGATAACTAATTAAATATATGGGTTGATTATGTAAATCATCCATAACTTGTATAGTGGGCTAAGAGGCTCCATGGATAATCAAGTTGGGTTAAACCCATTGGATGCTCCATGGAGTCTCCATTGGAGTTACAAACCCATGGGTCATGAAAATGCAGAGTCATGACACATCAGGGTTTACATGGTGTAACCCTAGATGTGTCAACACTATATAATGCTCATGTTTCTCCTAAAATCGGCTACACATGAATGCTTGAGGGCTAGAGCTGATTTTTAGAGTGTTATACTTTCTCTCCAAGTTTACTCCATAGCATTTGGTGTTGTGTGAAGCATTTGAGGCATCACACTTGGGGTGCTAGGCACACAAGGTTTCAAGGATCGAAATCAACAACAAGGTATGTAGTTCTATCTTTCATTCAAGTTAAAATTGTTCCCCATGTATGCTAGATAGGATCTTAACCTTGGAAATCAACTTTGCATGATTATTAGATAAACATAGATCCAAGGTTATTAGGGTTGCAAGTACACTTAGTAAGTGTTAGAATTCTCAAAACCCATCAGTGGTATCAGAGCCTAGGCTTGTTTATTTGTTATTTGTGCAAAATTGTTGAAAAAAGTTGATATTGTGCAATCTGCCTGCTGAACTCGCCGAGTCCATGGGGGGACTCGCCGAATTCATGTGTAAACTCATCCTACTCGCAGAGTAGGTTCATGGACTCGACGAGTAGGAGCCTCAGAATGCAGATTTTCGACTTTTGTTGCTGGAAATGGACTAGAAACATTACCCTAAACTGTTTTGGTGTTTTAAAACTTGTTTTAGTTGCTGTAATGTTTATGCAAATCCATTTACAATGACAATTATCAAAATTACAAGTTTTTAACTGTAATTTATGATTCTTGAAATTGTTCATATTCATGTTCTTGAACTTATGAAGATTAGATGATCATATGAATTCCTTGTAACCTACTTGGTAGTTAAATTCTTGATCATAATGTGTTTTAATGGAGTCCGTAACTTGTCCTCAAGTTATGGAAAACCAAAAGTCACACTTTTATTAAAGCCATTAAAAGAACACAAGAGTTATAAAAATGAAGTGTCTTCAATTTTAATACTCAATTAAATTCATAAGTTATGAGAAATGAAAAGTGTTGAAAGTTTACAAAACTTTCCCTCAAGTTTTGGAACAAGTAAAGTCATACTAAAACTGTAGTTCCAACCCTTAGAATTTAAAAAAAAAAAAATTTAAAATCCAACCCTTATACTTTATAATATTATAACTTTAATAATATATATATATATATATATATATATATATATATATATATGTGTGTGTGTGTGTGTGTGTGTGTATTAGATCAAGTCGTTTTACCGCAAGTAGGCCTCATTCACGAAGCCGGTCTATAAGGGGGTATAAGTTTGTTGCCTATAAAATGGCAGCTTAATGGGTGTCCAGTCTCACCCACCGCTTCCTTGACTGGTGGAGGGTCGTTAGCCAAACGGGTAGGACAGTGACTTAAAAAATTCTCATTAAAAGTATAATGATTATTATAAAGTAACTAAATGTTATATAAATTCCCAATCTTAGTTACTTTAGGAAAAATGTGAATAAGGTGCTAATCTATGAAATTACACTTTGCACCTTGTTTAAGTCGTTCGTGGAGCGTGTGTGGTTTACCGGCACACTAACTTGGACTTAACAAGGGAGGCAAAGGGTGACTTAAGGTTTTTCATGAGGTCGGAAGGAGCGCGTCTGGTTTACTGACACAACGATTAAGTGAAAAACATTAAGGGTACCAATTAATTTGCATGGTTACTTCACACCTTGTTTTGTGATCCTCGGTATCCCAGTCACAAAACATGAAGGGCACACTCGAGATTGAAACAAGCCATTGAAAAGTGCAATGAATCTCAAAGAATCTAGGAATTTCTACAAACCAAATAAAACCTAATAATTTATATTTCGTTTTCATGGTGGAAATTAGTGAATCGTCATTCACCTACCTTTCAAATATGTTATAACTTGGATTACGACATCCCTCTTCTAGGTTATAATATATTGTGATTGGATCCTAGCCTTAATATTACATTTGGGTGTTTTATTAAGGACTATCCCTATATCTAAACTAAACTTATTTTCTTCTTTTCAGATGTCTTCCAACAATGCTACTCCTGGCTGGCTCCTTCTCTCTCATGAACCTTTGTGGGAGAGTCATCTTTGATGGATCCAACTTTACTGACTGGATCAGAAACATCAGGATGGTCACTCGTTACAAGAACAAGGAATATGTTCTTGACAAGGAGTTCAAGGTTCCTGAGCCAACTGCTACTCCTGAGGAGCTTGCTGAATATGAGGTTCATGAAAGAGATGCTACAAAAGTGGCATGCATCATGATGGCCACCATGTCAGTCGAGCTCCAAAAGTCCTATGAGGACTACTATCCTTTTGAGATGCACCAGGATTTCATGGACCGCTACCATCAGAGTGCTCTTCAAGAGCGATATGAAATCATCTCCTCTATGATCACAACCCGAATGAAAGATGGTGAACTCGTCACAAGCCACATGCAGAAAATGCAAAGGTATTTGGATCGATTGATGAAGTTGAATGTGAACTTCCCTGAGGAGTTAGCAATAGATATTATTTTGCACTCCTTACCTTCGTGTTATGATCAATTCCAAATGACATACCACATGAATAAGGAGGAAGTTACACTTAGCAAACTTCAGGGACTCCTAAAGACCGCAGAATCAGGTCTTAAAGGTAAGTCGGTTGTGACCACTCCTACTACTACTCCAAACTCAGCACATGTCCTAGCAATCGGGAAAGGTAGAGGGAAGAAGAGAAAGAAGCCTTCGAAGGGTACCAAGGGTAAGACACTTGATGGATCCTCTTCTAACGGAACCAAGAAAGGTTTTGTTACACCTTCTTCTGATCCCAAAGAGGCTGAATGCTCCTACTGCTACGAAAAGGCACACTGGAAGCGTAATTGTCCAAAGTACCAGCAAGATTTGAAGGATGGGAAAGTGCAACCCAACCATGCAGGTATTTACACTATCTTATCTAATAATTCACTCTATTCTAACTCTTGGGTCCTAGATACCGGTTGCAGTATTCATATTTGTTCTGAACTGTAGGGACTAAGAAGAGGTGAGAATGTGGAGCATGGAAAGATAAACTTGATCATAGGGAATAGGAAAGTTTCACCTGTCACCAAGACTAGAGTTTATACTTTGTTGCTTAGTAGTGGATTTACTTTAGATTTGAATAAATGTTGTTATTCGTCAGAAATGGCAAGAAATGTTATTTCCTTTCATGCGTTGTATAAACAAGGTTTTACCTTTTCCTTTGATAATGAAATTTGTGGATGCTTTCTTTAAAAATGTGTTTTATTTTAAAGCATTACCTTGTGATGGTGTGTATGAAACTATGTCTGTTGTAGATAATTTAGGAAATAATGTGTTGTGTATTGATTCTACTAATGATAATAATTTGAATAAAGCATCATTATGGCATTATTGTCTTGGACATATAAGCAAGAAACACATAGGCCAACTCCAAAAGGATGGAGTCTTGGAATCATTTGACCTAAAGTCATATGATAGTTGTGAATCATGCTTACTTGGAAAAATGACAAAGTCACCCTTCACAGGTTCTTGTGCTAGGGGTGAAGGTTTGTTGGATCTTGTACACACAGATGTGTGTGGACCCTTCAAAACTGCCACAAGGGATGCTAATCGTTATTATGTGACTTTTACAGATGATTATAGTAGATATGGATATGTCTACTTAATCAAGCATAAGTCAGAGACTTTTGAAAGGTTTAAAGAGTTTAAACAGGAAGTAGAGAATCAATTGGGCAGGAACATTAAACTGCTTCGATCCGATCGTGATGGTGAGTATCTTAGTACTGAGTTCCTCAACTATCTAAGGAAATGTGGGGTTGTCTCACAATTGACACCTCCCAGGACACCACAGTTGAATGGTGTAGCTCAGAGGTGTAATCGAACCTTGTTGGACATGGTTCGTTCCATGATGAGTCGAGCTACGCTACCAATCTCATTTTGGGGGTATGCCTTAGAGACTGCCACCCATATCCTTAATCTGGTCCCTACAAAGAAGGTTGCCAAAACACCTCACGTGATGTGGGCTGGAAAAGTTCCTAGTCTAGCCCACATCAAGGTTTGGGGTTGCGAGGCTTTCGTGAGATGTGAATATCAGGACAAGCTCGAACCTCGAAGTGAGAGGTGTATTTTCATCAACTACCCACAAAAATCCTTTGTTTACCTCTTCTACAGACCTAGTGAGAATGTGGTGTTTGTAGCAAGGAGGGCTGTCTTGAGAGAGAGAGAGAGAGAGAGAAAGAGAGAGTTCATAAGCCAAGGAGACAGTGGGAGGCTAATTGACCTTGAAGAACTTCAAGAGTCAAGTGGTGAAGGAACCTCAAACCCTAGCAGCCAACTTGAGGAGGAAACTCCTTTTGTACCTCCAATTGTACCTCTGAGGCGTTCCACAAGGGTTAGGAATGTACCTGAGCATTACTATGGTTTCCATATTACTTCATAAGGTGAGACACTTATCATTGATGAGACACTGATAAGTCTGGATGAACCTAACAGCTATGCGGAAGCCATGGCAGGCCTTGAGTCTGCTAAATGGAAAGAGGCAATGGATAGCGAGATACAATCCATGTATGACAATCAGGTGTGGGACTTAGTTGACAATGTGCCAGGTCGTAAGACAGTTGGGTGCAAATGGATCTTCAAGAAGAAGACCGACATGGATGGTAATGTACACACTTATAAGGCACGACTGGTTGCAAAGGGCTTTTCTCAAACTCCAGGAGTTGATTATGATGAGACCTTTTCACCAGTAGCCAAGATTAAGTCTATTAGGGTATTGTTAGCCATAGCTGCATTTCATGACTATGAAATATGGCAAATGGATGTCAAAACCGCTTTCCTTAATGGAAAGTTGGCTGAGGATGTTCACATGAATCAGCCAGAGGGTTTTGTCAGCACAGAGTACCCTAATAGAGTGTGTAAGCTTGAGAAATCCATCTATGGATTAAAGCAAGCACCTCGCAGATGGAATCTTTGCTTTGATGAGAAAGTCAAAGAGTTTGGCTTTTCAAGGAGTGAAGATGAATCTTGTGTGTATGTCAAGGCTAGTGGGGGTATAGTTAGCTTTTTGGTACTGTATGTGGATGACATACTACTCATAGGAAATGACATCCCAACCTTGCAGGAAGTTAAGTCCTGGCTTGGGAAGTGTTTCGCTATGAAGGACCTTGGAGAGGCTGCCTATATTCTAGGGATAAGGATTTTGAGAGACCGGAGTAAAAGACTAATTGAACTTACTCAGAGTACATACTTGGAGAAGGTGCTGAAGAAATTCAGCATGCAAGATTCCAAGAAAGGAGAGTTACCCATCCAGAGTAATGCTAGACTGAGTAAGACTCAGAGTCGGAGTACTGAGGTTGAGATAGCAGAAATGAGTCGAGTACCTTATGCTTCTGCAGTAGGCTCGATCATGTATGCTATGACCTGCACTCGACCTGGTGTAGCCTTTGCTTTCAGCATGGTTAGCAGGTATCAGGGGAACCCTGGTAACACTCACTGGACAGCGGTAAAGAATATTCTCAAGTACATACGGAGGACTAAGGACTGGGTCCTTACCCTTGGTGGGAGTGATGACTTGAGAGTTGTAGGGTTTAGTGATGCTAGCTTCCAGACTGATAGGGATAATTTCCGCTCTCAGTCGGGTTGGGTCTTTACCTTAAATGGAGGAGCAATCTCTTGGAAAAGTTCCAAGCAGGAGACAGTGGCTGATTCAACTTGCGAATTAGAGTATATAGCGGCAAGCGAGGCGGCAAAGGAGGCTATATGGCTAAAGAACTTCATTGGAGACCTTGGAGTTGTACCAACTATACCGGAGCCCATAGAGATTTTATGTGACAGTGAAAGTGCAGTTTCCTTAGCAAAGGAACCAAGGGATCACGGTAGATCCAAACACATTGATAGAAAATACCATTTCATTAGACATCGAATAGAAAAAGGACTCCTCGTGGCAAAGAGGGTATCATCAGATGACAACTCGATAGATCCCCTCACGAAGGGACTGGGTAGGGTTAAGCATCTCCAGCATGCTAGGAGCATAGGGCTGAAGGATGATATTAGTTTTAGTAGTTAGATAATTTTGAAATTTGTAAAATGTAATTGACGTTTGATGATGAATAAAAGTTGTGTTTATTTATGAGTAAAGTGTTTCTATCCCTTGTCAATCGTTTACTATTATTTCGTTTGCATGTTTTGACTTCCAGAATATTTATGTTGTTTTTACATATTATTCAAATTATCCACAGTCAGTCATATGTTGGAAGTAGATATGAAGTAAGACTGTCATGAGTTGGTTGTAGAGGTCTAAGATGTTGGACATGGCCTCAACACTCATGAGTGCTCATAAGTTTTGACTATTGGATTCAACCCACGCTCGCTGGTATCACTTCATGGAATTTATCTCGAGTTATCGCGAGACGGTAATATCATATAAGTCTTCAAACCTAGAGATATGACTTGTTAACTATGAGTTAGTTATGCATTGATCATCCGAAACTGCATTGATAACTCGATGTTATAAAACGTGCGTTTGTGTGTAATTTAACAAGTAGTAGAACGAGCATATGAGTCGAAGTTTATCTGTTCCTTCTTGGATTAGAAGCTGATATCTGGGCCCCTCGATGATTTTGTTTTGACCCATGTACCGGGCCGGTCAGAACTAAGTTGATGTGTTCAATCAAGTTCTATGTCAAACAAATCGGAAATCGGGAAATAAACTTTTGGACAAAAGTAAGATATTGTTCCATGTATTTGTCCGGCTGATATCTAGAACAGAGGATTATATGATAACTTATTTGAGATGGCATACCATCATCTTCTCAGTTCCGAGAAACCTTGAAAAGAGCTACGATTGTTGATCGGTTCCTGAAGTCATACTTGTAGTTATAGTTATTAGACTTATCCAAGTGGGAGACTACTGCATAAGGTGTCTAAGTCCATAAATATGTACTTGACCTGGCCCGGCATGGTCTATTTGGGTTGCATGGCACCATGCAATTAGATAGACTAAATGAGAGAAATAACACTTGTGGTTTATTAATATATTATAAGTTCTAATATATTAAGAATATTATTTAATTAGTTTGATCAAGAATTAATTTAGAATTAATTAAGTGATCAAAAGATAACTAATTAAATATATGGGTTGATTATGTAAATCATCCATAACTTGTATAGTGGGCTAAGAGGCTCCATGGATAATCAAGTTGGGTTAAACCCATTGGATGCTCCATGGGAGTTACAAACCCATGGGTCATGGAAACGAAGAGTCATGACACATTAGGGTTTACAAGGTGTAACCCTAGATGTGTCAACACTACATAAAGCTCATTTTTTTCCCAAAATCGGCTTCACATGCATTCTTGAGGGCTAGAGTCGATTTTTAGAGTGTTATACTTTCTCTCCAAGTTTACTCTGTAGCATTTGGGGTTGTGTGAAGCATTTGAGGCATCACACTTTGGGTTCTAGGCTCACAAGTTTTCAAGCATCAAAATCAACAACAACGTATGTAGTTCTATCTTTCATTCAAGTTAAAATTCTTCCCCATGTATGCTAGATAGGATCATAACCTTGGAAATCAACTTTGCATGATAATTAGAAAAACATAGATCCAAGGTTATTAGGGTTGTATGTACACTTAGGATGTGTTAGAATGCTCAAAACCCATCAAAAACTTCAATTTTTCATGTATAATAATGAAAACATAGATCCAAGGTATTTAGGGTTACATGAACACCTTAGGAGTGTTAGTATGCTCAAAACCCATCAACATACATGACCTACCAAAAATGTGCATGAAACATTTGTGATGTTCTACGAGGACATGATGATCCATGTGGACGTGATGTACCAAGTGGCTGAAGATGCTCCAAGTTCTTGAACATGTTCTAAGTTATTTAACATGCTACAAGTTAGTGAAGATGCTCCAAGATAGTCCAAGTGACTTCCGGTTGATCCAAGATAGTGGAGATGGTCCATGATGGTCCAAGAGATCAAGTTGGTGAAGATGGTCCAAGTTGGTGAAGATGGTCCATGATGATCTGAGAAGACTGAAGATGCTTCAATAATACGTCCAGTTGGTACAAGGAAGTGGAGATGGTCCATGATGGTTCAAGAGATCATGTTGGTGAAGATGCTTCATGGTACTTCATGTTGGTCCAGGTTAATGAAGTTGCTCCAAGAGAATGTAATATGCTCCAAGTTGAATGTAGTTGCTCCAAATTTGGTCTAGCACCTAAAGTTGCTCCATGTTGATCCAAGTGCATGAAGTTGCTCCAAGATGGTTCCATTTGGTACAAAATGGTTCACAAATGACCTTTAAAGCTTTTGATCTTTTCCTTCTACTATGTAATGGAATGCTCCATGAACCAAGACAAGCCCATATGTATTTCTTGAAAAGGATGGTCCACTTGTCAGAAGATGCTCCACTTGGCTAAGGATGCTCCATGGTGAAGTAAGTGATATTCTCTATCTGACTTAGCCGCTTTTCCTAGACTCTAAGGCATATGATAAACAGAAAGTTTGAAATGCATGCACTAAATAATCTAACTTTATGATGATGTGTGTGCATGTGGATAGAGAAATAATCATAAGTAAGATTAAGACTTAGAAGCATGATAAAATTAGAAGTGTTATGGATATAACTTGAAGAGTTATTTACTTCCCAAAATCATAACATGTCTACTTGAATTGATTAAACATCAATATATATGAATGTGTTTTTGTGTTTAGGTCTCAAATTCTCTTGACTAGATTAACCAAGTAGATGTTTAAGAAAATTCCCTAAGAGTATAAAAGCAAATCCAAGATGATAACGGTTCATTTGATCTCGATCTTAGACAGTCGCTCATAGGAATTTCTCACATTTTACATTGTTGTTTAGTTGTTATGGAAGCAGAAGAGTGTAAATCACTAAAGTTGAGTTATATCTCTCGCTGTCCCAGCTCGCACTCAGCAAACATCTAGTATGCCTTTATATGAGCTTATATAAATAATGTTAGACACTAGTTCCCATAAAAGATATCGATCACACTCAGACTGGTTTTGACATTACTCATATGCTTTCTTCATTCATTTCATTAACATCCGCACTCATCTCTCCAGCAACAATAGTGTAGAGAGGTTTATCGATATCATAGTGTCTTGAGCAACAATGAGTTTTCTATTTGTGAGTGCTACAGTACGTCGGGAATCTGAACCGTTGATCTGCATCTTGTGATTTGAGTAATCTTTAACAGTGAAGTGTAGCCTTTGAAGATTTGGATCCTGGAGTTTGATCAACTACTAGAGGGATCCATAAGTATATTCTCATCACAACTTCAGAAATACTAATGATTTGAGTAAATTCATTCTTCTTTATGTTGCTTTTCATATCTCTACTAGAACACAAGTTTCACACTTTGATTCTTTTTTTTTATAATTTTTATAAATTTTAATTTCTAATTTTATTTATTTTTTTATTTATTTTAATAAAAACTTGTGCTTCATCTCCCATTAAAAGTTGATGTTCCTTTGAAGTGAACTTGGAGTTCTATTGACACCAGTTGTGCTCTCTTCCAGATTGAGTTTGCGACATTTGAAATTTCTTTCTTAACGTTTACTCTTAGAAATTCGAGCAGAGAGAGAGAGAGAGAGAGAGAGAGAGAGAGAGAGAAAAGATCAATTGTAGATGATGAAAATATAAACTTTAGCATCTTGAATGTGATAGATTTAATGATTGATCTTGTAGTCTTGTCACTATCGTGGTGAAGTGATTTAACTCTAGTTGGGGGAAGGCTGCATATACAACAAGGTGTTGAATATGGAAAATCAAGATTGGGATCGTCTTTAATCATTTCAATATCTGCTCAAAATGAGAAATAAGCATCAAGGTATAAATAATGTTAACAATGTAAGAATACCTATAAAGCCTATGCCCACAGAAATGAAACCACTTGCTAGTGTTGATGATGTTCAAGTAATCTCACATAAGTTTTTTGAAATTTCCAAATCATCTAACACGTGTCCCAAAATTAAATCTTGGTTTTAGAGGTTAGCCTCAAAGGGAATAATTTTCAACATATAATGAGAAATATTGAAGAGAATTTTCACCTGTATTGGAAAATATCATTGCTCCTAACCACTGTTTAATACTAGTACTTGAACGATGTTACAGAAAAAGTAAAATCTTTTTCGAGCTTACTTTAATCTAAAGTAGAGATAAGACAAAAGAAAATAAAATCTTTTTGGAGTTTTTCAAGTACTTAAAAAATACGAAAAAGAAAGAAAAAAAATACTTTTGGTATTTTGAAGTGTGTTTTGATTTTTTTTATTTACAAATAAGAGAGTAAAACTCAAATGCCTAGATAATTTGGATTAAGCAAGCCAAGTCGTCCTAGAAAGTGTAAGAACTTGGAATCATCCAGAGACTTGGTGAATACATCTGCAGTCTCTTTGTGACAACCCAAAATTGTAACATCCAAAAAATCAAGGCCGAATTTTTTTTTATTAAGTGGTTTATAAAATAACTTATCAAGTCATTGCTAAAATTATGTCAATACATAAAACCGCAGTGTCATGTCTATAAACCATAACATCAAAAGCGACGAAAAATCAGAGTACGGTCCCAGAAACCCAAAGCGGAAACCATGTGTGTGTGTAATGCGCTGCTACACCGCCGACTCCTTCACCTTCGACGAAGAGGTACCTGAAACCAAACCAAAAATTGTAAGCACAAAGCTTAGTGAGTTCCCCCCATCATACTGCATACCATATAATATTGTCGGTATCTTTCAACCGGTAACTGCCATCGGTAACTTTCAACCAATAACAATCATCGGTATCTTTAAAATGGTAACCACCATCGGTATCTTTCAACCGGGAACTGCCATCGGTATCTTTCAACCGGTAACTAGGGACTATTTCACCTTCTACCACTAGCATATACTAGCAAGATATAAACATACAGTCAGGCATATCGGGGTAGTGACCTACCCCTTGGTCCTAATGACCTATGCCAGGGAAAGACTATTCCCTGTCACTACCACTGATACAAATATCTTATCACGCAGGCATATATCATGACCAAATCACATAACCAAACCAAGATAATTATCACAAAGACAATTATCTACTAAATACCCCGGTTGGTGGGTCGGCATTGTGGCCTTAGACGCACCCCTACTAAAAGGTAACTCACCTCGATGTTGCGTAGTGTCTGAACCGTCCACTATGCGAAGATCGACTCCCCTCGACTCCTGAATCCCTACACGACAATCCACAAGTCATCAAATAGAACATATGACCCTAACCAAGGTCAATATCATAACAAGTCAAAGTCCGCACCTAGTTGACCTGACTCGTCGAGTTGGTCTACCAACTCGACGAGTCCATGCTTCACTAATCCCTAAATGCACCAAAAATCTAAGCCCTGAAGTAGAACCTTTATGCCATGAGACCCCTCCGATGACTCAGATCTGAAAGTAGAACCCCATGAATCACTTCATAAATCCGAAAATGGCTTCGGAAACCCTAAATGCACCCAAAATCTAAGCCCTCAAGATGAACTACCAAATAAAAGACCAAAACAGGGGGCAATTACCTTGATTGAGCTAAAGATGAAATAAGATCTCTGGATCTAGAACCCCCAACTCGAATTCCCATGCTTCTTCCTTCCTTTCAAGCTTCACAAACCACCCAAAAGCAACAGAATGGCCTTAGATCACACAAAAACGGTAGGGTTTCGATACACAGCTTCTTGGGATAGATAGGGACGAGGGAGGCTAAGTTAAGTCGGTGCAAACCCTCTAATTTAGGGTTTCCCTCAAACAGCACCAACTCGCCGAGTAGGTCACTTAAAGTGTCCGCGGATCACGACCCTACTTGACGAGTTGGGCCACCAACTCGTCGAGTCCCAAAGAAAATACAAAAATGCTTAAATTAAATGCGTACTAGGAATCGGGTGTTACAAATCTCCCCCCCTTATTCTAGACTTCGTCCTGGAAGTTTGCTGCTTGATCCTGAAAAAGCTCGGGGTAATGCTCCCTCATCTCGCCCTCCGGCTCCCAGGTCCATTCCGAGCCCTGGCGGTGCTGCCACTGCACCTTTATCAGTTCCACCCTCTTGTTCCTTAGATCCCTCGACTTCCGGTGAATGATTTCCATTGGCCGCTCGATGTAGTTAAGGTTGTCATCAACCTGAATATCCTCTAAAGGCACCACTTCCAAATCGTCCACCAAACATTTCCGTAACTGGGAGGCATGAAAGGTGATGGGTTTTGGTCATAAGACATCCTATGTGCTCATACAAACCCTAATGCTTGGATCTAGGTTTCTCTGTTGTACATGCTTTGAATCCAAGACTATAAACCCTAATTCTAGCATATGGAAATCAATATTAACATATAAATAGGTTTATGATATTACCTTGATTGTTATGTAGCAATAACAATCCCAATTCCTCCTTGAATTGACTTTGGAAGGCTTAGAGTCACAAGTGTCACTCCTCTAATGGTTCACAAACACCATAAGCAAGAGGATGAAGAGGAGAGAGGATGGAGGCTGCCCAAAACGTGTTCTAACCCTAGAAGAGAAGTTCCCCACGTTTTTTAGCCTTAAGGGTTCTATATATAGTGAGGCTATTAGGGTTATCTAACAAGGAAACCCTAATTTGGTTGCTTAAGCCCTAAGCAACCCATAGACTCCTTTAATCAAGCCCTTGGACGATTTCCTTATGGGCTTCCCATAAGAATTCGTCCACCTCTTGATTTAAGAAAATCCATGGCCCAAATTGCAATTATCTTATAATTACAATTCCAGTCCCTTAAGTTTAATTAATATCTTTTAGTCACAAAACTAATTACCAATTAATTATTGACTAATATTAATTAAACAATATGATTTCTCCTTTAATATATTATTCCCATAATATATTAATAAATCATATTTAATCCTTTCTCTCCATAATTCATCCTATCAAGTTGCTTTGGTGAAGGCAACCCAAAAGGACCATGCACCATCGGGTCAAGTACATACCAAAATAGTTATGGACTTAGACACTAATCCAACAGTCTCCCACTTGGATAAGTCTAATAACTATTCTGCGTATGACTTCAGATCCTGATCTTCAATCGTAGCTTTCCAAAGCCGCTGTCAACTCTGATCCTATCAGATACGTGTGTCCTTAGATAAGGGATCATATATTCCTCCATTCTAGATATCATATGAGACATGATTTCTAATCATTCTCTTTTGTACTATATCTCGATTCCCGATTTATGACGACTGACTAACTGAACAAATCAAATTAGCCCTAGCCCGGCCGAGCATTTACGTTTGTCATCACTAAACCATCGAGGGGCCCAAAGATATCGCTTTTATCCTACCTTGGATAAAAGGAACGGATAAACTTTAATACAATGCTTGCTTGCACTCACTAATCAAATCACACACAACAATATGTTTTATAACACCAAGTTACTAGTACGTTTACATATTATCAATGTGCAATCGATTTGCAAGATACAACTCACACATCTCGGTTTCAAGAATATAAGATGTTATCGTCTCACCAATCACTCGTGATATAATTCATGGAGTGATCCAAGTGAGCGTGGGTTTAATCCAATGCTCAAATCATATTCATAAGCACTCATGAACGTTGCAGCAAACATTTGCTTATGTCTAATACCTTATAGACAATCCACACACCAATTCATGACAGTCTTCATTCATATCTACTTCCAACATATGAACGACTGTGGCCTGTTTGAATAATTCGATTATTCTTAATAAACTCAATTATTCTGGAAGTCAAAACATGCAAATGTGAAACACAAGGATAATACTAATCCCATATGGCCTCAACCCCTTGAGCATAAATAAAACTCCTTTTATTTATCACCATATTGATTACTCATTATTTGTCGTTTCGGTTAATCAACTTCTTACTTGAATTACAACACTTGTCCCATGCTCCTAGCATGCACACAATGTTTTCCTATGGTTCTTACTTTGTGAAATAGATCAAATTGAACACATTTCCAATCATTCTCATTTCACAACTCCAAATCCTTTTTCATAAGTGTGAGAATATCAAATTCTTGTTACTTATAAAATATGCTAGATTATAACATTCTATGCAATAATCCTTTCGTGATGTCACTGCACCAAAGTCACAAAGACTATTGCCAATGATATTACAAAGTCCTCTATCGGAGATTGTTTCAAGACAATTCCTTATATATGATGTTTCTCACTCAAAGAACATTCATTTGAACATCCTTTTGCATAAAAGTTTCTAATCTAGTCATAGGTTTTCAATATTCAATTCCCCATATGGACACGTTTCCATATTTTCCATATGACAACTCATTCTTAATAGAATCTTTTTTATTCATAATAATGTCGATATTGTCCATCCAATATGGAGACATTTCCATATTTTCCAATACTATACTTCCAACTACTCACAAGCGACCAATCCTCGTCGAACTTTGGATTGTCCTTTGATAGTTGTTTAATTATTTTAGTCAAAACCAATTCTAGTTGCTTTTCCCTCTAAATGCGCTCGACATTTGGAAAATTTTAGAAGGGTCAAATATCAAAACATTTGCAATCGATCCTATACCCGAAGCGTATGGGACACGACGCATAATGTTTTATTTGCTATGTTCTCAAAATTCGAATTGTGAAGAGGAATGTCGTAATCATAATCGAAATTTTAAGAACACACTATGTACCCTTGACTAAATTTATTAACATTTCTCAACCTAAACCTTTAGATTTGAAATGAAGCATAATATTCTCTCCCTTAATTATAGCAAAACAACTATTCCATCCTTACAACTTTGCAAAGAATGACTTTTGTTTTCTATAATTAATATTGCCAACTTGCAATACATTCCTTAATAATCATACCATCATAACATTTATGCTCCCACTATCATGATTATTACTATAAAACATAACACTTATGCTCCCACTAGCTTCGACATGTATTCATAAACATCTTAACTTTCAGAAAAAAAAAAACAATACTTATTGAATTTCTTAAGTTCATGTTTCTAATACTTAGTGCTTTGATAATCTTTTATCAAGGCTTCTTGAACTTATACACCTTTGCCTTCGATAGTTCATATGTGTGTCTAATCAATTAAGACTAATTGTCAAACCTCACAATTCAAATTATGGAAAGGGATACCGTAACCATAATCGAATTCGAGAATGCAATTTTACAATCACTATCTTCTTAAAATCTCTCTTAGTGAAAGTATTTCCTCACAATCATTTTCATGAAGGAGGAAATCTTATGACACTTAGATTTAAACGGTGTATGTGTTCCTATCCATGTGAATTTGTTAAAACCAAAGTTTACGACAAATTCAAACTCATATGGACCGAACTTTCTTAATCTTGATTTCTTGCCTTATGGTAGCACATCTGCCCACCATGTCTTCCAAGTAGTTAAGCAGCTCACCCTTTCCTATCAATGTACCTTTCATTGATGAAGGTGCTTTGCCTTTTATGCGTTCAAAATGAGAACTCATCGAACTCACATGCATAATTAACTCGATTGGATTAGCACAAAAACAAAATAATGTCATTACGATAGGTTGTAAACCTCAACTCGTGTGCTAGTGATGATCGATAAGGTTTATTTGATTTATTCTTGAAACCTTTCAAGACCATTAAGACTCCCACTGACTCCTTGACATATAAGATTCTCTTGTCAAAACATTTCTTGACAAACAAATATTCAAGAGTTAGTGTAGCTTTTATCAAAACTCTTCATAAATTGGTCCTAGTTGGTCTTTGTCTTATCCAAGACATCACAACTTTCCACATTTTATGAATGTTATAAACCTTCTTAATACTTTTCCACTCAATGTCACAATCTTAACTCTAAGACTTGTTTTGGAACGAAGTATGATTGACTTCTTGATTTAACGATTTCTTCAATTCTTGATTCCTCTTCTTAGACATAAAATTGTACTAAGACTCACTTAGATGATTAATTGAGATATGGTTCTTAATCATTAAGACCTATCATAAAGCATAAAAGCTACTCTCCTTTCTTCTTAGAATGGAGAAACTTTTATCTTTCTGCCTACATGATTCTTCTTATTCGTTTTGCTATTGATTTAAACTTTTTCAATCAATTCATAATTACACTTAATCTTGTAAGTATAATCATATTTACTAAACCTTTAGTAAATCATGACGAATATCATTGTTACTCTTATGGTGGACTTGATTAACACGCAACTTTGTGTGCTCGACCTCCTAGTCCTTCACTTGACACTTTGTCAATGAATTAGTCTAATTTCCAAATATCAAATTTCTCATTCATCGTGCAACCAAGTTGCATGATTCCAAGTTTCTTTCCAATTGAAACTTGGGCGATGAGAAACTCTCCGTATTTGGTAAACTCTCGACTTTCCATAAATAACATAATAAGAACCAAATCCATTATTGCTAATAATAGAAACATTCAAACATCAATTTTTCATATACGCCATTGCAAGGATAAATATATAATATAAAATCAAAATTTATTTTATTGCGGAAAAATTTTGTCCTTACAATGTAATTTATTGAAAAACTATGCTAATACATTTTTCTTAGAAATCTAATTCTAACTCTACGTAGTAGCTCAAGAATCTAATCTTCGAGAAATGCGATTGAAATCCATTCCTTCACGGTTAGATTCTGCTCACTTCTTCCCTTAAGCTTCCTTTCTTTTCTTCGATCCTACAAAACATCAATTGTAATCTTATCACATTATGTATTAAGAATCTAGAATAGAAGATTAAAAGAGTTAGTTAATGGATTTTACCTATATTAGAGCCATACGTTTCGACTCTCCCGTCTCTTAGATCTCTTAGGTAAATAGGGCAGCTTCGTCTGCAATGCCCTTTCTCTTGGAAATAAAAGCAAATTGACTCTTTTGGAACATGACATGGAACTACTTCAGACATTGCCTTTCTCTTATGATCAAACTTTTCGATCATAGCATGTCTTTCGTTGCCATTGTCTATATCCATAGAGGTCTCGAAGGCAGTTCACCAATCAACTTTGCTTTTCCATTGCGCCAAACCATTGTTGATTCAGCAGCAATAAGCATATAGGTGAGATCTATAAGGGTCACGTCGCGGTTCATCATATAGTACTCTCTTACGAACTCACTATATGAGTTAGGAAGTGACTGAAGAACCCAATCAATAGCCATTTCCTCACAAACAACGGATCCCAACATTCTTAACCTATCAATGTGTGACTTCGTCCCTAGGACGTGTGCACACACCGACTTTCCTTCTTTATGTTTACTTGCCAAAAGGTCTTGAGTGATCTTGAACTTTTCAAGCCTTTGAACTTGTGGGTTAGGGAGAATAACTGGAGGAGGAGAAGGAAGTGATGTATGATCTCTTGTTCCTCGATCGAATCATGAAATATCATCTTCATGTGGAATGCTTGTTCCACGGGATTTGAGAAGACCATAGTTGTCAAACTTTGACATCTACAAAACGGGAGAAAACGAATTCAAGTTAGTTGATTGATTGAGTCCTTAGTAAATCACCCAAATGAGATACTAAGGCTAGGACCCAACACAGTATTCTACAACTCGGGAGAGGGATGCCGTAACCCAAATTGCAGAACATTTGAAGGTAAGTGAATGACGATTCACTAATTTCCACCATGAAAAACAAAAAAGAAATTTAAGTTTTAACTCTATGAAAACTACTAGATCCTTTGAGATTCATTGAACATTTCATTGGCATGTTTAAATCTCGATATGCCCCTCTTGTTTGTGACTGGGATGCCGAGGATCACAAAGCGGGTGTGAATAACCATGCAAACTTACATGGTGCCCTCACATGTTACAGTCACCTATTCGATGTGCCGGTAAACCACACACGCTCCACCGAACTATGACAAACATTGATTCACCCTTTTCTACCTTTTCTTAGAACCATTTAGTGTGCCGGTAAACCACACACGCTCCACTAACGTCTTCGCAAGGGCACAAAGTGTAATTTCATGTAATTGCATCAATTCACTTTTGCCTAAGTAACTAAGATTGGGAATTTTGAAAACATTTAGTTACTTTTATAATTCATTATACTTATAATGGAAGGTTTCGTCCTATCCTACCTGTTCGGCTAACGACCCTCCACTAGTCAAGAGTGCGGTGGGTAAGAGTGGATACCCATTCAATCGTCATTTTATAGGCAATTTCCTTCAACACCCCTTATAGACCAACTTCGTGAATGAGGCCTACTAACGGTAAGACTGACTTTTACTCATACATATATATAATATTAGACTTTTAATGTTATATATAGTATAGGGTGTATTTTACACTTTTAAAATACTAGGTGGTTTAATTTAGTAAATCATACTTTTAATTTAATTAAATGTAAACCAAAACTTTATGAGTTTATTAAATCTCTTTTAATTATACATCTTAATTAATTAATAAAACCATAAGGGTGTGATTTGAACTTTTTCAAAACAATACTAGAGTTTCAGAATTTAACATTCCTAATTAAACTTTTAATCAACTTTTAAATTCCAAAACTTAAGGGCAAGTTTTGAAACATTTCAAATCATTAGGGTTTAGAATATACATCAAAATTAAACTATTTAATCAAAATTTAAATTCCAAAACTTGAGGGCAAGTTTTGAAACCTTTTTCAAAACATAAGGGTTTCAACTATTTAAATTTCAAAACAACAAAACTTTTGGGTTCAAATTTAAACTATAAAACCTAAAGGGAAAAATATGAAACCTTTCATAACAACAAGGATCAAATAACAAATAATTTAAATTAACATTTAATCACATAATTATCCATATTTGATTTGTTTAATGATTTCTTGCAAAACAATTTATCAATTTAGTCAAAATAATTAATCAATTATCTTATAAGGAAACAATTATCTTATTAATTGATAAAAATCTTCAATTAGATCAAAATTATACTCAAATATATCATATAATCGGATTAATATTGATCTAACATGATAAGGTAACTATCCCAATGCAAAAACAGCAAGAAATCTCGAGATAACCTCCATCTGACGAGTTGACTCGTCGAGTCAAGCCTGGACTCGTCGAGTCACCTTGGACTCGGCGAGTTCAGCTATGGACTCGGCGAGTCCAGCCTCCAGAAACCCAAAAAATGAATTTTCCAGATATGCAATGCATCAATACAATTGAAACCAAGCTAGGCTCTGATACCACTGATGGGTTTTGGTCATAAGACATCCTATGTGCTCATACAAACCCTAATGCTTGGATCTAGGTTTCTCTATTGTACATGCTTTGAATCCAAGACTATAAACCCTAATTCTAGCATATGGAAATCAATATTAACATATAATTAGGTTTATGATATTACCTTGATTGTTATATAGCAATAACAATCCCAATTCCTCCTTGAATTGACTTTGGAAGGCTTAGAGTCACAAGTGTCACTCCTCTAATGGTTCACAAACACCATAAGCAAGAGGATGAAGAGGAGAGAGGATGGAGGCTGCCCAAAACGTGTTCTAACCCTAGAAGAGAAGTTCCCCACGTTTTTGAGCCTTAAGGGTTCTATATATAGTGAGGCTATTAGGGTTATCTAACAAGGAAACCCTAATTTGGTTGCTTAAGCCCTAAGCAACCCATAGACTCCTTTAATCAAGCCCTTGGACGATTTCCTTATGGGCTTCCCATAAGAATTCGTCCACCTCTTGATTTAAGACAATCCATGGCCCAAATTGCAATTATCTTATAATTACAATTCCAGTCCCTTAAGTTTAATTAATCTCTTTTAGTCACAAAACTAATTACCAATTAATTATTGACTAATATTAATTAAACAATATGATTTCTCCTTTAATATATTATTCCCATAATATATTAATAAATCATATTTAATCCTTTCTCTCCATAATTCATCCTATCAAGTTGCTTTGGTGAAGGCAACCCAAAAGGACCATGCACCATCGGGTCAAGTACATACCAAAATAGTTATGGACTTTGACACTAATCCAACAAAAGGTGCTATGAATCTGTCTGATTTTGGCTGGCAGATCTAGCCTATATGCCACCTCGCCCACCCGAGATATAGCCCATAAGGGTCCAATATAACTGGGGCCCAGCTTGCCCCGCTTCCTGAATCGAATGACGCCCTTCCATGGAGACACCTTCAGGAGTACCATATCCCCAACCTGGAACTCCAGGCACGACCGTCGCTTGTCGGCATAGCTTTTCTACCGACTCTGAACAGTCTGAAGCCTGCTCTGAACCTGTGGGATCTTCTTCGTAGTCTTGAGTACCACTTCAGTACTCCCTATGACTCTTTACCCAACCTCTCCCCAAGATATCGGGGTCATGCACTTCCTCCCATACAACATTTCGGAAGGAGGACGGTTGATACTAGCATGATAGCTATTGTTATAGGAGAACTCAGCCAACAGAAGGTAAGTATCCCAACTACCTCCGAAGTCTAAAACACACGCCCGCATTATATCCTCCAGGGTCTAGATGGTCCGCTCGCTCTGACCATCCGTCTGCGGGTGAAAGGCGGTGCTAAAATACAGTCAGGTACCCATCTCGTCATGAAACTTCTTCCAAAACCTTGAAGTGAACCGCATGTCCCTGTCTGAAATCACCGAAACTGGCACCCCACACCGCGCCACTACCTCCCAGATGTAGATGTCAGCCAACTTTTCGGCCGAAATACTCTCCTGAATCGGAATAAAATGGGCGCTCTTGGTCAATCGATCAACGATGACCCAGATAGAATAAACCCCTCGCGCGGTCCTAGGAAGCTTTGTAATAAAGTCCATAGTAATATCCTCTTACTTCCTTAGCGGGATATCCAACGGCTGGACCTTGTCGTGAGGTCTCTGGCGCTCAGCCTTGACCTTCCTACAAGTCAGGCACCTTTCCACAAACCAAGATATGTCCCTCTTCATGCAGGGCCACCAATAATCGAGACGAAGATCCCTATACATCTTCGTCACCCCGGGATGGATGGAGAACCTGGATTTGGGCGCCTCTGCTATTAGTACCTGGCGCACACCCCTATGATACATGACCCACACCCTATGGTGAAGAGTCAACAATCCCCGGCTATCATAGTCGAAGGAGGAAACCTCGCCCACAATTCTCTCCCTCTTCTGATGTTCCTCCTTCATGGCCTCCTGCTGAGCCTCCCGAATCTACTCCAACAACGAAGTCACAATTATCATCCTTAGACATATGTCCCTGATCGGCACTGCCTTGCGGCTAAGCGCATCGGCCACGACATTGGCCTTCCCCGAGTGGTAGAGGATCTCGCAATCATAATCTTTTATCACATCAAGCCAATGACGCTGCATCATATTCAGATTTGGATGGTCCATGAGATACCTCAGGCTCTTGTGGTCCGTGTAAATGGTACAACGAACCCCATAGAGGTAATGGCGCCAAATATTGAGGGCGAAAACATCAGCCCCAGCTCCAAATCATGCGTTGGGTAATTCGCCTCATGAGGCTTCAGCTGCCTCGAAGCGTAAGCTATAACATTCCCTCTCTGTATCAATACCACACCCAAACCTGAGATGGACGCATCACGGTATACCACAAAATCCTCTATTCCCTCTGGCAGGGCTAAGATTGGTGATTTGTACAATCTCTGCCTCAACGTCTGCTCAGGCCCCCAGCGAAAAATCACGACTTTCCTCGTCAACCGGGTCAGGGGCACGACTATCTTGGAGAAGTCCTGAATGAATCTGCGATAGTAGCGCGCTAGTCCCAGGATGCTTCGATTCTCAGATGGAGACCTCGGAACCTCCCACCACATCACGGCCTCCACCTTGGCTGGATCAACCGAAATCATGCCCTGGTTGACAAGGTGCCCAAGAAACTGCACCTCGCGCAACCAGAACTCGCACTTTGAGAACTTAGCATACAAGCTCTCCCTCCTCAATGTATCCAAAACCTCTCGCAAGTGCTCCTCATGCAACTCTCGAGTCTTGGAATAAACCAAGATGTCATCGATGAAAACTATCATAGACCGATCCAACAGCGGTCTGCACACGCGGTTCATGAGATCCATCAATATGCAAGGAGAATTGGTGAGCCAAAAACGAATCACCACGAACTCATAGTGGCCATAACGCGTCCGGAACGTAGTCTTCTTCACATCCTCCTTTCTGAGCCTCATCTGATGATATCCTGAACGCAGATCAATCTTTGAGAACCAAGATGCTCCCTGTAGCTGGTCAAAGAGGTGATCAGACCTCGAGAGTGGGTAATGGTTCTTCATCGTTACCTTATTCAAATCACGATAGTCTATACACATCCGATGCGACCCGTCATTCTTCTTCACAAACAGAATCGGGGCTCCCCAGGGTGAACTGCTCGGTCTGATGAATCCCTTGTCTAATAGCTCCTGTAGTTGTGCCTTGGCTATCGGAGCCGCAACAGGGACTAGGTCGATCCTGAACTCTACCTGCCTCTCCAGAGGTATCCCAGGCAACTCCTCAGGGAATACATCCGCAAACTCTCGTACCACGGGCACATCGCCCACCGTCGCCTTACTCGCTTCCCGGGTATCCATAACATAGGCGGCAAATCTTGTGCAACCCTGCTGAAGGTAGTGCCTAGCTCTCGCTGTTGAACATAGAGTTGCTACTCATTGTGGCCTCTCACCCTGAACCACCAGATCTCCCCCACTTGGGGTCCTGATCCTCACCAACTTCTGCGCGCAGTCAATCACTACCCCGTTGGGGCTTAGCCAATCCATACCAATAATAACCTTATTCCCCCGCAACAGTATGGCAACCAGATTTACCAGGTAACTCTCCTCGAAAAGACTCAAAACGCAATCTCGGTAGACCTTTGATGATCGCACTGATCGGTCGTCTGCAATCTCGACCTCCAAAGGGGAATCCAGCATGCCCGAGGACTCAGGAAACTTCTTGCTAAGCGCAAGAGAGACAAATGATTGGGTAGCACCCAAATCAAACAATATTTGAACTGGGATACCATTCACATGGAACGATCCTAAACAAAGCACATACATAACATATCAAAATTACAGCGACATAACATAAAAGCATAAGAAAGAAATCATACTCGTCACCACATCGGGTGTAGCGCGTGCCTCCTCGGTTGTCAACTAAAATGCTCGACTCTCTACCACTGGAGCCTTTACCTTGGCCTTCCGTCCATCCGTTACCCGTGCCGACGCCGGGGTCAGCGCCGACGATGGCGCTGCTGCTGACACTGCAGTCAATCTAGGGCAGTTGGCCTTTTTATGGCCCCTCTGATTGCAATGAAATCAACTTAGGTCTAATATAGGAACCGTTGGAGAAGGGGCAGTACATTCCCTACCAAAATGTCCAATCTGGCCGCACTTATAGCAACCAGAACCCGACCCAGTGCGGCAAACTCCCTCATGTGACCGACCGCACTTTCCACAGCGGTCCCGCCCATGTTGGCCCTTCGACCTCGCGTCAAATCCCTTAGGTTTCTTCCCCGAAACCCCTGCTACCTGCGCAGTCTCTGACTTCCTCTTCTTGAGGTGCTCTAAATCAATCTCCCTCTCTCACGCCCTAACAATCATGGACTCCAGGGTCGGGCAGGCCGAATAGCTGACGTGCTCCCGAATGTCGGCTCTCAACATATCATGATAGCGGGTCATCCGCATGTCCTCATCCCCCGCATACTGGGGTACCAACAAGGCCCTCTCTCGGAACTTGGTGGTGATCTCCGCCACGGTCTCCATAATTTGTCTCATATCCAAAAACTTTCTGGGTAGCTGCTGAAGCTCCTCAGCTGGGGCAAACTCAGCCCTGAATCGAGTCACGAAATCTAACCAAGTCATAGCCTCGACGGCTGGGGATCCTAACGAATCACCAACTAACTCCCATTAATCCCTAGCTCGATCCCTCAAACATCCTGCAAAAAAATAGACCTTCGACCCTTTCAGGCAAAAGCTCGTCAACTGCGCAGACTCAATGTCTTCGATCCATCTCCTAGCAGGAATGGGGTCCTTTACCCCCATGAAAATCCAGTGCACCACTCCCTCGGAAGTCTTTGAAGGACAGTATGTGCGTACCCGTCTGGCTAGACGCCAGATCACTGCTCAATGTCCGGAGGCGATCCTCTATCAGCTCAACAATCCCCTCCTTGATCGACTCGGAAATGACCGGGGTCGCATCAAGGATACCTCTCATGATCTCAGATGCGGTGAACTTGCGTAGCCCCTCATCAACCTACCCAGATCCTACACCTGAGCCTGATCCTGAACCTGATCCTCCTGCTCCATGTCATGTGATCGCCATATTGAAAGTAAACACATAAACGTCAGGATCATACATACCCCCGAGAGGTATCACACACTCTCTAAGTTTCCTGGTTCCATCTCGACCCTCCTTGACCTGAGTACAGATCCTCTCACTACTTAGTTAAAGTTAGCCAGGACCCCTTAAGCACAAAGCAGGCATCATTCGTACATCGAGTAATCACATCAGGCATAACCTAATCAGGTTATCCTACTGCTGACTAAACAGTCCTAGCATACAGCTCATACAACAGGCATTCATGGCATCCTCTAGATCCTTAGCGCTAATCTAGCATGCAGTTCTCAGAATCATGAATCATACACATAACATAACAAGTATGGGTATCTTGGGGAAAAATTACTTGAGTTGGGCCGGTCGCACGCATCACATACCTTGTCTTTTCTCAAAATTCCTTAACTTAAAATTTTAGAACTGTTTTCCTTGAAAAATCTTTTTGTCCCTCGGTTTGAGTCCAGAAACCTCTGAGGGTGTGTCCGAATCCCTCAAACCAGGGCTCTGATACCAACTTGTAACATCCCAAAAATCAAGGCCAAAAATTTCTTTTTTTATTAAGTGGTTTATAAAATAACTTATTAAGTCATTGCTAAAATTATGTCAATACATAGAACCGTAGTGTCATGTCTCAAAACCTTAACATCAAAAGTGATGAAAAATCAGAGTACAATCCCAAAAACCCAAAGCCGAAACCATGCTTGTGTGATGCGCTGCTACACCGCCGGGTCCTTCCCCTTCGACGACGAGGTACCTGAAACCAAACCAAAAACTATAAGCACATATTTTAGTGAGTTCCCCCATCATACCGCATACCATATAATACCGTCGGTATCTTTCAATTGGTAACAATCATTGGTATCTTTCAACCGGTAAACGCCATCGGTATCTTTCAATCGGTAACCGCCATCGGTATCTTTCAACCGGTAATTGCCATCAGTATCTTTCAACCGGTAATTGGGGACTATTTCACCCCTACCACTAGCATACAGTAGCAAGATATAAACATACAATCAGGCATATCGGGGTACTGACCTACCCCTTGGTCCTAATGACCTATGTCAGGTAAAAACTATTCGCTGTCACTACCGCTGACACAAATATCATATCACGAAGGCATATCTCATGACCAAATCACATTAACAAACCAAGATAATTATCACAAAGACAATTATCTACTAAATACCCTGGTTGGTGGTTCGGCATTGTGGCTTTAGACCCACCCCTATTGCAAGGTAACTCACCTTGATGTGGTATAGCGTTTGAACCATCCACTGCGTGAAGATCGACTCTCCTCGACTCCTCAATCCCTACATGACAATCCTTAAGTCATCAAACAGAACATATGACCCTAACCAGGGTCAATACCATATCCAGTCAAAGTCAACACCTAGTTGACCTGACTCGCCGAGTTGGTCTACCAACTCGTCGAGTCCATGCTTCACTAACCCGATCCAACCCCAACTCCACTCGTCCAGTTTAGCAAGAACTCGTCGAGTTCTCCTTCATTCAAACCATTAGGACCATCTTCATCTGACTCGGCGAGTTCATCTCCCTAATAAAAACGTGTCCATTCTATGACTTGCCGAGTTGTATGAACAACTCGTCGAGTCCATCTTCAACGGTTGGGAGATTGCCTTGGACTCGCCGAGTCCCATGATTCCACGGTCCCTTTACGTGTCTAAGCATCTACGAGACTTTCTTCCCAAACAACTGGTCCATCCACAAAAAGGATTTGGTGGTTAATACACACCGACTCACCGAGTTCCAAGAACAACTCATCGAGTCCCTTCTTGACCGTTCTATACAGCCGATTTAAATGGGTCTTAACACACCAAAACCATAGATCTAGCCTCCTAATGTCCATTTTATATGTAAAGTTCCAAACTTGGTGAACATGCATGGGGTTTTTGGCTCAAAAATCCATAAAAGGTGCTCTACAAAGTGCATGGGGCTCTCATGGCCATAGAGTTGGCACCTTTATGCCATGAGACCCTTCCAATGACTCATATCTGAAAGTAGAACCCCATGAATCATTTCAAAATCCGAAAATGGCTTGGGAAACCCTAAATGCACCCAAAATCGAAGCCCTAAAGATGAACAACCAAATGGAAGACCAAAACAGGGGGAAATTACCTTGATTGAGCTGAAGATTGAATAAGATCTCTGGATCTACAAGCCCCAAGTTGAATTCCCAAGCTTCTTCCTTACTTTCAAGCTTCACAAACCACCCAAAAGCACCAAAATGGCATTAGATCACACAAAAACGGTTAGGGTTTCGATATACAACTTCTTTGGAGAGATAGGCACGAGGGAGGCTGAGTTAAAGTCGTTTAAATAGGGTGCAAACCCTTTGATTTAGGGTTTCTCTCAAACAGCACCTACTCGCTGTGTCAGTCTCCCGACTCGTCGAGTAGGTCACTTAAAATGCCCACGGATCACGACCCTACTCGATGAGTTGGGCCACCAACTCGTCGAGTCCCAGAGAAAATACAGGAATGCTTAAATTAAATACTTACCGAGAATCAGGTGTTACAAAAAAAACTTTTTCCTTGTAAGTCCAGCCAATCAATCGAGAGTTAGACTCGTTTCTGCTATCTTTTAGCATTGTTTAGGGTTGTTCTAAGCCTAGTACATTCAAGTTTTAGGTTTAGGGATGAGTTAACTTAGGTTCTTCAAGTTGCATTCAAGCCAAAGACTCCATCAATAGGAGTGTACGGCCGTACACTCAAGGTGGTCGTGAACCGATGCCCATATATAAACTATTCATTCATTACACTTCATTTCTTACACTTCCAAGTCAAGAAAGTCAATTCTCTCTCAACTATCATCAAGCTTTTCACCTTGATCTTTAAAAAAAACGTAAGTATTCCTTCCATTGATTAGTTGATACATTGCTTTATCTAGTGAAGATCCATCATTCCATCCATGAAACATCATCAAACTCATGAACATCAAGAGTGTACGGTCGTACACTCTATCTACAACTGTATACCCTTGTTAGGTTCATAACCTAAGGCCTTAAACACTTGCTAGGTACTTGTTATCCCTTAGAACTCTTGAATCCTTGAATCCCTATGAATGATGACCGAAAATGCATCCATTTTGGAGTGTGTACGGTCGTACACACCTCAAGTCCTTCCAAAATGAAAGCTTTGTTCATCCTCTTGTTATGCATTTTTCACACTAGTTTCCTGATGGATCAAACAACCCTTAATGCATGTTTTCCATGAGTGTACGACCGTACACTCGATGACCGTACACCCCTTGGCCGTATACTCCATTGTGTGGCCGTAAAACCTTTTTAGTCAATCACATGTGATTATAACACTTAGTTCAAGTGGTTCCTAGTCCCTAAGGGTGTTTCCTTGCATGCTAGTTGTTTAAAACACTAATTAAATGCCTATATATGCCATGATATGTCATTTAGGACTCATTTGTGTCTCGAGAATTCATTCGTGGAACTTCTCATCCTTACGCGAATCTACAATTGAATCACCCACATAAGGTGAGTTCATACCCTATAATCAATCTTTTAAATGTTTTTAAATGCTTTTAAGGGGGGGGGGGAATACAAGTTGAACACAATGATAATTGTGTAAATGTATTTGTGATAACCATCATATTCAAAGGATTTCTTATACCTTATAAGTGATCAAAACCATTTCAATTTTTTTTTAAATTATGTTACTTTATAGTTTATAAAACTCCGTTTTTAAAGTACGAGCAGAACTCGATTGATAAATGAGTCTTTTCTACAATTTAGAGTCGGTTCAAAACAAATATACTAGTAAGCCATAATAGGTATAGTTTAAGGGTTCAAAAAATACTATAAAGATAAACAGGGAGGAACATACTATAAAGAGAAACAGGGAGGAACATACTATACATATACAAGAATACTATAACAATAATGTGAAACCACTACTTCACGTCTTAGCAATATACTTGTTAGGTCGCATTTTGTAACCATAGTCTCCTGGAGGGAGAGCATGAGTTTGTGTATAGATCTATACGGGATTGACACCCCACACCTTGCTGCTAGCTACAGTAGGACTTGAAAGTCTACGGATGACAAATATCACACCATTTTGGCGCCATTAGGTCATCCTGTTATCACGTGTCATATCAATATGGTTATAACCAGATCACATTTTAAACATAAATTAACAAACTGGTTTTAAGGTAGTTAGTGCTTCAGTTGTCACTTTTACAACATTACTGAATACTTTCATCATTTTAAAAAGGGCAAACAGGACAGTCGAATCTTATTACATTCGGTTAGAAAGGGGCCTATAATGCTAACTTTATGATTCCTCGGTAGATACATCAAGGATATATATTAATCGAGTCCAACAGACAATAGGATGTGTGCTTTCCGCTTCATTTCCTATTCCTTGTTTGTTTGTAGGCTTAGAGCAGATGCACCCAGTCTACTATCTATTCGATCTTAGCTACACATATATTTCGTATACACCAAGTAATAATGAGTACCAGGTATGGGTCAGGTCATAGTATACAAATTCAATACACCGTTTTCAAGTTCAAAAACATACTTTTTCCAGATAGAACATTTAGTAGGCTAAACTAGAAACTTATCAGTTAAGGGTTTAATCCATTTTATTAAACTAGTATAACCTAAAGGACCTTTAGTGGTTAATTCTATAATACCTTAGTTTATACATCAGGGTTATATATAATTAATATCCAATAGATAGTTGGATGTGTGCTTTCCGCCTTACTTCCTGTTCTTCGTTTGGTTGTGGGCTTAGGGCTGATTCACACAATTAACTATCCATTCAATATTAGATTATATATAGCTTGTATGAAATAAGTGATTATAGAAGGAACTATTATGGGTACCATTTTTACTAAAGGAAATATGGGTTTTTCTTAAAGAATGTTTTCATCAAATATAAAGAAACTATTACAGTTAACTCCGTGAGTACCAAATGAATACACCAGGGTTATATACAATGAATATGTAACAAACAATGGGATCTGTGACTTCCGCCTCATTCCTTGTTCCTTGATCTAAGAACTACCTAATAATTATTGAACGTTGGATTGGTCAGAATGGAGATACAATCTTTGCCAACATATATGCCCCTCAGGCATCCTACGACAAGGTCAAAATATGGGAAGAATTACATAGCATCATTCGATCCAAGGCTGGTAAATGGGTTATATTCGGTGATTTCAATGATGTGCACAGGCCGGTAGAGAGACTCAACTCCGTCTATTGTCGGTGAGCTGCAACGGATTTCAACAACTTTATACAGGAAGCAGGATTACATGAATTAAACATGAGTGGACTAAGGTTCACCTAGTGTCATGTTGGGGTCAAACTGAGTAAACTAGACAGGTTCTTGGTGTGCCAAAACTTCCTCCGCTCATTCCCAACAGTTATTGTAATGGCCCTCCCCGGGAACTCTCCGATCATACTCCGCTCACTCTTATCTCTCAATATATTGACTTTGGTCCTCCTCCGTTTAAATTCTTCAACTCCTGGCTTATGAGTGATGGTATCGATAACATCGTGCATACGGCTTGGAAGGAATTTCGTGGCTATGGACCTCCAGACGCATACCTTGCTGCTAAACTCAAAAATCTTAAGGAAGCTATTCGGAAATGGCGGAACTCGATCTACCTTGCTGAACAAGACTCTCTTAATAATCTGAAAAAGATTGTGGACGAACTTGACAGGTTAGCCAAAGTGAGGCCCCTCTTGGAGGCGGAACGTATAAAAAAACACAAATTTCCAAAAAATCGTTGAAGCAAAGCGGTTGGTAGCCATTGACTTGAAAAAGAAAAGTCGAATTAAATGGACTATAGATGTGGATGAGAACACTAAGTTCTTTCATGGCTTCATTAACAACACAAAAACAAGCACACAAGGCTAAATGGTCTAACAATTAATAGACAATGGTGCACGGAGGCTAGAAAAATCAAACAAGAAGTATTCCAGTTCTACAAAAATAAGTTCCATGAGCACCGGACCATGAGACCAAAACTTATAAATTCGTTTTTTTAGCTCACTCTCACCAGAAAAGGTGAATCACATTGACGCCCCCATTACACATGAGGAAGTTAAGGAGGTTGTCGGGGCCTGTGGAAGTGACCGTGCCCCCGGACCCGATGGCTTCACCTTCCAATTTATAAAGACTTACTAGGACATCAAGGAATTGGATATCATGGCTTTTGCCAAGCATTTCGAGAGATATGGAAAATTTGCAAATGGATGTACCTCCTCCTACATGTAATATCCCATTTAAATATAATAATTAAATAAATGACCCGAAACCCCTAGAAGTAATTTTTATTATTATTTTATATTATTATAGCCTAAAATCAAGTAATAAATATCGGATGTTAGAAGTCAGGGGTTAAAATTGTAAGTTTCATATTAGTTTTGTAAATATTTATGAAGGCAGGGACTAAATGGTAACTTCTGGGACTTTATTTGAAAAGATTTTGGAGGCTAAGGGGCTATTGGTAAGTATCGAACTTAATTTGTAAAGAATCTCAGGAGGCTGGGCTTCAAAGGTAAATTTCGAACCTTATTTGGAAAGAATAATGGAAGGAGGGGCCATTTGTGTGATTATGGGATGGATCTTAAAGGATCCGGGTATTTAAGCATAATACCACTGTAAACCGTAACCCTATTTCACTATACCTAGCTGTCACCCTCTTCTTCATACCTTCGCAACCGCCATCTCTACGCTTTAGCGTGAGCTTTCACTGCTCCGGTCACCAGCAAACTCGACGACGCAAATCACGATAGATAATTGTCGCTGTCGAAGACGACCTCGCCACCGTTGTTGTACTGCCGACGATGAAGACAAGTTCTCTTTCTTCTTTATGCCGACGCGCCACAGCCACTACTCTCTTTGCCGGAAAAGACGAGAGTTAAACTAATAGGGTGGTCGTGGGAGGGTTGGTTGAACCGGCTGCTATTGGGGTTCGTTGTAGTTGTCGTCTCCATGCGGTTGTTTCACCACAAGATGTCACCGTTCGCAAGCTCAGCCCACCACCACCGTCGTGCACCGCTAGGTGGGTTGTGGTGTTACTATTCTGGGTGCGGGTGTGTGTATCTTTGGAGGTGTTTCAAGTGTAGGTCACGTGGGTATGTGTTGTTTGGCCGAAATTCAGAGAAGGCGACCACCACCACGGTGAGGTGGTGCCTGCCACCGCCGACCACCACAAGGTGGCTGTGTGTGTGTGTGTTCATTTCCCTTTTAGTGTTTTTATTTTGAGTTGTAAAATGTAATTTAAAAATGGACTAATAAAATAAATTGAAAACCACCACCTTAGGGTGGCGGCTGCCGCCTCCTACTATCACCAGCTGCCGTTCCAGGTGGCGGTGTACTTGCCATGTGAGTTTGATTCGTTTGGGGTGCTTGAATCCCTGATGGGTCTAATGGACCCTAATTGACCTAAGGAAAACCCTAATAGGTTTAATGATATTGTAGTAGGCCTAATAGGCCCAATAAAACCCTACTTGACCTAAAAGCCCAACAAATAGATAAATGGGCTAGTATTTGGGTTGGAAAAACAATAATGCCAATAAAACCCTAATTTGGGGAAATAATTGGGACACACGAGAATCATTTAATAACTAGAGATATTAAATAATAATCATTGGCAAAAAAATTAATCTAAGCAATATTGGACTTAATGGATTAAGTCCTTAATGGGTTAAGTGAGAAACACTTAACCTTAATCATCATTTTATGTGAAACCATATTTCACTTGGGCCTTGAGTTGGGCCTTTCCATTGGGCCTTGGTGATGGGATTATTAATGGGCCATCCAAGAATAATGATATGTATTAGAATATGTTGTTGGGCTTTAGGGTAAGGCCCATATGAGAGTTTGGGCCTAATTTGGAAAATTGGGCCATAGATGCGCCAATATTTGGGACTTGATGATTATGAGACATTGGGCATTTGAATGCCAATTGTTTGGACTGGATTAAATGGTTGGGCCTTAGGGGAAGACCATGTAGAGAGTTGAGCTCAATTTGGAAAATTGGGCCATATGTTAGGCTTTAGCCCATTGGTTGACTATTGGGCCTTTGGAGTGTGAGTTGGACCTTGGGCTTGGAACCCAATTATTAATTAGGTGTTGTTTGATGTTTACAACTTGGGAATCTGTCAACCTACAACTGGAGTTTTGTGTGCAGGACTTCAGCAGTGTGCCAGGTGAGTTATCCTCACTATACTCAAGGGTCTAAGGCATCAAGGCCGGCCCTTTGAATTGTTATTTGGTTATGTTGTCCTAGTATGATTTGCTAGATCGATACCTAGAGGGTAGGATGATATTATGTGATGTGTCGTATGACCTGCTAAATCGGTATCCTAGAGGGTAGGATAACATTATGTGGTATGTGATATGATCCGTTAGATCAGTTGTTATTTATAGACTGTTATGTGATTATCTGTTATGTGTGCACATGTTTGTTTGGCGGTTGAGGCTTATCTACTTTATACGAAAGCCAATAGACTTGGGCATTCCAACCTGTTGGTTGTGGGTCGTGAGTATTCCATCCAAATGATGATTGAATTCATAGTATGTGGGCATTCCAACCTGTTGGTTGTGGGCCGTGAGTATTCCATCCCGAGGATGATTGGACTCATAGCATGTGGACATTCCAACTTGTTGGTTGTGGACCTGGGGTATTCCATCCCAAGGATGATTGGACCCCTAGTTTGTTGGCATTCCAACCGGATGGTTGAGGGCCTGGGGTATTCCAACCCGGTGGTTGACTGGACTCATAGTATGTTGTTATGATTATATGTGTATTGTTGCGGGTATGGGTATTTTGGGGGAACTCACTAAGCTTTCGATCTTACAGTTTCAATTTATTGTTTCAGGTGCATCAGGGGATCGTGGCAAGGCAAAGGCGTGATCGTACAGCTCCTCACTTTTTATGACTTTGTTTCTGGGATACTCTGATATGATACATTTTGAAAACAAGTTTTGTAATGGTTAATGGATTTGAAATGTTTTTAAAAGTTTAAATTTGGCATGATTTTTATGGGTGTTACAAGTTGGTATCAGAGCCTTGGTTTTAGTGAATTGGAGGAACACTCGTGTGACTCCAGTCTCAAATCAAGGAAAAGATTTTCAAATGGTTTTCAAAATAAGTAAAGGAGGATGCAGGGTGTACGATCAGACGAAGCTAGTAAGTTGATCCCAAAATACCATATGGTTATTTGATTATGTGATATTTTAGAACAACATGCTAGTGCTAGGCTAGGAATCTTCAGGAATTGAATGATAGAATTGTCTGATTACATGATGTTGGGTAGCCTAGGGTTTTCCTTATATGAGATTGCCAACATTACTGTAGTTGCTTAGTGTATGCATCATGGTCGTACATAACTAAGATCTTATAGATTTGGAATGTTTGGTTTTGCCTTATTTCCCATTCTTGTTTGATGAAGGGCTTAGGGTAGGATCAAGTATTTTGAAAGTCTATAAGGTCTAGTGTTATGTATGACTAACATACACTGGTGTTGTAGGGTTGGTGGAAGTTTCATAGGTGGGTGGGTTGTGTGAGACCGGTAAGTCAGTTGTGAGATAGTTAGCATTCCTCTAGGATTGAGGTTGGGTGGCCACCATGTGTATGTATATTGTTAGGGTGTTGTGGTGATACTTGAGACAAATATGGGTAGGTGTGGAAAGTAGTATGGGCCCGTACTACTAAAAGCACAGGACCTATACACATAGCAAGGAAGTCACAACCCCTAGGGTTGGATTGGGAGTTGGTTCCCTGTCATTATATGGGTTATCAGCGATCCTTCTGGTGTTTTACCAAATGATGGTTACGAGACGTGTTGAGGCCGGATCCAGGTTAGGATTGGGAGTTGGCAGCCAGGCTAGGTCAGCATTGTCAGAGGACCGTGTCAGTGATATCATCCGGGAGGAGGTGATCGGGGTTGTCTGGGGACAGTTCCCGGAGATGTTTGGGTCTATTATGACCGCCATGGTTAAGTATTTCGACGAGCGCTATGCAACCATTGTCGAGGTGGTTGCCGCGGCAGCTATAGCAGCAGTAACAACAACAGCGGGACGAGCTGGTCGATCTTTCCATTATCAGGACTTGTTGTCAGGACATATTCTGATGAGCAGAGGATTGTGGTTACTTGAGATCAGGGAGATATTTTATAGTCCTTATATTCCGCGGGTTGAGCAGGAGAGGATAGCACATGAGTTTCTAGATTTGAGGCTCGGGGGTTCGCTCGAGGCCAGAATGTGAGTCGCGGGACTACAGAAAGGAGAGATGATTATGTTCAGTCGGGGTTTTCCAGCTGAAAGTGGAATGGTTATTTGACGGATTGGGTTGCATTTTTTAGGGAAATGATTTTGCCTCGCTGTTTCGAGCTCGAAGGAGTGAGCAGACTTGTGACCCCAGGATCAGGTTATATTCCAACTCGGGGTCAGTTAGTCGCAGAGGTTGGCGACAATATTTCAGCATTGGTGAGCGCAGGTAGGTGGATGTGGCATGAGTATCTCACGAGGCATACACGATTATCGTTCCCACTATAGGAGCTAAGATTTGAATCACCTTGAATCTCGTGTATCTGACAATAAGGATTGATTGTGCGGTCTATTTCACTTATGGGGATTGTAGTCTATGTCTTGGGAGTAGATATGGTCGGTTTAGGGCAAAGGTTGTTTCAGCTACTACAGTTCAGTTGTGGATGATCGAGCTGGCGAGTGAGTCAGGTGCGAGACCCTAAATGATATGATTTCTAGAGCTGATAGCGGGAGATTTGTTGGAGCACTTTGGGAAGAAGGGTATTATATGGGAGGTCTGCGGACCGGGTCCCACAGGATGGTTATTTAGCATTGTCAGGATTTAGTGGTTTTAGTAACCATTATTGATTGGCGGAGGAAGGGAAGCAGCTCGTTATTGAGACATTAGTTGGAGCATCTATCTTTGGACTTCAAGAATTGCTAGAAAAGATCAGAAGGCATTTCTTGTTGGGTGGGTGTGAGAATAGATCCAAAATTCATTGGGTATCGTGGGATAGAGTCACTAATTCACTTGAGAAAGGTGGACTTGGGGTGGGATTGCTTCGCAATCCAAATATTGCACTTATGGTCAAGTGGTGGTGGAGACTAAGGGTGGACTAATCTGCCTTGTGGTGTCACGTCATCAATGGGATACACAATCTTAAGAAGCGGGCAACCGACCAACTTTCAAGAAAGACTATAAGTGGAGTGTGGAATAACATAGCAAGGGCCTCGAATGAAGTTCAGAAAGCTGGATTGGAACACAACAATATTTTCTAAAAGGCGATTGGGAATGGACGGGACACATTGTTTTGGGTTGATGTTTGGTGGGGAAATGAAACTTTTAAATCGAGGTTCCCGAAATTATTTAACATTGATTGCAGTAAAAGATGTCTAGTTAGTGAACGTATATCAAACGATGGATTCACATGGGACTGGAACTAGGATCCCATGGCACCACATCTGAACCAAAACTTGAGTCATCTCGAAGCATCGTTGGGGCAAGCTCGTATATCAAACAGACCAGATACTTGAAGTTGCACAATTGGAGTGAATGGGATGTATACGGTGGAGGCTTTCCAGAATAAACTGGACGAATTTACCCCTATCCTACTCAGTCCTAAAGTTGAATGGCTGAAAGAAGTCCCACTCAAAGTACGGTGTTTTGTCTGGAGGCCCAAATGGGGTAGAATCCCATCAACGCAGACTTTGGAAGTTAGAGGGGTTCAAACATCATCACTAAATTGTGGATATTGTCTGAATCGTGTCGAAACAGCAGACAATATTTTCACTCAGTATGAGTTAGCAGTTATAGAGCGCAACTGGATCATGAATTGGTGTGATACTAATTCGGGATGTATTGATAGCACGAAGAAACTCTTACATTTTCCAGCCAACTGGAGTCAGTGTTCGAAGAAAAGGAGAATACCTACGATGATATGTTACGGGATGATCTGGAGTCTTTGGAAAGCCCGAAATGCTAGGATCTTCAATCAGGAGAAAAGGAGTCCAACCTGGGTTATTGATGACATTCAAACATTGGTCTTTTATTGGTTAAAACACAGGGGATCAATGGGAAGTATTCGGTGGTGTGATTGGATCGTGTCTCCTTTTTCTCTTTTATAATGTGGTGTATTTCTTTGCTTCTTGTTCCTTTTTCTTTCCCCTGTAACCTTTTTTTGTACTTTTCTTGCTGGGCTCATCTAGCTTCTTGCTAGGTGTGACTCACTTATAAAATTGTTAGCCGTTTCCAAAAAGATAAAAATAAAACTAAAAAAATTTAAAAAAAGTTAAAAAAAAAAAAAAATTGTATTTGATCTTTATTTCATTGGCTTTTACTCTATAAAATTCTTTTGCGTTTCAAAAAACATGATAACACTTACCTAATAAACATAATAAAATAAAAATAAAAAATATTATGTCCATCCTTTGTCAATAGTTAGTCCTGATAATTACTTTTAATACTTAATTTCTCATGAAGTTTTATTATTTCATAATAAATTTTTTATAAGTTCAAAAATTGTTCATCCTGTTTCTACCTATAGAAAAATATTTTTTGATCTATTTTTTTGCTTTATATTTCTAAAACTCCATCACTTAAAAAAGTTTCTACTTACAAAAAAAACATTTTGTTTTGTTTGTACTAAGAAAAAAATTGTATAAGTTTTTCATGTGATTTATTATACAATGTATCATGATAAAGAAAATTATATCTTTTACTCACTAAGTAATTAATTGTTTTTTTTGCCCAGCCTGTTTCTTGATGGCCGTTGCTTTTTATAAATTATCGCCGGTTCCAAAAAAAAGTGTAGTTAACAACTTTACGCAACAGTTTGCCGACAAAAACAATATCTTCGGAAAACATGCCATAGGGAACTTTTAGGGACCGTTTTCCTAAGGAGAATTTTCCAACAAATATATGTTGTTGGAAGTACCAATAGACTTCACACACAACTCATTTTCATAGAAGGGTTTTTCATTGGGTTTTTATTTTACATACCATTCTATGCTAAGCCTAGGACACACCAATCTAATACTTATCTACTAATATCCATATACACTGTACAAAAATCAATGCACCTTTGTTTCAAGAAAAAAGCCACGTGCCTTTTTGGCTTATAAGAAGCTACGCATCTTTTATCACTTTTTTTTATTTTATTTTTTATTTTATTTTTTTTTATTTTTTTTTTGCAAACTAACATAGATACATCAAACCTTTAATCTAAACATTTAAATTTTATGACATTTATTATTAAACCTTACCGTTAAATTAATTTTATTAACTACAATTTTAATAATAAAATATTTTCCAGTGACTTTTATTTAATTTATAATATATTAAAACAAAATATTTCCTATTGCTTTTTTTTTTCTTGTTTATTTACAAATTAACCCTTAGATGCATCAAACTTTTAATTTAAATCTTTAAATTTTATGATATTTATTATTAAACCTAGGTGTTAAATTAATTTTATTTACTACAAACTTAATAATAAAGTATTTTCTAATGATTGTTATTTAATTTATATTATATTAAAACGAAATACAAATAAAATATTTTGTAATATCAACTAAGTTTTAATTAATGTCATTTAACATTTATATATTTTAACATAAAGTTGTAAATAAAATATAAAGGTAAACAAACAAAATATACTTCGAACGTTAATAAATTGTTTGACAAAAAGAAATTTATTGGTTTTTATTTGATAAATGAATGTACATATGTATAAATGCATTACTTTTTTGAGGTAATTTTTTTTTATCAACGGACATGGAAAAAAATTATGGGTTTATATATTTTCTAGTCAATATTGTATTTTTTTTATAATTAATGATATTAGGTTTATGAAAATAAAAATAAAAAGTCTAAAAATATTTCAAACAACTTTTGACTTTTTTTAGAACTTATTTCTAAAAAAGTCATGTATTCTTTTTCTTTTTTGCTATTAAGTTACACAACTTTTGACTTTTTTTAGTCTAATTATTAAAGATATGCATACAATATATTTATTGATTTTCTTTAAAAATATAATTTTTTCCCATGCAACGTTAAACCTTCTCATTTTTTATAGATGTTTGTGGTTTTCTTCTAACAAAAAATAAAATATATTGAATTTTTATTTTCGTATCTTAATAAAAAAATAAATATAAAATTATTAATATTAAGTAAGTTAGTAAAAAATTAATTATTAAATAATAATGATTTATAGATTATGTAATAATGAACTAATAATAAAAGTTAGTCAAATAATAATAATATTGTAATGATGATTCAAAAAGTAAAGTAAATAATAATTATATGATGATAATTACCATCGTTCACTTAAAAAGCAAACCTAATATATATGTTGATGTTTTGTAGAGTGGTGTGTTCTAAGTAGGACACACCAATCTAATACTTATCTACTAATATTCATATACAATGTACAAAAATCAATGCACCTTTGTTTCAAGAAAAAACCACGTGCCTTTTGGCTTATAAGAAGCTACGCATCTTTTATTACTTTTTTTTTTTTTTTTTTTTTTTTTTTTTTTTTTTTTTTTTTTTTGCAAACTAACATAGATACATCAAACCTTTAATCTAAACATTTAAATTTTATGACATTTATTATTAAACCATACCGTTAAATTAATTTTATTAACTATAATTTTAATAATAAAGTATTTTCCAGTGACTTTTATTTAATTTAAGCGTGACACTAATTGGTGACAACATTTTCGAAACATTTCTCTAATTTTCAAAAGCATTTCCGACACAAATGCAGTTTAAAAAATTGAGGGGAGCATTACAAAATTATCTCATAAAATCGGCCAAACCACAAACGCAATGCTGTTTTAAACCTTATGTATCTACTAAAAACTTGTAAAACATATTAAAAACTTAAATGCATAAATTATACTAAATACCAAGATATAAAAACTATATCTTTTGCTATAGAAAAACAAAAGCATTTTAGGTAAACTTTTTAGTCATCTTCTTTTACTAATATATTTTATTACTTTCATTTATTTACTCTTTCAATTATATATGCCTACCGATTGCAAGATATGCAAGTGAGTAATGTTGGTGTACAATTTTGTCTCCAGAAAAAAACAAATGTATTTATTGATAATTGACGATCATCAAGTCCACACGGCAGCATATATATGGTCGGCATTCACGGTGATACATTGTTCGCCATATATTTAAAACCGAATTCCGTCATTTTTATGAAGTTAAATGAAACGTTTACAGTTAATTGGTGAAGATTATACATCAAAGGTGTACATTAAGGTTCCATTAATATCAAATCCAACTTCCAACTAACCTATCCATTCACACACACACACACATTTGTATAGACAGAAGAAGAATCTTTAATTATAAATACCCTAACCAGTGACAACGTTTGTTGCACCAAACACATTTTGAATAACATAACTAGCAAACATATAAGTTTCCTACAGCTTTAGTGCTCGTATACTTGAAAAATGGCAAGGATGGCAATGATGGTCTTTTGTGTAGTAGTGACTTGCATGGTGGTGGCTGCACCCTATGCAGAGGCTATTACATGTGGTCAGGTGGTAAGCAACTTAGCTCCATGCCTTGGCTACCTAAAAAATGGTGGTGCTGTGCCATCGGGATGTTGCAGTGGGGTTACCGCACTCAATAACGCTGCACAATCAACCCCTGATCGTCAGACTGCTTGTGGCTGTTTAAAGAGTGCTTACTCAGCTAATTCCGGCATCAATGCTGGTAACGCTGCTGCCCTCCCCGGCATGTGTGGTGTCAACATCCCTTACAAGATCAGTCCTAGCACTGATTGCTCCAAGTATGTTCAAATATCTGTTTATTTTCTTCAATTTCCAGTTGATAGACTCATCGATCTACTGGCTTAAATCTTTCAGGAATAAAGTTTAATTGTATTGATGTGGTTTTTGCAGGGTGCAGTGAGTCCGTGATGTTTATGGATGTAATTGGAAGATTAGAATCATATATATCTAGATTACAATAATCATGGAGAACACTATTAATTATGTTTGAGAAAGACATGTATGACTGTATATGTCTCTATGATTTGTCTTGCATTTTCAAGTAAAATAGTGTTCCTGTTATCTTTGTAATGTCATCACCTTTTTTATATACCTCCCTGGCTCTCTCCTTTCTATATACCTGTCATTTTCACAGCACTTGCCAATTAAAGGCATGTAGATTCACAGCGTACTGGTGCATTATCTGTCTTCTGGTGGATCAAAATAAAGAACATTAATAGAAATGGCAAAAAAAATATCTCTGCGTATACACACATGAAGGAGGGAAAGTTTCTTGTGATACAAGTGAAATTTCTTTATAATCAATATCCTACTCAAATTCATGGTTTTCAAATCCTACAAAATAAAGTGTAACGTTGATATATTACTTGTACATATATAATACTAAAAAAAATAGGGGTGAAAGGTGTTTAGGTGGCTGTTTTGATATCAATTTTGTGGGGGTAGGCACTGGCTTAACTTATTTGGGTCTCTAAGTAAACAAAAAAATTATAGCCCATCGTTTTTATAACTTAAACCAAATCTCAATCTATTTCTTAATGCGTCTCAGCTAATCACTAAGATAAATATTAAGTTTGATGAGGTTTTGATCTCCCAACGTATGTGAGACTCAAAGGTAGAGTTCATATGAAGCAAGAGGATTGTCGAGTTTATATAAAAGAGGAGAGTTGGGTGAGTTTCATCCATGAACGATGTGGTATATCTTTAAGTAGTTTTCAAGATAAAATGAATGAAAGGTAAGCCAACAGATGGGAACATGAAACACTTAGTTTGATAAAACAATGCTTTTACCATTGGACAAAGTTCCAACACGTCATTATAACCAAAGAAATATGTATATATACATATATAGTTAATAAAATGAACTTTAAAATTGGAGCCCTTTAGAATTTGGGGCCTAAGCCCTTGTTTAGTTTCACAAAGGGTATAGTCCGAGTCGGACCTGGGTCATGTTAAAACAATATATATAAAGCTGACATGAGTGACCAAAAATAGATTAAAATACGGTAACATACGCATTGGTCTAAAAAAATCACAAGTGCATGATAGATTGTTCATACGAAATTTAAATTGAATAAAAATGATATGAACACAACAAATACAATTATTTGCAACATTTTTCAATGATCCAGTCACACTCTTGATTTTGAACATTCATTGAGACTCTACACATGTTTTATTCTAATTAGTTGTTTTTGGGTCCATATTTATTTTACAAATTTCTTCTCAATAGAAAAATGAATCTAACTATTTTATTTAATAATACCGCATAAATAAATTTTGAGATACCATTTAAAATAAATTATGTAGAATTTACAAACATTATGAGCACAAAAACACAAAATACCTAGTATTTACAAATATTATGAATATAACTCATAATACAAAGAACTATCCTTAAATTTATAGATAATTGTTCATGTAAACACAATTTTATTTATAAGTGATCTTTGATATAAATACAATTTAAAGTTTAGTAGTATTAAAGAATGTTGTTTTTTTTAGCAAATAAAGATTTTATTCCAAAGACTAGCAAAGAGCTAGAAAAATAATTAGGGATCAAAAAGGGTATTTTGAAGCCAAACATTCCAAGTATTTACATTTTTCTTATTTCTATTATTATATCACCCATAAGTAGTAACAATAACTTTCTCCTCAATCAATCTATTTGAGAAGTTCATCGATTGGAATACCTAATCATTTCGAAATCGCCAATTCATCCAAATTTTCGTCACTATAATCAGATCCACAACTTTCTTTTTCGGCTTTAATATATTCATCCTGTCAACCCATGACAAATCTCTGCAACGTTAATCATAGATGGGAAAGAAAGATCTAACCACTTAGAAATAACCCCCACAACCACCACCACATACACACATGCACATACTAGTACTATGATGTACCTGATGAAGTCTGAGCGAATCAATATGCTTCCTCGTATCTCCCGCCGAGAACTTACCATCCACTACAAATTCTCATTCCTATCTATTACGCTCCTAATACAACAACACGCCTTGAAACCTGGACAACAATCAGTCATAACACCTTCACACACAAAGGATCGCCAATCTCACACCTATGTCGAATCCCCCCATCTATCGGCTACAAGTGTAACATTCATAAAATTCATGAAAATTTTAAATTTTTAATTAAACCCAAAACCATCATTGTTTATGAATTGTTTTCAAAATATGTTTCAACATCAGATAAATCCCAAGATCATAAGACAAAAACATGTGGATTTGCACAATCATGTCTTCGCATTCCCACGATCCTCTGAGGTACCTAAAACATAATCCAAAACTATAAGCCCAAAGCTTGATGAGTTCCCCCAATATACCGATACATAACAAATAGCAAATATAATAACAACATGTACGGTGTCCACGATTTAATAGCCTGGATTACCCCTGATCCCACATCATAATTATGGCTTGCCCTTGGCCCACAGCTTATGCCTGGCTTGCTCCCTGGCATGATCAGTCATTGGACTGAATGCCACCAATCGCTCAGTACGGGTCTGGCATGCCCTTCCCAGCTCTCAGCTCGTATTTGGAATACTCATGAGTCCATCGTATGAGTCTGACATGCCCTCCTTGGCCCAGCTCATATCTGGCATACTCTAGGGTTTGTTGGCTACAACACAATGCACTACTACCTCAACCCAACCCACACAATATGTCGACATATAACATATAATATCATATACAGATAAACATGTAATATCACAGGCAGTCCTATTGATCTACTAGACTAGCATATCAAGACTAGCATTCATATCTATATCATACTCATCATATCAACAATATCAGGTTGTCAAACCAATGGGCTTGCCTTGGTGCCTTCGACTAAAAAGTATAGTGAGGAAAACTCTCCTCACAAAGTCAAACCACACTAAAACCTTTAACTGCTGGCTCACGAAAAATCTTGAGCTGTCACAACAAACAAACATATAATTAACAACTAGATTACCATAATTTACTAAGGATTCATACTTAGGGTAAATGGCCACTTTACCCTATCCCTAATTAGGCTATGACCCGGGCCCAAAATTCTTGGTCTAAGAAGGCCCAACAATAAATAATCGCACAAAGCCAAAACTGGGCCCAATTTCCCAAATAAGGCCCAACTCCTATTGGGGCTTTTCTCTAAGCTTCAATACTTTACTTAGCCGAAAATGCTCAGTACTCAGATTGTCGAATAAAGGCCTGGACAGTTAGGCCCAAAAGGTGGCCCAACTTGAAGCCCAAGCTAGCAAAACCCCAATAGGTTGAGTACGCAGGGCGTACTCAGCTGTACGTTCAACATACCCGCCTTGACCAGAAAGCGTGCCGCTGACCACCTACGCCTGATGTACTCCTTGGTTTGCATTACGTGCATTGTGGCCATGCACGTCTTCATTAAACTGTTAATACATCACGTCCAGACATCCCAAATCAAATCTACACCTAAAAAGGTGTCCCAAACCAGAAAGTTGGAGTTATGCATGCCCAATAAATTGTAACGACCCAAAAATCAAGGGTAAAATTTTCATTTTTCAATACTGTCAAAACATATATGTCTTTAAATCCAAACATTCCAATAACATGATTAATCAAAAATATTCATCAGAGTTCGTCCCAAAATCATATATTGCGGAAACACGGTTGTGTGCACTGTGATCAAGCTGAGCCCTTCCTTTCCAAACAATGATACCTGAAACCATCAACAAAACTGTAAGCATGAAGCTTAGTGAGTTCCCCAGAGCATACCCATACAATCCACATAATCACTTAATCCGTATAAGCTATAACAACACATAACCCATATCAATCACATAAGCCATGCATATGAACATATAAGGATGTCGTGAGCTCCTCCCAGGGTCTTTATACCGTCATTCCATGGGCTCCCCTATGGTCTTTACCTAGGAATGTCATGGGCTCCCCAACATGGTCTTATATCGAACTGCTATGGGCTCCCCCGGGGTCTTCCATGTAATAACCACATAATGAACTAGTATATCATATACCACAGAAGTATCTGTCATACCACCTAACAAATACATAAACATATAAGGATTCTGTGGGCTCCCCCAGGGTCTTATACCATCATGCCATAGGCTACCCCACATGGTCTTTACATAGAAATGTCATGTGCTCCCCCACATGGTCTTATATCGAACTGCCACGGGCTCCCCCGGGATGTTCCATGCAATAACTTTTAATCACTAGCATACCACTTAGCATAAGGCTAACTACTATACCACATATCTCTACTACAACTAGTGTACCACATAACATAAAATGGGCCGGCCTTATTGCCTTCGACCCATTAGTATGGTGAGGAGACTCACCTTACACTGCTGAAGTCCCGTGGATAAACCCTAGCTGCTGGTTGACAGGTTCCCGAATTGTCGATCATCAAAACCAAACCCAATTAATAATTGGGTTCCAATACACAACCATATTCCACACTTAGGGTAAATGGACCATTTTACCCTTAACCTAGCTTGGTTCAAAACCAAGGGCCAAACTCACACCCTGAAGGCCCAAAAGCCCAATAGTCAACCAAGGCCTAACATATGGCCCAATTTTCCAAATTCGGCCCAAACCTCTACATGGACTTATTTTAAGGCCTAACCAATTATTCTAGTCCAAACAATTGGCATTTTGATGGCCCATTAGCTAATAATCCTCAAGGCCAAAATATGGCCTACTTATGGCCTAATTTTCCAAATTGGACCCAAGCCTCTCTAATGGGTATTATCCTAAGCACAATAATTTCCCTTAGTCCATAAATATGTTCCCAATTGGCCCGCAAAGGCCCACAACAACTTAGTCTAATAAATGGCCAACAAGCATCCAAACCCAATTAAGATTTTTCACATAAAATGACGATTAGGGTTAAGTGTTCCAACTTAACCCATTAAGGACTTAATCCATTAAGTCCAAACATACAATGAAATTGGGCTTGAGTCAAAATGCGGGTCCCGATAAGTCCAAATCAGCAATCCCAAAATTAGGGTTATCTAAACCCTAATTAGGGTTTCCAACCCAATCATAGCCCAATAGCCCCAAAACTAAGTCCTTATATCAATTAGGGCTTCATTAGGCCCACTAGGGTCCCATAAGGCCCATTAGGGTTTCATAAGGCGGGCACCACCCACTACCACCTCGGGTAGTGGTTGTCGACGATGGTTCACGGCGGCGGCCACCACCTCACAGTGGTGGTTATGAGTTTCTTTTATTATTATTCCAGCACGATTACACTTTACAAAGAAAAACCTAAAATAATACACACACACACTAATACAAACACACACAAAACAACCCTAGTAGTGGCCGACGTGTAACGATCGTCTTCCGAGGTATAAATTTATTTAGATTCCCAAGTTTTATGTGGGGTTATAATAGAATTGTGTATAGGATTGGGCCTCTTGTTTTGGGCCAAGCCATAGTCTTCCTATAAGCCGTACGCGAGGCGTAAACCCGTTGTACGTTGGGCGTAGTGACTTAATGAAACGCGGGGAGGAAAAGCGTACGTGCAGTGTACCATATGGTACGCCCAACGTACGCGGCCAGAGGAAAAACCCTAATTTTAGGGGTTTAAGGCTATATAAACCCCATTATAGCCTCCATCCCTGTTTTCCCATCAGCCTCCTCACTCTTAGAATACCCTAGTTCGTCCCTTTCTCCATGTTGTGTCTGTGTTTGATCTTTTGAGCTCATTTTTGTGAAGAAAAGTTGGGAAGAAGAAGAAGAGAAGTGGAAGAAGGAGAACTTGAGCACCTTGAGCTCATAGATTTGGGTTCATTCACTCATTTGGCATTCGAAAGAGGTATAAAGCTTCCAACTTTCCTCTTGTAAGCATAGATCTAAGAGTTTTTGGAAGTTGGACTTTTTAGGTCCAAAGGAAGGACCTTTATCATGCAACTTCGTTTCCGGAGCTTGGGATTGCTATCCTTGAAGCTCAAGTGCCCCCATAGCAATAAAGTTTCGATTTTTGAGGCTCTCATGAAGCCATGCATGAGATCTAGCCTCCTTCTTGGTTATAAATGGTTGTTTTTAGAAGTTTGAGTTTAAGAGAGTATTGTAAGCCATCAAGTAAGAAACTTTATGGTTTCAGACGTAGGATAAGACCTGGATCTAAGATTTTAGCTTTTGACCCGGATTATTAAGCACTTAATGAGACTTTGGCTTAACAGGGTTGTATGCTGGACGTACAAGGAGGTACACGCCGCGTACCAGCCAGTAGCCAGTACGCTCAACGTATCTCCGTGTACGCCCCGCATACGCTACCAGTTTGGGCTTCGAGCGCTTGGGCCTCGGTGTGGACTGAGTTTGGGATTTAGGGTCTTTGGGCTTTAGTGGCCTTCAGAATTCTGTATTATGGGCCAAAGCTTACTATTGGGCTTGGGTAAGGCCCAATAAAGGGCTTTGGGCCCAATGGAGAAAATTGGGCCATTAGTGGGCTTTTAGTGGGGCCATGGATGGGCTTAGAAGGAATTGAGGGTTTTGGGCCATGTTGTGACCCATGCCATAACATGGGTAAAATGGTCATTTTACCCATAGGAGAATCCCTATTCTCATTTAGTATTTTACTCCCCATGATAGTTGGGAAGCAATCGGAGCAACAGTCGGGGATTTCTCATTCAGGAGTTCAGCAGTCAACATCACGAGGTGAGTTTCCTTCTAGTAGGAACGGGTCTAAGGCCACAATGTCGGCCCGTTTAGCTAGCAGTAGTTTCCAGAATTCGGTATGATGCAATAGTTAGTATGTTTAATGCCTTCGTGGCTCAGACAGGATTTATGTGTTATGTGTTCCGGGCTATGGCTCGATGCAGTATACAGTTTATGTGTTCATGCTAGTTGATATGTTTATGCTATGCTATGTTATGCTCAGTCAGTATCCGGACTTCGGTCCGATGCAGGCGACAAGGTCCCAATCAGCTCCGGATTTCGGTCCGATGCAGTTAGTTCCGGACTTCGGTCCGATGTAGCGGACAAGGTCCCAGTCAGTTCCTGACTTTGGTCCGATGTAGTTTCCAGACTCCGATCCAATACAGAGGGCAAGGCCCTGGTTAATTCTGGACTTCGGTCCGATGCAGTTTTCGGACTTCGGTACGATGAAGTGGGCAAGGCCCAGTATGTGTTTACATGTTATTGTATGGTATGTGGTAGTTTGGGGGAGCTCACTAAGCTTCGTGCTTACAGTTTCAGCTTTGGTTTCAGGTACTTCCGCAAGCAAAGGGAAGAGCTCGGGTGGATGGCATCGCACACACCACAACTTCAGTATTTGTCCTGGGAGTATGTTTTGATTCTTAGTTTGACTTGATACAGTTGTTTCACGACATTTTATTATGATTTGAGATATTTGACGTATGGTTTTGTGATATGTTGTTCAGTATATGATTTTTATTATTATTAAAACAAAAAAAAAGTTTGGCTCGTATTTTTGGGATGTTACACGAAAGTGGCATATGGTGGCAGCCACCACCTCACGGTGGTGGTGGTGGCTTTTTCGGCCAAATAAACCCCACACACAACACATACCCGTACATAAATACACCCCACGAAGATTAGCACAATACAACAGCATACCCTCCCGTTGCAAACTACGAACTCAGCCACATTGGTGGCAAGTGACAACCGGAAATACCACAGAAGGTGGTCACTCAAGGCTTAGGGTGGCGTCGGGAATAGCTAGGTGTAGCACCACTGGAACGGAGAAGAGATGTGACTGGGAGCGACGGCAGCGGCACTCACAATGTCACCGGCAGCGGCTAAGGCGTTTTGATGGCATAGTAGCTGCGACAATGCAAAAGTGGGACGGTGATACTCCTATTCCCGACTTCTCTTCTTATTGGAAATGACAGTAGCGACAACAACAAGGTGAAACGGGTTGTAGTGGCATCGCGAAGTGAGGCAGCAGCAAGCGGTCGTTCGGCTCTTCGTTTGCTGGAGAACAAGAGGGAGCGGGCGGTGCGGCGCCAGAGACTAAAGAGGGTAGTGGTTGTAACAGCCTCTAGGGTTACGGTTTGTTTGGAGGGTTTATATAACCATGTCCTACAACTTGTTGCTATATTGGCATGAATGGCCCCTCAGTCTCCCTTCTTTTTCAAAACAAGTTCACAAGTTACCCTTTTAACCTCAACTTCCGAAAACCATTCCAAATCAAGTCCAAAATGTTACTAATCAGCCCCTACCTCCATAAATCCTTACATATCTATTTATTTATTAAATAAACTAAATGTTACAACTCTCCCCCACTTAAATTAGATTTCGTCCTCGAAATAATTCTTTACCTGCCGACAACTTGGACGACATAGTCACAACCACAAGCATACCATAGCCTCTCTAAGGGAACCAAAACCGACCCCAAAGGGTTTTGAAACCCGAATATGAATGAATTCCTTGCAACATGATCGCTTGTACTCCGTCTGAGATCTATAGTCTTGAGATGGTCTGCCTCCTTGATCGATCGCCCGCATCAAATCATTGTCGAGTGCATTGTACTGGTCTCCCAAATGGCTATTCAACTTATGACATTATTTAGTCCAACAGTAACCAACTTAGTATACGCCCCGAATGACAGGCAACCCTACACACGGATCCCAAATCACTGAACCCATTTTGACTCTTCTGGCTACCACTTGCTGCTTTTTGAATGTCGCCGAGACCTCTCTAATCTCACTTTATTTGTCAACTACTCAGAATATCAGACACCTAACTGATTGTTGGGTCAAAAACACACGTAGCAGTCCCGTGCGACCTCCGAAGGATACATTGTCTAACTATAACTACACTATCTTTACAACCACTCATGGCTCCTTCAATCCATTCGATCCATCGGATCTTGATAGGCTGACAACCTGTCGCCACTGAATCCAACGCAAAAAGGTGAATGCTACCAGAATAATTGTAGTCTTACATCACAAGCGGTCTCCTTCGACCTACCATTCCCTGATTCTAATTATATTGTGACCTTCTCACCACCTTGTGAACTGGCCCACACTGGCCTAAGCCATCCGAACGAATCCATGAATATCACAGCTACCCTACAATATGTCTTTATCTCCCACACTATTTGGTTGTTGTGAATACTACAGCTCCTCGTAGTCTCACAACACTTTCCACACTATCTGGTTAGTAGTGAATGCTACGGTTCCCTCGTAGTCTTACAACAGTTTCACCCTACTAACCATGAGTGAATGATACGGCTCCTCCGTAGTCTTACAACACTTTCATCATAACTAAAGATTAGTGAATTCTACGGCTCCCCCGTAGTCTTACAACACTTTCACCCTACTGACCATGAGTGAATGCTACGGCTCCCCCATAGTCTTAAAACACTTTCATCATAACCAACCATTAGTGAATGCTACGGCTCCTCGGTAGTCTTACAACACTTCCATACCATTTGACCATTACTGAATGCTATGGCTCCCCCGTAGTCTGACAACACTTTCATACCAACTGACCATTAGTGAATGCTACGGCTCCTCCGTAGTCTTACAACACCCTCATCCTAACACAATCGTAGCCGAATACCTTACCCATAATCTATTTATTCGAAATGCATGCACAGTCGAGCATGCACTCCACCGAACACCCGAACTGAACTCCATTCCTGTCTGGAGCCCCAACCTGTCTACCCAAATTTTTTTTATCAAGGCCCTAAGAAGACGCAATTCACATGACGGGGAGTCTTACTGGACTTTAAACTGGCACAACCTACAAACCAAATAGCCACTTGGGCCGCCATTTTCCTCGATGAGGATGAGAAACCCATCCCAGTCTCATACATGTCCCTGTCCTGAATACCTGCGCGATTCTCCCCCACTTAGATTCGAGTAAATCTTCATAATACATGAGATTTGAAGGATTCTCGATCCTTCTTACTCTTTAATAACCAACTGTTGACAACTTGCTTCTTGTCTGTATGAGTGTTCTATTACTGGCCCAAATCCCCAAGGACCACGCTACTCCTAAAGATCAGACAAACACTTCCCGAATCCCAGTGAGACTAATAATCTCAGACATCTTGAAATGATGCCCCACCTATATCTTGAAGTCCAAATAACCGATGCCTAGAACAAAGCCTCAACAGTAAACCACTTCCCCTGGCTCTTCTAAAAGTCGGCCCAAGCATAATGGTTGATTCAGCAATCCTGACCTTAGACCTTCCGCATCACGTGTCTGAATCGATCTCAACCATAAACCCAGATACCGTTTGATGCTCCAATCCATCAAAGAGGAAAACTGCCTTTTCTAACCATTTTGTAACTCATGATATGCAAATAGTATACGACAATGTTTGAAGGCATATTCCAAACACAAACAATGAAGCAAACCCATAGATACGCCTACTAAAACCCTTGAAATGAAAAACTCGCTTGTGCATTTTCCCGCAAGAACTACACTGAATCCCCTCTTCCCAACATGTTCCAAATCAATCCCTGCTCTCGAGCTCTAGAAATCATATCACTCAGGGTCTCGTAGCCTGGCACACTCACCAGCTCAATCGTCCACGATGGAACTACAGTAGTTGAAGCAACCTCTGCCCTAAGTTGGGCTACAAAGTACCCCCAAGACCTAATCTCTCATCTCCAAAGTGTAGTAGATCGCACAATCAATCCTTGCCTCCTGATACTAGAGATCCAAGGCGAATTCAAAATCCTGGAAGTCCTTCTGCTAATTGGCTCTCCACCGAAGCTGGGACCAAACCTTGGTCCTTCCCCTTGCGTGCTCATTCGCATTCCACACAACAGCTATCCTCACAGTCTAATCGTAACAATTAATTCTCCTTCCCATGATTCTTAGATTCTCCTAGACTTTCCCTGATTTGAGTATGGATCCAGTGCTTTAAGTAGTACAGGCCCAATACTACCTTCCACACTTATCCATACTTTCCTCCAGGATCATCCTGAATCCTCTAAGTCACCTACTCCCATGATGTACTAAATGTTTGCTAAGCAACAATAAAATATCCACCGAAGCACCTCCTAGGCCCCCTTAGGTTTCCAACCTCACTGAACCGCCCCACTAACTCACTAGAGCATATTCTAGGCTTTCCTAGGTTCCCAACCTTGCCCTGCCATCAGCTGCTGAAAAACTCCCCATGATGTCGGCCATCTACCTCCTGGATATTTTCATATCCACTTAGTAGTTGACTCCCATCACTAAAGAGTTCCACAAAGCACCAAGCAAGCAACATTCGTGTAGTAGCACCCCGATCCAAAGAAATATCATCGAACATTCAACCCACATATCACAACTCATGCTGTCCATATCCATCCATCCTTACTGTCGGCTACCTTATGCATGCAAATTGTACACAAAACAGGATCTAATAGACCGTCGTATAATAGACTCTACCATAGGACCACAACCAGACGAGGAACAGGAAATAAGGCCAAATCAATTACTCTAAGGCTATAAGATCCTAGCCGTATACAATTTTAAAAGCATACACATAGCAGTTACTAATACCAATAAGCATTCTCATTCTAGCATGACATCAAATATTCCCAAGGCTACAAGCACCACATATCAGGCCAACCTATTGTTGACTACTCAGCACTAGCATGCAAGTCTATCAGCTCATACAAAATATACATACATCTCCCCTAACCCTAACTAGCATGAGATTCACATATTCATAAACCAAGTCATAACAGACAACACATGTGGGTATTCTGGGAAACTTACTTGTGCTCGGCTGATTGCATGCACCATACCCTTTCTTATCTTAGAAATTCTTTACTTAAAACATTTTCCTTTTGAAAACTCAACAAATCCTCAGTTTGAGTTCAGACACACCCGAAAGTATGTCTAAATCCCTCAGACCAAGGCTCTGATACCAACTTGTAACGACCCAAAAATTAAGCATAAAAATTTCATTTTTCAATATTGTCAAAATATATATGTCTTTAAATCCAAACATTCCAAAAACATGATTAATTAAAAACATTCATCAAAGTTCGTCCCAAAATCATATATTGCGGAAGCACATGTGTGTACACTTTGATCAAACTGAGCCCTTCCTTTCCAAACAATGATACCTGAAACCATAAACAAAATTGTAAGCATGAAGCTTAGTGAGTTCCCTAGAGCATACCCACACAATCCACATAATTACTTAATATGTATCAGCTATAACAACACATAATCCATATCAATCACATAATCCATACATATGAACATATAAGGATGCCGTGGGCTCCCCCCCCCCCCCCCCAAGGGTCTTATACCTTCATTCCACGGGTTCCCCCATGGTCTTTACCTGGGATTGCCATGGGCTCCCCATATGGTCTTATATCCACTGCCACAGACTCCCCCCGGGGTCTTCCATGCAAGTATCACAAAGACAACTAGCATATCACACATCACATAAACAACTAGTATACCACATCCCACATAAACAACTAATATACTACATATCACATAAACAATGCATATAAACATATAAGGATGTTGTGGGCTCCCCCAGGGTCCTACTCCAGGATGTCATGGGCTCTCCCACATGGTCTTACAATTATGTGTCATTAGCTCCCCCCATGGTCTTTACCTAGGAATGTCATGGGCTTCCCCACATGGTCTTATTTCCAACTGCCACGAGCTCCCCCTAGGGTCATCCATGCAATAACCACATAATCAACTAGCATATCATATATCACAGAAGTATCTATTATACTACCTAAGACATACATAAATATATATGGATGTTGTGGGCTCCCCTAGCGTGTTATAGCACCGTGTCATGGACTACACCACATGGTCTTTACCCGGGAATGCCATGGGCTCCCCCACATGGTGTTATTTCCAACTGCCACGGGCTCACCCGGGGTCTTCCATGCTTAGTGTGTTCCCCCAAAGTACCAACACACTACATCTCAAACGAAGCATGTAAATATGAGCCTTCAACAAGACTGGGTTGCCTTGCATCTAGACTGCACTACAGGCCTTCGGCCTAACTGGAACGCCTCGTAGGGCCTACAGTATATCTGGACCGCCCCAGGTGTCTTGGCCTTCTACATAAAGCATAACTCCCTCAACCTAACCAAAATATGTCGACATATGTAACAAACAAACATAACACATAACCAACAAATACAAATAACCATACAGATCTACGACTGAATGACATATTAGCATAACACTATCCTATGACTAGGATAAAATAATCTATTGGGCTGACATTGATGACTTGACCCACGACTACACTAAGGAAAACTCACATCTCAGTCTGAAAAGATATCTAACAGAACACAGCTCCAAATGACAATTCAACTGGTCACCTAAACACTAAATAATGGCCGATCTCAAATACCACTCAAATTATCTAAAATACCCTTAGGTCAAACATGGTCAAAGGTTTAAGTTCAAAGTAAAAAAACTAGCCGAGTCAACCCTGTCGAGTGTGTTTGACGTACTCATCTGTATGTTGGGTGTACTCTTCTTGGCCCAGGACGGTGTACGCACAACGTACTAATTTGGTACGTGTAGCGTACGTACACAGTCAGCCCCATCTATTATTAAAAGCTTAATACATCAAGTCCCTTTGTCCAAAATCAGGTCCATGCTCTAAATGTCGTCTTTAACCATATAGTGTCCAACTTTATGGTCTTACATGCCCAATAAGTGCTTAGCACTAAAAACCTTTAGTACTTAACCTATTAATACCTTGTAACTCATGCATGGAAGGTAAGAAATGATCAAGAACATGTTTTTATGCTTCTAGACACCTCAAAACTTCTGAAATAGCAACTTAAATGGACTGGAGTAGCCCATAGTGAAAATATCAAACTAATGGACCAAAATGACACAAACTTCATGGCTAACTTAGATCTATGCATAGTTTCATCAAGTTCAAAGCTTTTTACCACCAAATGATGCCAAATTGTGATGGGATTTTGGATTCAAAAAGTGCTACTTCTCCAAGATGATCTTCTCTTCTTCCTCTCTCCTTCAAGGTAACCAAAACACACTCACACACACACAAAGCTTGAGAGTGCTCAAAAGTGGATTAGGGTTTGTTTTGGGACGTAGGTAAGCTGGTGGCTAATGAAAGAAGGCCGGTTGCGGACTTAATGATGTTCAAATAGGATCCAAACCCTAAAAATTAATGTTTGGGGATCATGCATGGATGCCCTGCATACGCTTGGTATGCCCACCGTACATGACCTCAGCCCAAATATTTCCAAAATGCCATTGTAGACCATCTTGCAACATTTCTCATACACAAGGGCTAAATACAATAAATCTTCATACTTAGGGCTTAATTTGGAAATACTTCATCGTCAGGATGTTATAGAAGTACAAATTTAAGACTTAGCTTCTGATTGAGTGAATTCCATGGGAAATAGTGACCTCGAAGCCTCAATCGCGATTATTAATTGGTTCCAATGCCTAAATCCGAATCAGTTAATCACTATTAGCGAGAACCAAAGTGTCGTTGCCTTTTCCCAAAATATTTATGATTCTCGCTGCCACTTACGTCGTTTCCTTTCTCGCATGTTAACCTATTTGGGCAAAAAAGTGATCATAACCTTTTATAAAATTGGGGAAAAAGTTGGGCCTAATATTTGGGTAGGCCCTAGTCACAAGCACATTCTAAACATCCCTTGGACCGGCCACACTTATAGCTTATATTTTGTTGTTTCTTAACTTCTTTGCATTTGATCTTTTTTTTTCATTAGCTTTTATCTTTATAAAATTATTTCTCCATCCAAAAAGAATGATAACACTTGGCTAGTAAATATAATAAAATAATAAAAAAAGAGAGTATTAAGTCTATCCCTTGTCAACACTTAGACCTTATAATTACTTTTAATACTTGATTCCTCATGCAGTTTTATTATTTCACAATAAATTTTCTACAAGTTCAAAATTTGTTGATCCTGTTTCTGCCTATAGAAAAACACTTTTAGATCTTTTTTTTTTTGCTATATATTTCTACAACTCTATCAGTTAAACGTGTTTCTACTTATAAAAAATATTTTGTTTTGTTTGTCCTAGGAAAAAATTATAAAAGTTTTTCATGTGATTTATTATACAGTACATAATTAAAAAAAAATTAGATCTTTTAGTCGGTACTATCAGAAATGTGTAGGTAAACCAGACATAGGAAACCTTTTGCGAGCATTTTCCGAGGGACAATTTTCGGACAAATATATGTTGAATATATGTTGTTCGAAGTACCAACTGACTTCACACACAACTCATTTTCATATAATTATGAGTAATTATGAGGCATTTGTGACTAAAAACTAAGCATGACACTAATTGGTGACAATGTTTCGGAAACATTTCCGACAAAATGAGCTCACAGATGCAGATTAAAAAAATTGAGGGGAGCATTACAAAGTTATCTCATAAAATCGGCGAAACCACAAACCCAGTGTTGTTTTAAACCTTATGTATCTACTAAAAACATTGTAATATGTATTAAAAACTTAAATATGTTGATTATACTAAATATCAAGATATAAAAACAATATCTTTTGCTACAGAAAAACAAAATCATTTTGGGTAAACTCTTTAGTCATCTTCTTTAATTTACTAATATATTTTATTACTTTCATTTATTTACTCTTTCAATTATATATGCCTACCGACTGCCAGATATGCAAGTGAGTAATGTTGGTGTACATCGTGTCTCGAGAAAAAACAAAATGCATTTATTGATAATTGAAGATAATAAAGTCCACACGGCCGCATATATATGGTCGGCATTCACAGTGATACATTGTTCGCCATATATTTAAAACCGAATTCCGTCGTTTTTATGAAGTTAAATGAAATGTTTACAGTTAATCGGTGAAGATTATACATCAAAGGTGTACATTAAGGTTCCATTAATATCAAATCCAACTTCCAGCTAACCTATCCATTCACACACACACACACATTTGTATAGACAGAAGAAGAATCTTTAATTATAAATACCCTAACCAGTGACAACGTTTGTTGCACCAAACACATTTTGAATAACATAACTAGCAAACATATAAGTTTCCTACAGCTTTAGTGCTCGTATACTTGAAAAATGGCAAGGATGGCAATGATGGTCTTTTGTGTAGTAGTCACTTGCATGGTGGTGGCTGCACCCTATGCAGAGGCTATTACTTGTGGTCAGGTGGTAAGCAACTTAGCTCCATGCCTTGGCTACCTAAAAAATGGTGGTGCTGTGCCATCGGGATGTTGCAGTGGGGTTACCGCACTCAATAACGCTGCACAATCAACCCCTGATCGTCAGACTGCTTGTGGCTGTTTAAAGAGTGCTTACTCAGCTAATTCCGGCATCAATGCTGGTAACGCTGCTGCCCTCCCCGGCATGTGTGGTGTCAACATCCCTTACAAGATCAGTCCTAGCACTGATTGCTCCAAGTATGTTAAAATATCTGTTTATTTTCTTCAATTTCCAGTTGATAGACTCATCGATCTACTGGCTTAAATCTTTCACGAATAAAGTTTAATTGTATTGATGTGGTTTTTGCAGGGTGCAGTGAGTCCGTGATGTTTATGGATGTTTGGAAGATTAGAAGCATATATATCTAAATTACAATAATTATAGAGAACACTATTAATTGTGTTTGAGAAAGACATGTATGACTGTAGATGTCTCTATGATTTGTAGTGCATTTTCAAGTAAAATAGTGTTCCTGTTATCTTTGTAATGCCATCACCTTTTTTATATACCTCCCTCGGTCTCTCCTTTTATATTCCTGTCATTTTGACAGCACCTGCCAATTAAAGGCATGTAGATTCACAGTCTCATTTATATTTAAAAGTTATTTAGAGGATGCTAAAGTTTATCTCACATCATTGAAAATCAATTTGCAAAAAAGAAAATTCACCATATCTTGATGTATAAGGTCATCCGTTATACCCACTACTAACCACTATAGTAGTGAGTGTCACCTCATCACCACATTCAATCACTAAACCTATGGGATACCCACCACTATATATTCTTCCTATTTTTTTATTTTTAAATTATATATATATATATATATATATATATATATATATATATATATATATATATATATATATATAGTAATTAAAATGTAGAGAGAGGTAGAGAGACATGGAGGGGGAAAAAGTTTATTGGGTATTGTTGTTCGTTCTCCCACTACATAATACCATGAATTTTTCCACCACTAGCCACCATTAAGGGTATGGGGTGGTGCTCGCATTTTTTATAGTCACCATTAAGGGTATGGGGGTGGTGTTCACATTTTTTGTTGATGGCCACATAGACCACGAACATGTTCGTTATGAGCATGAGAAGGCCTAATAGATTGTCGTGAATGGCTATCATGGCACCTTCAAACATTCTCAATTTAAAAAACAAATGTGATAAAAAAAGAAAAAAAATCGAGTCATCAATTATTTTTTTGTCATACATATATGATTGTTTGTCAAACTTCAAAAGACAAATGAGTGTATCTGTGTTATCTAAATTAGTATCATCGAATAAATCGTAAAATAAGCTCTTACAGAGACCAAGGTATGTTATTAGAGGGTGTGCGTCCTAATTGTTGGAGACTGATTTATATATCGAAACATCATGTAGTAAGGAGGGTCACCGCTAGAAAAGGGTGTAAGTTGCTACAAAAAATACCTACAAATTTTTTCTGTAGGAAAACACCTTCGCAATAGTGACAAATTTCCTACGAAATAAAGTTGTTCTAATTTAATAGTGAATTTCCTATAAAATAGCTCCAAAAAAAAATTTTGTAGTTAATTTGCTACAGAATAGCTACAAAAACGTAAAAAACTATATTATTTCAAATTTTGTAGGTAATTTACTACAGAAAACCAACAGAAAAGAAATTTTTCATATTTTGTAGGTAATCTATAGTAAACATTTTTATTTCCCTCCTTATTCTTTATATTATTACTAATATACTTTGCTTTATTGATATTATTATTACAATTAAAACTGTAATTTATTTTTATTCTTATATTTATAATTATTGTTTTATTTTTATTATCCTATATCTCTAAACTTATATATAGTTATTATGTTTTATTTTATAAATTTATTATTATTATTATTATTATTATTATTTATTTTTTATTATTATTATTATTATTATTATTATTATTATTATTATTATTATTATTGGAATGAGTCATGAATTTCAATGGTAAATACGACTGTATGTATATATATATATATATATATATATATATATATATATATATATATATATATATATATATATATATATAACTTGCTGAAAAAATTAAATGAAATAAATGACATTCGATCATCCAAAAATTTATAATACAAAAACTACCGTAGGTAATCTGTAAATAAATATCTACAGATTACCTATAGATAAAGGATATCCGTAGTTAATCTGTAGGTATTTACCTACGGATTACCTACAACAGTTTTTATATTTTCTATTTTCCGATGGTCAAATGTCGTTTTTTTTTGTTTCATCTTTTTTCATAATTTCATTATATTTTGCTTACTTAGTTTTGACTAAGTTATACATAATGTTAATGCATGTATAACTGTGTCTACCATTATAACCATTACCCATTCAAAGTTTTATCCTTTTAATTTGTAGAAATGCATGATATTTCCGGTACAAAAGAATATACGGGCACATAAGTAAAAACAATCCCATATGTATGTATTATATTTAGTTTATCATGTATATGTTAAATGATGGTTAATTGTGGTTCAAGAAAAAACCATATATAATTTTTATATTATTTATGATGTATAATAATGAGTTGTAATGGTGCATACGATTGTACGTACGTTTATATCATGTACAACTTGGTGAAATGTTAGCAATCAACATATAATGATGTTGTGAAAAAAAAATTGAATGAAATAAACGCATATGACCCTCTAAAAATTGAAATTGCAAAAACTATCATAGGTAATCTGTAGGTAAATACCTACGGATTACGTACAAATAAAAGATATTCGTAGGTAATCTGTAGGTATTTACCTACAGATTAACTACAACAGTTTTTGTATTCTCTATTTTCCGATGGTCAAATGTCATTTTTTTTTCGTTTCATCTTTTTCACAACTTCATTATATTTTAATTACTTAGTTTTGACTAAGTTATACGTAATGCTAATGCATGTATAACTGTGTGTACCATTATAACCATTACCTATTCAAAAATTTATCATTTTAGTTGTAGAAATGCATGATATTTCAAGTACAAAAGAATATAAGGGCACATAAATACAAACAATCACATACGTATGTATTATATTTAGTTTATCATGTATATGTTAAATGATGGTTAATTGTGGTTAAAAAAAAACCATATATAGTTTTTATATTATGTATGATGTATAATAATGAGTTGTAATGGTGCGCACGGTTGTACGTACGTTTATATCACGTACAATTTGGTGAAATGTTAGTAATCAACGTATAATGATGTTGTGAAAAAAACTTAAATGAAATAAACGACATTTGACCCTCGAAAATTTGAAAATAAAAAAACTACCGTAGGTAATCTGTAGGTAAATACCTACGGATTACCTACAGATAAAGGATATCCATAGGTAATCTGTAGGTATTTACCTACGGATTACATACAATAGTTTTGTATTTTCTATTTTTCGATGGTCAAATGTCGTTTTTTTTCGTTTCATCTTTTTTACAACATCATTATACTTTCATTGCTTAGTTTTGACTAAGTTATACATAATGTTAATACATGTAGAACTACGTGTATACCATTATAACCATTACTAATTCAAAGTCTTATTCTTTTTATTTGTAGAATTGCATGATATTTTCAGTACAAAAGAATATACGGGCACATAAGTACAAACAATTCCATATGTATGTATTCTATTTAGTATATAATGTATATGTTAAATGATGGTTAATTGTGATTCAAAAGAAAACCATATATAGTATTTGTATTATGTATGATGTATAATAATGAGTTGTAATGGTGTACACGGTTGTACGTACGTTTATATCATGTACAACTTGGTGAAATTTTAGTAATTGACATTTAATGATGTTATGAAAAAAATTAAATGAAATAAACGACATTTGAACCTCGAAAAATTGATAATATAAAAACTACCGTAGGCTGTAAATAAATACCTAAGGATTACCTATAGATAAAGGATATTCGTACGTAATCTGTAGGTATTTACCTACGGATTACCTACAACAATTTTTGTATTTTCTATTTTTCAATGGTCAAATGTCGTTTTTTTCGTTTCACCTTTTTCACAACTTCATTATATTTTGATTACTTAGTTTAGACTAAGTTATACATAATGTTAATGCATGTATAACTGTGTGTACCATTATAACCATTACCCATTCAAAGTTTTATGCTTTTAATTTGTATAAATGCATGATATTTCCTGTACAAAAGAATATACGGGCACATAAATACAAAAAATCTCATATGTAAGTATTATATTTAGTTTATTATGTATATGTTAAATGATGGTTAATTTTGGTACAAGAAAAAACCATATATAGTTTTTGTATTATGTATAGTTTATAATAATGAGTTGTAATGGTGCACACGATTGTGCATACGTTTATATCATGTACAACTTGGTGAAATGTTAGTAATCAACATATAACGATGTTGTGAAAAAAATTGAATGAAATAAACGACATATGATCCTCTAAAATTGAAAATACAAAAACTATCGTAGGTAATGGTTGTATGTATGTATTTTCTGAAATTAGATGTTATTTTTGTATTTATTTTTCTGAAATGAGATGGTTTTTATGAATTTATTTGTAGAAAATTGATGCTATTTGTATATGACCCAACTACATCTTTTCGTTTTGACCTAATCGACATGTTTGGAGTTGTCTAATATATAAGTTGGAAGCAATGGTTATTTTCTGTTTTTGTTCTTAAATATTTATATCTCCTCCATCATTCTGATAACTACATAATTTAGTTAATTGCATTTGGTTCTGTTGGAGATCAAACTAGAAATAAACAACAATTTGAATGGAGATTAAACCAGAAATAAACAACAATTTGAATAGTTATAGGAAATATATGAACAAGAAGAAGAATGTTGTAGATCGATCAAGAAGAAAGAGATGTTTTTATGTGCAATAAATAGTCTTTATTAAATCACTTATCATTCTTTACATAAAGTCAAAGACGTATATACATATTAAATGGAAGGGGCATAAACGCAATTAATTGGTATGTTTCTTGTTATAAATGTAAAACTTTATTCTTTCATCACTACTAGTTGTAGATTAGCATAAATTCAATGTTTAAGATGGGAAATACAACAGATTTGAGGCTTTGCATACATTAATGGAAGGTTTTTTAAAGTGAGAATAAAACAAATTGAAGTTGTTCTGTTGGAGCTTAGTGAACCAAATGAATTGATTAAATTTTGCTTTATTTCTTTGTTTTGTAATTACAGGTGAGTAGGAAGACCCAGATCATGTGAATATGTGAATACTTTTGCTTTGTCTTTGTTGGGCTCTTATTGTGTATATATTATAAATGGTTGTACTTGTATAATATTTTGTATAACTCTTCATCAATTCTATTCATATAATTTATCAATTATAAACATATACCTTTTATTCAACACAAAACAAAAAATAAGGGTATATTAGTCATTTTTAGCAGTCAAAACAACCAGTTAGATGTGTAATCAAACAATATGGTTTCAGTCAGAACCAGAACCAGATGCAATCAGAGCTTTAGACCCAGTCAGGCACCGACTCAGACTCGGTCAGCAACTATCAAACGACCCCTATCTACATGTGTTTGTCTTGCTATTTTTAAGTAAATGAGTTGCGACAACAAGTGTCAAACATGTAACAAGCCATGGATCAAAGTCAAAGTCAAATGGATTTGCAAATGGAACAAATGTGAAATGACATGAAATTGAAAGTGCAAGGACAATTGGCGGCTTTTATGAGACAACTCGACCCATCCGGTAATCCACCATGTAGTTCTTAGTTTTTGTCATGACATTGTAATGGTATTTTGAGTATTTGAATGTATGAATCTTATGTTGTTGACTATTTTAACGGCAATATATGTAATGATATTTGACTATTATTATAATTTTGTTTGCCTTTTTTATTATTTTTTTGCATTAATTTTTAGCAGAAAATTCGGATTTGTTTTAAATTATAAATTTATATAGCACCAAATTTTTGTCAGAATTGTATTTAATAAAAACTGGCAAAAAAATCATATAAAAATTTGTAGGAAATAAATATTCTGTAGGTATTCTATAGGAAATAAAATTCAATAAAGTTTGTAGGTATTTTGTAGGAAAAGCAGTTGGTAGGTATTATGTTGGATAATTAGTTGGTAGATATTATGTAGGAAAATAATCCGTAGGTGCTTTGTAGGTGATCCATAACAAATAAACCTATATGTATTCTGTAGGTACTCAGTAGCAAACGTGTTCCGTAGGCGTTCCGAAGGTAAATTTGTAACAGAATATTTCGTAGGAAATGCGTAGGAAAGTTTGTAGGTAATTTGTAGGAAAAAATTACCCACGAGGGTTTTTCATACAATCCGTTTTTTGTAGGAATTTTGTAGGTAACGGCTTTCTCCAACTGATTTCCTACAAATACTGACGTATGTAATTCGCTAGTTTTCTAGTAGTGGGTCAATGCCTGAGGCATGAAATATCTTTAAAGGCCTAGGACGAGCCAGATAAAATGGAACGGTTATCATTACTATACGTTTTTATTTTTAAATAGAAATATATAATATAAAAATTAGGCCTTGTGCAACTCACCACTTTGCCCCCCTCAATGCCTCCCATGAGGAGGGTTTACCTGCTCGTTATCAACGATGATAAGATGGTGTTGGAAAGCCCAATAAGATGGTGGGAAAGTGATGAACAAAGTGAAAGAGGTCACCTATTTCTTGCCTGAGAAACAGAGACAAACTAGGAATGGAGATTAGAAACCAACGTATATGTGGGAGATGATGAAGTAGGAAACGGTCCCTTTCTAATGATGGTGGAGCGTTCGTTTCCATTCACTATAAGAAAAAAAATACATAGACTGCTTAGGTCTGCAAGAAGATTTTAAAGACCGTCAACAAAAAAATTGTATAAAAGATAGTGCCCCAAAAATGAAAGCACAAATAATTTCCTATCGAAGTAGGATAATCTATTGGTGGTTAATCCTTAGGTCAAAAAAGTTTGAAGTGAGAGTGTGGTCTACAAGAATAGCAGCATATTAGTTTATCATCTCTAGCGAACAACACATTATAATTAAAAAGATTCATTGAAAGAATATAACATCACATACACAGAGATTCAAAAACAGAGGAAACTGTGGTAGAGATAAATCAGGTAATTACATTTGACAATTGAAAGAGATACAAAATTCCATGATTAGCAGAAAAACGAAATTCAAAGTTTGATGTTATACTAGAACTAAATCACTATAATAGTCAAACATTCCATATATTATACAATGATATTTATTCGAATTCATTGTATTAGTTGTCAAATTAGAGGCATTAAAAGATACGGGTAATTTCCTTTCAATATAGGATAAAACTAACGAATGTTTAAGTGATTATATAAAAATATTAATTACATGGCATTTCAAAACACAGGTTTAATGACAAGTGGAATATTAAATAAATAAAAAAATTCAGAAAATGTCATGCGTCCAAGTACATGGAAAAGATAACATGTGTCACAAATCATTTTCATTTATATATATATATATATATATATATATATATATATATATATATATATATATATATATATATAATAAATCAAAATTCATTGTTTTTAATTCATAGAAAATAAAGTATAACATTGATATATAATTTATACATATATAAATAGTAAAAGAATAGAGGTGAAAGGTATTTAGGTGGTCGTTTCATATCAATTATGTGTGGGTCAGGGACGAATCAACTAATTTAGGGGCTTTAAGCAAACAAAAAAAATTAGGGCCTTTGGGTTTTATAAGTTAAAGCAAATCCCAAACTATTTCTTAATGCATCTCAGCTAATCTCTTATATAAATATGATGTTTGTTGAAGTTTTTATCTCCCAGCCGATGTGAGACTCAAAGGTAGAGTTAATATGAAGCAAGAGATTGGTCGAGTTTATATAAAAGAGTAGAGTTGGCAGAGTTTCATCCATGAACGATGCAGGATATGTTTAACTAGTTTCCAAAATCAAATGAATGAAAGGTAAGCAAACAGATGGGAACCTGAGACACTTAGTTTGATAAACCATCGCTTTTACCACCAAACCAAGCTCCAACATGTCTTTATAACCCAAGAAATATGTATATATACATATATAATTAATAGAATAAACTATAAAATTGGGAGCCCTTAAGAATTAGGGGCCCTAAGCCATTGTTTAGTTTTGCAAAGGGTAGAGTCGGTCCTGGGTCAGGTGAAAATGATATAAAGCTGACATGAGTGGCCAAAAATGTAGTAAAATATGGTAAGATACCCATTGGTTTAAAAATCACTAGTGCATGATAGATTGTTCATACGAAATTTAAAATGAATAAAATATATATAAAGACAACAAATACAATTATTTGCAAAATTATTCGATGGTCCAGTCACACTCTTGATTTTGAACATTCATTGAGACTGTATATATATGTTTTATTCCAATTGGTAGTTTTTGGATCCACATTTATTTTACACATGTCTTCTCAATAGAAAAATGAATCTAATTATTTTAATAAATAATACTTCATAAATAAATTTTGAGATACCATAGAAAATAAAATGCCTAGAATTTACAAATATTATGAGCACAAAAAAAAAAAAAAAACAAAATACCTAGTATTTGGAAATATTATGAGCATAACTCATAATACAAGTAAGTATCCTTAAATTTACAGATAATTATTGATATAAATACAATTTTATTTATGAGTGATCTTTGATATAAATATAATTTAAAGTTCATTGGTATCAAAGAATGTTTTTTTTTAAACAAATAAAGATTTTATTCCAAAGACTAGCAAGGAGCTAGAAAAAAAAGTTAAGGATCAAAAAGGATATTTTGAAGCTAAACATTCCAAATAATTACATTTTTCTTATTCCTACTATTATATCACCCATAAGTAGTAACAATAAGTTTCTCCTGAATCAAACTATTTGAGAAGATCATCGATTGGAATACCTAATCATTTCTAAAACAAATCATCTAAATTTTCGTCACTATAATTAGATTCACAACTTTCTTTTTCCGCTTTAATATATTCATCATGCCAACTTACAATAGAAGCTCTGTAATGTTAATCGGAGATGGGAAAGAAAGATCTACCTACCTAGAAATTACCCCCTCCACATACACACACATACTTGACGCAAACATGCAAAATGTAAAAATATGAACGGTATCCTCTTGAGTTGAGTGAAAAGTTGAACATAAAGTAAAAAGAACATCAATGTCACGGTTCACATGGTTAACATGAGTATGGATCCAATTTAATTAGAAATATTCTAGACAGTAAGACATCAACCTTAATGAGAGAAAACGTATACTATCTAGTACTATGATGTACTTGATGAAGTCTAAGAGAATCAATATGCTTCCTAGTAGCTCCCACCGAGAACTTACCATCCACCGCTAAATCCCATTCCTATCTATTACGCTCCTAAGACAACGACACACCTTGAAGCATTGACAATAATCCATCGTATGGGTCAGCTAGAACACCTTCACTTACAAAGGATCGCCAATCTTACACCCAGGTAGAATCCCCCTATCTATTGGCTACAAGTCAATCTGAATGAACCTCCAAGCTTGAAGCCTAGGAAATAGGTCCATAAAATTTGAACTACCAAGCTACAATTTCTTCCAAAAGTATGTATTTAGACCATTTCCCAAGATTTTTTGAGCCATATTATGAGGAATAAGCCTATGAACATGCATCTTTTCAAAGAACGTAACCATAGAAGACCAAATTCTACCTTTATTAGGCTTTTGATCAAACTACTTCAATACCCCATTAATACCATGGATATAGGTAATAATCCACTCCCAAAGCAGTTGGATTCCATAAGAAACCTCCATCATCACTTTTTGCAAAAAAAGCTTGATTAAATGCAAACTAACTCGTGACACCCAAACCCCATTTGTCTTTTTCCATTAACACCATGTCCCATTTAATCCAAGTATTACATCAAGATATCATCAATTAAAACAATGACCTATCGATCGAGCATTGGCCTACATACCTAATTCATCAAATCCATAAAAGATGCAGGCGCACTGGTGAACCCTAATGGCATAACCACGAATTTGTAATGAACATAATGAGTCTAGAACATAGTCTTCTCCACATCCTCCTCTTTGACCCTCATTTGATAATAACCGGACCATCAACTTGTTGAACTCCCAGTAATCAATGTACATCCGGTGTGAACAATCCTTCTTCTTGACGAACAAAATCAGTGCAAAGCATGGCGATCTGCTTCGTCTAACAAACAACTTGCCCAACAACTCCTAAAGCTGAGAGGACAACACCTGTATCTCAGGCGATGCTAGTCGGTATAGCGCTTTGGCAATCGGAGCTGCACCAGGGACCAAATCAATACTGAACTCAACCTACCTTTCTGAAGGAACACCAGCAAACTCCTTTGGGAACACATCACCAAATTCTCTAACAACTGACACATCCAAAACTTAAGCCTGCTTCCCAAGCGGGCATCAACCACATAAACAAGATTACCCACACACTCGTGCTGAATATACTACCAAACTTTGGCAGCAGAACAAAAGGCCGATCCCAATCTGGTACCATCTCCATAAACAACTAGTTCTCCCCCACTTGGGGTTCGAACTATCGTCTGCTAACCCTCACAATCGGTCATAACCCTGAATCTACTCAGCTAGTCCATCCCTACAATCACATACACGTCTCCCATGGGGATATGGATCAGATCAATCGAGTAAGGCAACCCAAAAATCTCCAATACACAATCCTAGGAAACACTCAAGGCAGAAATCTCATGCTCGTTGGCGATACAAAAACCTGCAAACAGACACTTCGGCTCTCGAAGATTCATATCGAAAGCCCTACTAAAAGATAGAGATACAAAGGACTTACTCGCACCCGAGTCGAAAAACACAAGAGTAGGCAAGGAATTCATTAAGAAGCTACCAATCAAAAGCGTAAACATAAGCATACCATAAAATAATTGACACAATGATAAATTGAAACATACCAGTCACGACGTTCGGCGCCGTCCTGGCTTCCTCTGTTGTGAGATGAAAAGCACGAACTCGAGCACTCAAGGTCTCCGCCCTTCCCTGGCGGCCATCTATGATCCTCAATGTGGTTGGTGATGGAGCATGCGCTGAACCCGTAGTGAGCAAGGGCCAGTTGGCCTTAATATGGACAACTTGCTCACAGTGATAACAAATCCTGGTGCTCGGTATAGGGTCCTACTGGCGACAATCCTTTCTGCAATGCCCCTCCTTGCCACATTTTTGGCACCCAAAAGATGATTGACAATAAGCATCATGAACCTTGTCGCACCTGCCACAATTACGGCCCCTTTGAACCCCAAATGTCACATCAGCGACCTTGAACCGCTTTGCTGCAGGATGCGCATACACAGAAGCCTGCCTCCTCTCCTTTGCTTGGAGCTCCATCTCAATATCCCGTCTCCTCGCGGTCTCCTAAAGCTCCAGAAGTGTACCATAACGCAGAGTGGGCACAGAATGACGAATTTCTGTCTGGAGTAGGCTTAAGTACCGAGTCATCTAAGCTTGCTCAGAAGTAGCAAATTTAGGACAAAACAGAGCCCTCCTAATAAACATCTTTGTGATCTCAGTTGCCGACTCTGTCCCCTACCGCGGATTCAAATAATCCTAGGCTAGCCTCTCCCTCTCCATCAGTGGAACATATCTCATGAGAAACATCTCAAAGATCTGCTCCAATGTCACAGTAGCATGTAAATAAACACCCCTCAACATTGGATAGCCACCTCATCACAATAATCAGATCCTGCACTCCATTGAACACTGAAGGCTTCGTATTGATGAAGTGTCGGTACTAGAAGGCTCTCTCTCCACAAACCACAATGGATCAACAATCATGGTTGCTACGAAAACAGTAGCCTCAGAAAGTGCCGAATAACGATCGTCAAAAATCTCAATCATAGCAGCCTTGATAGACCCAAACAACTCTGGAATTGATCCCCGGAGAGCGATAACTACCTCAGATGAAATCAACTCCATAATCTGATCCTTAGTTAACCCTGGCCTATCGTGGCCACCCACTCCAACTCCTGAACTTGATCCCCTCATGAGCACCATACTAAAAATAAACCAAAAAAATATCAAACAAGACGCATTTCATATTGTATGATCTATTCTAAATAACAAAACCCTAAGGGTTGTGACGTCCTTGCTATGCATACGGGTCTTGGGCTTCCGGTAGTACGGACCCATACTACCTTCCACACATAACTGTATTTGTCTCAGAAGACCATCAAAACACCCCTAACAACACACACTTGGATACATATACATCTTATTCTCATTCTCTTGAGAAAGGGTAGATATTCCTCAATTGGCCGGATGCTCATACATAAACCCATCCATGAAACTTCCATTAACCTTGCAACATTCGTTTCTGCTAATCATACATAACCCTGGATCCTATTGACAATCAAATACTTGACTCTATCCTAAGCCCTTCAGTAAACAAGAACAAGAAATAAGCTCAAACCAAACATTCTCAGGCTATAGAATCTTATTCATATACAACTATAATTCATACACTAAGCAACTACAGTAATGATGCAATTCCATACAAGAATTAATCCTAGGCTATCAAGCATCACATATTAGGCAATTATATCATGCACTTCCTGAAGATCCCTAGCCGACCACTAGCATGTTTTTTTTACCATAAACATAACATCATATAACAATGTGGATAACTTGGGGTATACTTTCTTGCTTCGACTGATCGTACATGTCGCATCCTTCCTTGGTTACTTATGAAAACAATTTTGAAACGAGTTTCTTTAAACTTGCAGTTCCCTAGTTTGAGTCTAAATTCACACGGATGTTCATCCAATTCTCTCAAACTAAGGCTCTGATATCAACTTGTAACACTCCAAAAATCATAGAAATTTAAAAATTCTAAAATTAACCACCAATCATCATTATTTACAAAAAGAGTAATTGTTTCAATAGTAAAGTCATATCAGAGTGTATCAATAAATCCATATCATGAAAATAGGAAGATGTGCACGATCATGCCTTCGATTTCCCACGATATTCAAAAGTACCTAAAACAATAAACTAAAATTGTAAGCCAAATCTTAGTGAGTTCCCCCCAAGTTCCAACATACTATATATCAAACAAAGCATGTAAATATGAGCCTTGAAGAAGACTGGACTGCGTCGCAGGGCCTACAACCTATCTGGACTGCACTACGGGTCTTCTGCCTGACTGGACTGCCTTGTAGGGCCTATAACATATCCTAACCGCCCCGGGTGTCTTGGCCTTCAGCACAAAGCATGATTGCCTCAACCCAAACACAATATGTCTACACATGTAAGAAACAAACATAAACATGTGACTAGAAATACAGATAACCATATAGATCTACTACTCGATCACATATTAGCATATTACTATCCTATAACGAGTATAAAATAATCTAGTGGGCTAATATTGATGCCTCGATCCATGAGTATAGTGAGGAAAACTCACCTCTTGGTCTGAAAAGATATCTGATAGAATACAACTGCGAACGACAACTCAACTGGTCACCTAAACACCAAATAATGGCCGATCTCAAATACCACTCAAATTACCTAGAATACCCTTAGCCTAAACTTGGTCAAAGGTCAAAGTCAACAAACCATCCAATTCAACCCAGTCGAGTATGTTGGGCGTACTCATCTGTACGTGGGGCGTACTCCGCTTGACTGAAAAGATGGGCCTTTGACCGCATACGCACAACATACTATTTGGTACGCCTAGTGTACATACCCGGTCAGCCCTATCTCTTATTAAGAGCTTAATACATAAGGTCTCTATGTCCAAAAGTAGGTCCAGGCGCCAAATGTTGTCTTTGACCATAAAGTTTCCAACTTTATGGTCTTGCATGTCCGATAAGAACTTAGCACTAGAAACCCTTACTACTTAACCTATTAAGAGCTTGTAACTCATGCATGGAAGGTCAGAAATGATCAAGAGCACTGTTTTATGCTTCTAGACACTTTAAAACTTCAGAAAGGACAGATTAAATGGATTAAAGTAGCTCATACTCAAAATCCCAAACTAATGGAACAAGAAGGACACCAACTTCATGGCTAACTTAGATATATGCATAGTTTCATTAAGTTCAAAGCTTTTTTTATCTCAAGGTGATGCCAAATAGTTATGAGATTTTGAATCCAAGGAGTCTTACTCCTCCAAGATGATCTTGTATTCTTCCTCTCTCCTTCAAGGTAACCAAAACACAGACACACACAAAGCTCAAGAGTGCTCAAAAGCGGATTATGGTATTTTTGGGGATGAAGGTAAGTTGGAGGCTGATGAAAGAAGGTAGGTTAGGGACTTAAGGATGTTTAAATAGGGTCCAAACCTTAAAAATTAGGGTTTAAGGATCATGCACGAACGTCCTGCATATGCTTGGTACGCCCAGCGTATGTGACCTCGGGCCAAATATTAAAAATATGCCACTATGGGCCATTTTGCAACATTTTTCATACACAAGGGCTAAATACAATAAATCCTTATACTTAGTGTGTAATTTGGAAATACCTCATCATCGGGATGTTACAGAAGTACGAACCGAAGCTTTAGCTTTTGATTGAGTGATTTCCAAGGGAAATAGTGACTTCGAAGCCTCAATCCCGATGGTTAATCTATTCCAATGCATATATCCTAATCAGTTAATCACAATCAGCGAGAACCTAAGCGTCGCTCCATTTTCCTAAAATATTTATAATTCTCGGTGCCACTTGCATCGTTTTCTTTCTCACATGATACACCAAATATAGTTAACCTATTTGGGCCAAAAAAGGAGCATAACCTTCTATAAAACCATGGGGAAAAATTGGGCCCTAAATTATGTAGCCCCTATTCACAAGCACATTCTAAACATCCCTAGGACCGGCCATATTTATAGCTTATATTTTGTTGTTTCTTAACTTCTTTGTATTTGATCTTTTTTCATTGGCTCTTATCTTTAGAAAATTCTTTGTCCTTCCAAAAAGCATGATAACACTTGCCTAGTAAACATATATATATATATATATATATATATATATATATATATATATATATATATATATATATATATATATATATATATATTGAGTTTATCGCTTGTGGACGCTTAGACCTTATAATTACTTTTAATACTTTGTTTCTCATACAGTTTTATTATTTCACAATAAATTTTCTATAAGTTCACTATAGAAAACCATTTTTAGATCTATTTTTTTTGCTATATTTTTCGACAACTCTGTCAGTTAAACATGTTTCTACTTATTAAAAAAAACAGTTGTCCTAGGAAAAAGTTTTATATAAGTTTTTCTGTGATTTATTATATAGTGTATCATGATAAAAAAAATTAGATTTATTATACAGTGTATCATAATAAAAAAAATTAAATCTTTTAATCACCATTACAAAAGTATATTGTCACAAATGTATAGGAAACAACTTTACGCGGCAGTTTTCGGACAAAAACAATTTCTTCAGAAAACTATAGATAGGAAACTTTTTGCGAGCATTTTCCAAGGGACAATTTTTCGGATAAATATATGTTGTTGGAAGTACCAAAGAGACTTCACAGACAACTCACACTACTAGAAACTTGGCTTTCAGCTAGGGATCCAGAGAGGGTTTTAATATTCTGTAGCAAATTTTAGGCCTTATAGCGAGCAAATTACGAGAGATATGCGATGGTTTAAAAAATTATTTTATTTATTCAACATAATGCATATTAGAGAGGGTTTAGCGAGGGATCAGCTACGGATCTCGCAACTATTTATCGACGCATTCTTATTCCTCGGCAATCAGTTGAAAACGAAGGCATTTGGCGAGGGTTCAACGAGGGATAAATAAAGTGTCGACTTTTTTCCATCTGGTAGGTGTTTATCGAGGGATTGCCGACGGAGGGTACATGTGTTATGTTTTTTTAATTGACGATCTCTCGCTGAAATTGGCGCTATTCAATTCCAGTTTCACGAAGTTTATGTAAGTTTCCTTCACTCCTAAATCTGTTATATCACTCCATTTGAGCACACATGACTCTCCCTCCCAAATCTGTTTTATCACTCCAATTGAGCACAGATGATTCTCGAGTTGCAGCTTAACCTAATCTCACCTTCTCCGTTCAAATAGATGACGACACCATTGACCAATGCAGCATCCGATTCCGGCAGCCTCCACATTTTTAAAATCTAAAATTATTCTTCGTTAACTTCCGATTCAGGTAAATCTCTTGATTTTATTTGCTTTATTCGTATATTAGGTTAGGTTTACGTTAGCGCTTAATTTCTCCATTTTTTCCTTTTTCAATCGTCATTCCTCTTATATCTCAGCGTTATATATACCCGAATCACCTTGAAGCTTTCTGGTTATTGTGTATCATAGCCATATGGAATACCTTCTTTTTTATTAGCAAATTAATTTCAGGTCTACCATAGATTGCATCTATATAAGAATACACACTTAGAATTAGAACTTGATTTAGGAATTGATTGGTTAATTATTGTTTAAAAGCTATAAATTGGTTAGTTGTTGTTGATCCATGAGTTCTTACAGGTCTAGCCTACACGAATTTATGGAAAAGTAAGTAGAAGGGAATTAAAATGATCATTTCATAGAATTATGAGGCATTTCAGATTAAAACTAAGCTTGATACTAATTGGTGACAATGTTTCCAAAACATTTCCGACAAAATTAGCTCTAATTTTCAAAAGCATTTCCGACACAAATGCAATTGAGTGGAGCATTGCAAAGTTATCTCATAAAATCGGCCAAACCACAAACGCAATGTTGTTTTAAACCATATGTATCTGCTAAAAACATTGTAATACATACTAAAAACTTAAATGTATTGATTATAAATATCAAGATATAAAAAAAATATTTTTTGCTATAGAAAAACAAAATCATTTTGGTTAAACTTTTTACTCATCTTCTTTTACTAATATATTTTATTATTTTCATTTATTTACTCTTTCAATTATGCCTACCGATTGCCAGATATGCAAGTGAGTAATGTTGGCGTACAATTTTGTCTCCAGAAAAAAACAAATGCATTTATTGATAATTGACGATCATCAAGTCCACACGGCAGCATATATATGGTCGGCATTCACGGTGATACATTGTTCGCCATATATTTAAAACCGAATTCCGTCATTTTTATGAAGTTAAATGAAACGTTTACAGTTAATTGGTGAAGATTATACATCAAAGGTGTACATTAAGGTTCCATTAATATCAAATCCAACTTCCAACTAACCTATCCATTCACACACACACACACACATTTGTATAGACAGAAGAAGAATCTTTAATTATAAATACCCTAACCAGTGACAACGTTTGTTGCACCAAACACATTTTGAATAACATAACTAGCAAACATATAAGTTTCCTACAGCTTTAGTGCTCGTATACTTGAAAAATGGCAAGGATGGCAATGATGGTCTTTTGTGTAGTAGTCACTTGCATGGTGGTGGCTGCACCCTATGCAGAGGCTATTACATGTGGTCAGGTGGTAAGCAACTTAGCTCCATGCCTTGGCTACCTAAAAAATGGTGGTGCTGTGCCATCGGGATGTTGCAGTGGGGTTACCGCACTCAATAACGCTGCACAATCAACCCCTGATCGTCAGACTGCTTGTGGCTGTTTAAAGAGTGCTTACTCAGCTAATTCCGGCATCAATGCTGGTAACGCTGCTGCCCTCCCCGGCATGTGTGGTGTCAACATCCCTTACAAGATCAGTCCTAGCACTGATTGCTCCAAGTATGTTAAAATATCTGTTTATTTTCTTCAATTTCCAGTTGATAGACTCATCGATCTACTGGCTTAAATCTTTCACGAATAAAGTTTAATTGTATTGATGTGGTTTTTGCAGGGTGCAGTGAGTCCGTGATGTTTATGGATGTTTGGAAGATTAGAAGCATATATATCTAAATTACAATAATTATAGAGAACACTATTAATTGTGTTTGAGAAAGACATGTATGACTGTAGATGTCTCTATGATTTGTAGTGCATTTTCAAGTAAAATAGTGTTCCTGTTATCTTTGTAATGCCATCACCTTTTTTATATACCTCCCTCGGTCTCTCCTTTTATATTCCTGTCATTTTGACAGCACCTGCCAATTAAAGGCATGTAGATTCACAGTCTCATTTATATTTAAAAGTTATTTAGAGGATGCTAAAGTTTATCTCACATCATTGAAAATCAATTTGCAAAAAAGAAAATTCACCATATCTTGATGTATAAGGTCATCCGTTATACCCACTACTAACCACTATAGTAGTGAGTGTCACCTCATCACCACATTCAATCACTAAACCTATGGGATACCCACCACTATATATTCTTCCTATTTTTTTATTTTTAAATTATATATATATATATATATATATATATATATATATATATATATATATATATATATATATATATATATATATATATATATATATATATATATAGTAATTAAAATGTAGAGAGAGGTAGAGAGACATGGAGGGGGAAAAAGTTTATTGGGTATTGTTGTTCGTTCTCCCACTACATAATACCATGAATTTTTCCACCACTAGCCACCATTAAGGGTATGGGGTGGTGCTCGCATTTTTTATAGTCACCATTAAGGGTATGGGGGTGGTGTTCACATTTTTTGTTGATGGCCACATAGACCACGAACATGTTCGTTATGAGCATGAGAAGGCCTAATAGATTGTCGTGAATGGCTATCATGGCACCTTCAAACATTCTCAATTTAAAAAACAAATGTGATAAAAAAAGAAAAAAAATCGAGTCATCAATTATTTTTTTGTCATACATATATGATTGTTTGTCAAACTTCAAAAGACAAATGAGTGTATCTGTGTTATCTAAATTAGTATCATCGATTAAATCGTAAAATAAGCTCTTACAGAGACCAAGGTATGTTATTAGAGGGTGTGCGTCCTAATTGTTGGAGACTGATTTATATATCGAAACATCATGTAGTAAGGAGGGTCACCGCTAGAAAAGGGTGTAAGTTGCTACAAAAAATACCTACAAATTTTTTCTGTAGGAAAACACCTTCGCAATAGTGACAAATTTCCTACGAAATAAAGTTGTTCTAATTTAATAGTGAATTTCCTATAAAATAGCTCCAAAAAAAAATTTTGTAGTTAATTTGCTACAGAATAGCTACAAAAACGTAAAAAACTATATTATTTCAAATTTTGTAGGTAATTTACTACAGAAAACCAACAGAAAAGAAATTTTTCATATTTTGTAGGTAATCTATAGTAAACATTTTTATTTCCCTCCTTATTCTTTATATTATTACTAATATATTTTGCTTTATTGATATTATTATTACAATTAAAACTGTAATTTATTTTTATTCTTATATTTATAATTATTGTTTTATTTTTATTATCCTATATCTCTAAACTTATATATAGTTATTATGTTTTATTTTATAAATTTATTATTATTATTATTATTATTATTATTTATTTTTTATTATTATTATTATTATTATTATTATTATTATTATTATTATTATTGGAATGAGTCATGAATTTCAATGGTAAATACGACTGTATGTATATATATATATATATATATATATATATATATATATATATATATATATATATATATATATATATATATATAACTTGCTGAAAAAATTAAATGAAATAAATGACATTCGATCATCCAAAAATTTATAATACAAAAACTACCGTAGGTAATCTGTAAATAAATATCTACAGATTACCTATAGATAAAGGATATCCGTAGTTAATCTGTAGGTATTTACCTACGGATTACCTACAACAGTTTTTATATTTTCTATTTTCCGATGGTCAAATGTCGTTTTTTTTTGTTTCATCTTTTTTCATAATTTCATTATATTTTGCTTACTTAGTTTTGACTAAGTTATACATAATGTTAATGCATGTATAACTGTGTCTACCATTATAACCATTACCCATTCAAAGTTTTATCCTTTTAATTTGTAGAAATGCATGATATTTCCGGTACAAAAGAATATACGGGTACATAAGTAAAAACAATCCCATATGTATGTATTATATTTAGTTTATCATGTATATGTTAAATGATGGTTAATTGTGGTTCAAGAAAAAACCATATATAGTTTTTATATTATGTATGATGTATAATAATGAGTTGTAATGGTGCATACGATTGTACGTACGTTTATATCATGTACAACTTGGTGAAATGTTAGCAATCAACATATAATGATGTTGTGAAAAAAAAATTGAATGAAATAAACGCATATGACCCTCTAAAAATTGAAATTGCAAAAACTATCATAGGTAATCTGTAGGTAAATACCTACGGATTACGTACAAATAAAAGATATTCGTAGGTAATCTGTAGGTATTTACCTACAGATTACCTACAACAGTTTTTGTATTCTCTATTTTCCGATGGTCAAATGTCATTTTTTTTTCGTTTCATCTTTTTCACAACTTCATTATATTTTAATTACTTAGTTTTGACTAAGTTATACGTAATGCTAATGCATGTATAACTGTGTGTACCATTATAACCATTACCTATTCAAAAATTTATCATTTTAGTTGTAGAAATGCATGATATTTCAAGTACAAAAGAATATAAGGGCACATAAATACAAACAATCACATACGTATGTATTATATTTAGTTTATCATGTATATGTTAAATGATGGTTAATTGTGGTTAAAAAAAAACCATATATAGTTTTTATATTATGTATGATGTATAATAATGAGTTGTAATGGTGCGCACGGTTGTACGTACGTTTATATCACGTACAATTTGGTGAAATGTTAGTAATCAACGTATAATGATGTTGTGAAAAAAACTTAAATGAAATAAACGACATTTGACCCTCGAAAATTTGAAAATAAAAAAACTACCGTAGGTAATCTGTAGGTAAATACCTACGGATTACCTACAGATAAAGGATATCCATAGGTAATCTGTAGGTATTTACCTACGGATTACATACAATAGTTTTGTATTTTCTATTTTTCGATGGTCAAATGTCGTTTTTTTTCGTTTCATCTTTTTTACAACATCATTATACTTTCATTGCTTAGTTTTGACTAAGTTATACATAATGTTAATACATGTAGAACTACGTGTATACCATTATAACCATTACTAATTCAAAGTCTTATTCTTTTTATTTGTAGAATTGCATGATATTTTCAGTACAAAAGAATATACGGGCACATAAGTACAAACAATTCCATATGTATGTATTCTATTTAGTATATAATGTATATGTTAAATGATGGTTAATTGTGATTCAAAAGAAAACCATATATAGTATTTGTATTATGTATGATGTATAATAATGAGTTGTAATGGTGTACACGGTTGTACGTACGTTTATATCATGTACAACTTGGTGAAATTTTAGTAATTGACATTTAATGATGTTATGAAAAAAATTAAATGAAATAAACGACATTTGAACCTCGAAAAATTGATAATATAAAAACTACCGTAGGCTGTAAATAAATACCTAAGGATTACCTATAGATAAAGGATATTCGTACGTAATCTGTAGGTATTTACCTACGGATTACCTACAACAATTTTTGTATTTTCTATTTTTCAATGGTCAAATGTCGTTTTTTTCGTTTCACCTTTTTCACAACTTCATTATATTTTGATTACTTAGTTTAGACTAAGTTATACATAATGTTAATGCATGTATAACTGTGTGTACCATTATAACCATTACCCATTCAAAGTTTTATGCTTTTAATTTGTATAAATGCATGATATTTCCTGTACAAAAGAATATACGGGCACATAAATACAAAAAATCTCATATGTAAGTATTATATTTAGTTTATTATGTATATGTTAAATGATGGTTAATTTTGGTTCAAGAAAAAACCATATATAGTTTTTGTATTATGTATAGTTTATAATAATGAGTTGTAATGGTGCACACGATTGTGCATACGTTTATATCATGTACAACTTGGTGAAATGTTAGTAATCAACATATAACGATGTTGTGAAAAAAATTGAATGAAATAAACGACATATGATCCTCTAAAATTGAAAATACAAAAACTATCGTAGGTAATGGTTGTATGTATGTATTTTCTGAAATTAGATGTTATTTTTGTATTTATTTTTCTGAAATGAGATGGTTTTTATGAATTTATTTGTAGAAAATTGATGCTATTTGTATATGACCCAACTACATCTTTTCGTTTTGACCTAATCGACATGTTTGGAGTTGTCTAATATATAAGTTGGAAGCAATGGTTATTTTCTGTTTTTGTTCTTAAATATTTATATCTCCTCCATCATTCTGATAACTACATAATTTAGTTAATTGCATTTGGTTCTGTTGGAGATCAAACTAGAAATAAACAACAATTTGAATGGAGATTAAACCAGAAATAAACAACAATTTGAATAGTTATAGGAAATATATGAACAAGAAGAAGAATGTTGTAGATCGATCAAGAAGAAAGAGATGTTTTTATGTGCAATAAATAGTCTTTATTAAATCACTTATCATTCTTTACATAAAGTCAAAGACGTATATACATATTAAATGGAAGGGGCATAAACGCAATTAATTGGTATGTTTCTTGTTATAAATGTAAAACTTTATTCTTTCATCACTACTAGTTGTAGATTAGCATAAATTCAATGTTTAAGATGGGAAATACAACAGATTTGAGGCTTTGCATACATTAATGGAAGGTTTTTTAAAGTGAGAATAAAACAAATTGAAGTTGTTCTGTTGGAGCTTAGTGAACCAAATGAATTGATTAAATTTTGCTTTATTTCTTTGTTTTGTAATTACAGGTGAGTAGGAAGACCCAGATCATGTGAATATGTGAATACTTTTGCTTTGTCTTTGTTGGGCTCTTATTGTGTATATATTATAAATGGTTGTACTTGTATAATATTTTGTATAACTCTTCATCAATTCTATTCATATAATTTATCAATTATAAACATATACCTTTTATTCAACACAAAACAAAAAATAAGGGTATATTAGTCATTTTTAGCAGTCAAAACAACCAGTTAGATGTGTAATCAAACAATATGGTTTCAGTCAGAACCAGAACCAGATGCAATCAGAGCTTTAGACCCAGTCAGGCACCGACTCAGACTCGGTCAGCAACTATCAAACGACCCCTATCTACATGTGTTTGTCTTGCTATTTTTAAGTAAATGAGTTGCGACAACAAGTGTCAAACATGTAACAAGCCATGGATCAAAGTCAAAGTCAAATGGATTTGCAAATGGAACAAATGTGAAATGACATGAAATTGAAAGTGCAAGGACAATTGGCGGCTTTTATGAGACAACTCGACCCATCCGGTAATCCACCATGTAGTTCTTAGTTTTTGTCATGACATTGTAATGGTATTTTGAGTATTTGAATGTATGAATCTTATGTTGTTGACTATTTTAACGGCAATATATGTAATGATATTTGACTATTATTATAATTTTGTTTGCCTTTTTTATTATTTTTTTGCATTAATTTTTAGCAGAAAATTCGGATTTGTTTTAAATTATAAATTTATATAGCACCAAATTTTTGTCAGAATTGTATTTAATAAAAACTGGCAAAAAAATCATATAAAAATTTGTAGGAAATAAATATTCTGTAGGTATTCTATAGGAAATAAAATTCAATAAAGTTTGTAGGTATTTTGTAGGAAAAGCAGTTGGTAGGTATTATGTTGGATAATTAGTTGGTAGATATTATGTAGGAAAATAATCCGTAGGTGCTTTGTAGGTGATCCATAACAAATAAACCTATATGTATTCTGTAGGTACTCAGTAGCAAACGTGTTCCGTAGGCGTTCCGAAGGTAAATTTGTAACAGAATATTTCGTAGGAAATGCGTAGGAAAGTTTGTAGGTAATTTGTAGGAAAAAATTACCCACGAGGGTTTTTCATACAATCCGTTTTTTGTAGGAATTTTGTAGGTAACGGCTTTCTCCAACTGATTTCCTACAAATACTGACGTATGTAATTCGCTAGTTTTCTAGTAGTGGGTCAATGCCTGAGGCATGAAATATCTTTAAAGGCCTAGGACGAGCCAGATAAAATGGAACGGTTATCATTACTATACGTTTTTATTTTTAAATAGAAATATATAATATAAAAATTAGGCCTTGTGCAACTCACCACTTTGCCCCCCTCAATGCCTCCCATGAGGAGGGTTTACCTGCTCGTTATCAACGATGATAAGATGGTGTTGGAAAGCCCAATAAGATGGTGGGAAAGTGATGAACAAAGTGAAAGAGGTCACCTATTTCTTGCCTGAGAAACAGAGACAAACTAGGAATGGAGATTAGAAACCAACGTATATGTGGGAGATGATGAAGTAGGAAACGGTCCCTTTCTAATGATGGTGGAGCGTTCGTTTCCATTCACTATAAGAAAAAAAATACATAGACTGCTTAGGTCTGCAAGAAGATTTTAAAGACCGTCAACAAAAAAATTGTATAAAAGATAGTGCCCCAAAAATGAAAGCACAAATAATTTCCTATCGAAGTAGGATAATCTATTGGTGGTTAATCCTTAGGTCAAAAAAGTTTGAAGTGAGAGTGTGGTCTACAAGAATAGCAGCATATTAGTTTATCATCTCTAGCGAACAACACATTATAATTAAAAAGATTCATTGAAAGAATATAACATCACATACACAGAGATTCAAAAACAGAGGAAACTGTGGTAGAGATAAATCAGGTAATTACATTTGACAATTGAAAGAGATACAAAATTCCATGATTAGCAGAAAAACGAAATTCAAAGTTTGATGTTATACTAGAACTAAATCACTATAATAGTCAAACATTCCATATATTATACAATGATATTTATTCGAATTCATTGTATTAGTTGTCAAATTAGAGGCATTAAAAGATACGGGTAATTTCCTTTCAATATAGGATAAAACTAACGAATGTTTAAGTGATTATATAAAAATATTAATTACATGGCATTTCAAAACACAGGTTTAATGACAAGTGGAATATTAAATAAATAAAAAAACTCAGAAAATGTCATGCGTCCAAGTACATGGAAAAGATAACATGTGTCACAAATCATTTTCATTTATATATATATATATATATATATATATATATATATATATATATATATATATATATATATATATATAATAAATCAAAATTCATTGTTTTTAATTCATAGAAAATAAAGTATAACATTGATATATAATTTATACATATATAAATAGTAAAAGAATAGAGGTGAAAGGTATTTAGGTGGTCGTTTCATATCAATTATGTGTGGGTCAGGGACGAATCAACTAATTTAGGGGCTTTAAGCAAACAAAAAAAATTAGGGCCTTTGGGTTTTATAAGTTAAAGCAAATCCCAAACTATTTCTTAATGCATCTCAGCTAATCTCTTATATAAATATGATGTTTGTTGAAGTTTTTATCTCCCAGCCGATGTGAGACTCAAAGGTAGAGTTAATATGAAGCAAGAGATTGGTCGAGTTTATATAAAAGAGTAGAGTTGGCAGAGTTTCATCCATGAACGATGCAGGATATGTTTAACTAGTTTCCAAAATCAAATGAATGAAAGGTAAGCAAACAGATGGGAACCTGAGACACTTAGTTTGATAAACCATCGCTTTTACCACCAAACCAAGCTCCAACATGTCTTTATAACCCAAGAAATATGTATATATACATATATAATTAATAGAATAAACTATAAAATTGGGAGCCCTTAAGAATTAGGGGCCCTAAGCCATTGTTTAGTTTTGCAAAGGGTAGAGTCAGTCCTGGGTCAGGTGAAAATGATATAAAGCTGACATGAGTGGCCAAAAATGTAGTAAAATATGGTAAGATACCCATTGGTTTAAAAATCACTAGTGCATGATAGATTGTTCATACGAAATTTAAAATGAATAAAATATATATAAAGACAACAAATACAATTATTTGCAAAATTATTCGATGGTCCAGTCACACTCTTGATTTTGAACATTCATTGAGACTGTATATATATGTTTTATTCCAATTGGTAGTTTTTGGATCCACATTTATTTTACACATGTCTTCTCAATAGAAAAATGAATCTAATTATTTTAATAAATAATACTTCATAAATAAATTTTGAGATACCATAGAAAATAAAATGCCTAGAATTTACAAATATTATGAGCACAAAAAAAAAAAAAAAACAAAATACCTAGTATTTGGAAATATTATGAGCATAACTCATAATACAAGTAAGTATCCTTAAATTTACAGATAATTATTGATATAAATACAATTTTATTTATGAGTGATCTTTGATATAAATATAATTTAAAGTTCATTGGTATCAAAGAATGTTTTTTTTTAAACAAATAAAGATTTTATTCCAAAGACTAGCAAGGAGCTAGAAAAAAAAGTTAAGGATCAAAAAGGATATTTTGAAGCTAAACATTCCAAATAATTACATTTTTCTTATTCCTACTATTATATCACCCATAAGTAGTAACAATAAGTTTCTCCTGAATCAAACTATTTGAGAAGATCATCGATTGGAATACCTAATCATTTCTAAAACAAATCATCTAAATTTTCGTCACTATAATTAGATTCACAACTTTCTTTTTCCGCTTTAATATATTCATCATGCCAACTTACAATAGAAGCTCTGTAATGTTAATCGGAGATGGGAAAGAAAGATCTACCTACCTAGAAATTACCCCCTCCACATACACACACATACTTGACGCAAACATGCAAAATGTAAAAATATGAACGGTATCCTCTTGAGTTGAGTGAAAAGTTGAACATAAAGTAAAAAGAACATCAATGTCACGGTTCACATGGTTAACATGAGTATGGATCCAATTTAATTAGAAATATTCTAGACAGTAAGACATCAACCTTAATGAGAGAAAACGTATACTATCTAGTACTATGATGTACTTGATGAAGTCTAAGAGAATCAATATGCTTCCTAGTAGCTCCCACCGAGAACTTACCATCCACCGCTAAATCCCATTCCTATCTATTACGCTCCTAAGACAACGACACACCTTGAAGCATTGACAATAATCCATCGTATGGGTCAGCTAGAACACCTTCACTTACAAAGGATCGCCAATCTTACACCCAGGTAGAATCCCCCTATCTATTGGCTACAAGTCAATCTGAATGAACCTCCAAGCTTGAAGCCTAGGAAATAGGTCCATAAAATTTGAACTACCAAGCTACAATTTCTTCCAAAAGTATGTATTTAGACCATTTCCCAAGATTTTTTGAGCCATATTATGAGGAATAAGCCTATGAACATGCATCTTTTCAAAGAACGTAACCATAGAAGACCAAATTCTACCTTTATTAGGCTTTTGATCAAACTACTTCAATACCCCATTAATACCATGGATATAGGTAATAATCCACTCCCAAAGCAGTTGGATTCCATAAGAAACCTCCATCATCACTTTTTGCAAAAAAAGCTTGATTAAATGCAAACTAACTCGTGACACCCAAACCCCATTTGTCTTTTTCCATTAACACCATGTCCCATTTAATCCAAGTATTACATCAAGATATCATCAATTAAAACAATGACCTATCGATCGAGCATTGGCCTACATACCTAATTCATCAAATCCATAAAAGATGCAGGCGCACTGGTGAACCCTAATGGCATAACCACGAATTTGTAATGAACATAATGAGTCTAGAACATAGTCTTCTCCACATCCTCCTCTTTGACCCTCATTTGATAATAACCGGACCATCAACTTGTTGAACTCCCAGTAATCAATGTACATCCGGTGTGAACAATCCTTCTTCTTGACGAACAAAATCAGTGCAAAGCATGGCGATCTGCTTCGTCTAACAAACAACTTGCCCAACAACTCCTAAAGCTGAGAGGACAACACCTGTATCTCAGGCGATGCTAGTCGGTATAGCGCTTTGGCAATCGGAGCTGCACCAGGGACCAAATCAATACTGAACTCAACCTACCTTTCTGAAGGAACACCAGCAAACTCCTTTGGGAACACATCACCAAATTCTCTAACAACTGACACATCCAAAACTTAAGCCTGCTTCCCAAGCGGGCATCAACCACATAAACAAGATTACCCACACACTCGTGCTGAATATACTACCAAACTTTGGCAGCAGAACAAAAGGCCGATCCCAATCTGGTACCATCTCCATAAACAACTAGTTCTCCCCCACTTGGGGTTCGAACTATCGTCTGCTAACCCTCACAATCGGTCATAACCCTGAATCTACTCAGCTAGTCCATCCCTACAATCACATACACGTCTCCCATGGGGATATGGATCAGATCAATCGAGTAAGGCAACCCAAAAATCTCCAATACACAATCCTAGGAAACACTCAAGGCAGAAATCTCATGCTCGTTGGCGATACAAAAACCTGCAAACAGACACTTCGGCTCTCGAAGATTCATATCGAAAGCCCTACTAAAAGATAGAGATACAAAGGACTTACTCGCACCCGAGTCGAAAAACACAAGAGTAGGCAAGGAATTCATTAAGAAGCTACCAATCAAAAGCGTAAACATAAGCATACCATAAAATAATTGACACAATGATAAATTGAAACATACCAGTCACGACGTTCGGCGCCGTCCTGGCTTCCTCTGTTGTGAGATGAAAAGCACGAACTCGAGCACTCAAGGTCTCCGCCCTTCCCTGGCGGCCATCTATGATCCTCAATGTGGTTGGTGATGGAGCATGCGCTGAACCCGTAGTGAGCAAGGGCCAGTTGGCCTTAATATGGACAACTTGCTCACAGTGATAACAAATCCTGGTGCTCGGTATAGGGTCCTACTGGCGACAATCCTTTCTGCAATGCCCCTCCTTGCCACATTTTTGGCACCCAAAAGATGATTGACAATAAGCATCATGAACCTTGTCGCACCTGCCACAATTACGGCCCCTTTGAACCCCAAATGTCACATCAGCGACCTTGAACCGCTTTGCTGCAGGATGCGCATACACAGAAGCCTGCCTCCTCTCCTTTGCTTGGAGCTCCATCTCAATATCCCGTCTCCTCGCGGTCTCCTAAAGCTCCAGAAGTGTACCATAACGCAGAGTGGGCACAAAATGACGAATTTCTGTCTGGAGTAGGCTTAAGTACCGAGTCATCTAAGCTTGCTCAGAAGTAGCAAATTTAGGACAAAACAGAGCCCTCCTAATAAACATCTTTGTGATCTCAGTTGCCGACTCTGTCCCCTACCGCGGATTCAAATAATCCTAGGCTAGCCTCTCCCTCTCCATCAGTGGAACATATCTCATGAGAAACATCTCAAAGATCTGCTCCAATGTCACAGTAGCATGTAAATAAACACCCCTCAACATTGGATAGCCACCTCATCACAATAATCAGATCCTGCACTCCATTGAACACTGAAGGCTTCGTATTGATGAAGTGTCGGTACTAGAAGGCTCTCTCTCCACAAACCACAATGGATCAACAATCATGGTTGCTACGAAAACAGTAGCCTCAGAAAGTGCCGAATAACGATCGTCAAAAATCTCAATCATAGCAGCCTTGATAGACCCAAACAACTCTGGAATTGATCCCCGGAGAGCGATAACTACCTCAGATGAAATCAACTCCATAATCTGATCCTTAGTTAACCCTGGCCTATCGTGGCCACCCACTCCAACTCCTGAACTTGATCCCCTCATGAGCACCATACTAAAAATAAACCAAAAAAATATCAAACAAGACGCATTTCATATTGTATGATCTATTCTAAATAACAAAACCCTAAGGGTTGTGACGTCCTTGCTATGCATACGGGTCTTGGGCTTCCGGTAGTACGGACCCATACTACCTTCCACACATAACTGTATTTGTCTCAGAAGACCATCAAAACACCCCTAACAACACACACTTGGATACATATACATCTTATTCTCATTCTCTTGAGAAAGGGTAGATATTCCTCAATTGGCCGGATGCTCATACATAAACCCATCCATGAAACTTCCATTAACCTTGCAACATTCGTTTCTGCTAATCATACATAACCCTGGATCCTATTGACAATCAAATACTTGACTCTATCCTAAGCCCTTCAGTAAACAAGAACAAGAAATAAGCTCAAACCAAACATTCTCAGGCTATAGAATCTTATTCATATACAACTATAATTCATACACTAAGCAACTACAGTAATGATGCAATTCCATACAAGAATTAATCCTAGGCTATCAAGCATCACATATTAGGCAATTATATCATGCACTTCCTGAAGATCCCTAGCCGACCACTAGCATGTTTTTTTTACCATAAACATAACATCATATAACAATGTGGATAACTTGGGGTATACTTTCTTGCTTCGACTGATCGTACATGTCGCATCCTTCCTTGGTTACTTATGAAAACAATTTTGAAACGAGTTTCTTTAAACTTGCAGTTCCCTAGTTTGAGTCTAAATTCACACGGATGTTCATCCAATTCTCTCAAACTAAGGCTCTGATATCAACTTGTAACACTCCAAAAATCATAGAAATTTAAAAATTCTAAAATTAACCACCAATCATCATTATTTACAAAAAGAGTAATTGTTTCAATAGTAAAGTCATATCAGAGTGTATCAATAAATCCATATCATGAAAATAGGAAGATGTGCACGATCATGCCTTCGATTTCCCACGATATTCAAAAGTACCTAAAACAATAAACTAAAATTGTAAGCCAAATCTTAGTGAGTTCCCCCCAAGTTCCAACATACTATATATCAAACAAAGCATGTAAATATGAGCCTTGAAGAAGACTGGACTGCGTTGCAGGGCCTACAACCTATCTGGACTGCACTACGGGTCTTCTGCCTGACTGGACTGCCTTGTAGGGCCTATAACATATCCTAACCGCCCCGGGTGTCTTGGCCTTCAGCACAAAGCATGATTGCCTCAACCCAAACACAATATGTCTACACATGTAAGAAACAAACATAAACATGTGACTAGAAATACAGATAACCATATAGATCTACTACTCGATCACATATTAGCATATTACTATCCTATAACGAGTATAAAATAATCTAGTGGGCTAATATTGATGCCTCGATCCATGAGTATAGTGAGGAAAACTCACCTCTTGGTCTGAAAAGATATCTGATAGAATACAACTGCGAACGACAACTCAACTGGTCACCTAAACACCAAATAATGGCCGATCTCAAATACCACTCAAATTACCTAGAATACCCTTAGCCTAAACTTGGTCAAAGGTCAAAGTCAACAAACCATCCAATTCAACCCAGTCGAGTATGTTGGGCGTACTCATCTGTACGTGGGGCGTACTCCGCTTGACTGAAAAGATGGGCCTTTGACCGCATACGCACAACATACTATTTGGTACGCCTAGTGTACATACCCGGTCAGCCCTATCTCTTATTAAGAGCTTAATACATAAGGTCTCTATGTCCAAAAGTAGGTCCAGGCGCCAAATGTTGTCTTTGACCATAAAGTTTCCAACTTTATGGTCTTGCATGTCCGATAAGAACTTAGCACTAGAAACCCTTACTACTTAACCTATTAAGAGCTTGTAACTCATGCATGGAAGGTCAGAAATGATCAAGAGCACTGTTTTATGCTTCTAGACACTTTAAAACTTCAGAAAGGACAGATTAAATGGATTAAAGTAGCTCATACTCAAAATCCCAAACTAATGGAACAAGAAGGACACCAACTTCATGGCTAACTTAGATATATGCATAGTTTCATTAAGTTCAAAGCTTTTTTTATCTCAAGGTGATGCCAAATAGTTATGAGATTTTGAATCCAAGGAGTCTTACTCCTCCAAGATGATCTTGTATTCTTCCTCTCTCCTTCAAGGTAACCAAAACACAGACACACACAAAGCTCAAGAGTGCTCAAAAGCGGATTATGGTATTTTTGGGGATGAAGGTAAGTTGGAGGCTGATGAAAGAAGGTAGGTTAGGGACTTAAGGATGTTTAAATAGGGTCCAAACCTTAAAAATTAGGGTTTAAGGATCATGCACGAACGTCCTGCATATGCTTGGTACGCCCAGCGTATGTGACCTCGGGCCAAATATTAAAAATATGCCACTATGGGCCATTTTGCAACATTTTTCATACACAAGGGCTAAATACAATAAATCCTTATACTTAGTGTGTAATTTGGAAATACCTCATCATCGGGATGTTACAGAAGTACGAACCGAAGCTTTAGCTTTTGATTGAGTGATTTCCAAGGGAAATAGTGACTTCGAAGCCTCAATCCCGATGGTTAATCTATTCCAATGCATATATCCTAATCAGTTAATCACAATCAGCGAGAACCTAAGCGTCGCTCCATTTTCCTAAAATATTTATAATTCTCGGTGCCACTTGCATCGTTTTCTTTCTCACATGATACACCAAATATAGTTAACCTATTTGGGCCAAAAAAGGAGCATAACCTTCTATAAAACCATGGGGAAAAATTGGGCCCTAAATTATGTAGCCCCTATTCACAAGCACATTCTAAACATCCCTAGGACCGGCCATATTTATAGCTTATATTTTGTTGTTTCTTAACTTCTTTGTATTTGATCTTTTTTCATTGGCTCTTATCTTTAGAAAATTCTTTGTCCTTCCAAAAAGCATGATAACACTTGCCTAGTAAACATATATATATATATATATATATATATATATATATATATATATATATATATATATATATATATATATATATATATATATATATATATATATATATATATATATATATATATATATATATATATATATATATTGAGTTTATCGCTTGTGGACGCTTAGACCTTATAATTACTTTTAATACTTTGTTTCTCATACAGTTTTATTATTTCACAATAAATTTTCTATAAGTTCACTATAGAAAACCATTTTTAGATCTATTTTTTTTGCTATATTTTTCGACAACTCTGTCAGTTAAACATGTTTCTACTTATTAAAAAAAACAGTTGTCCTAGGAAAAAGTTTTATATAAGTTTTTCTGTGATTTATTATATAGTGTATCATGATAAAAAAAATTAGATTTATTATACAGTGTATCATAATAAAAAAAATTAAATCTTTTAATCACCATTACAAAAGTATATTGTCACAAATGTATAGGAAACAACTTTACGCGGCAGTTTTCGGACAAAAACAATTTCTTCAGAAAACTATAGATAGGAAACTTTTTGCGAGCATTTTCCAAGGGACAATTTTTCGGATAAATATATGTTGTTGGAAGTACCAAAGAGACTTCACAGACAACTCACACTACTAGAAACTTGGCTTTCAGCTAGGGATCCAGAGAGGGTTTTAATATTCTGTAGCAAATTTTAGGCCTTATAGCGAGCAAATTACGAGAGATATGCGATGGTTTAAAAAATTATTTTATTTATTCAACATAATGCATATTAGAGAGGGTTTAGCGAGGGATCAGCTACGGATCTCGCAACTATTTATCGACGCATTCTTATTCCTCGGCAATCAGTTGAAAACGAAGGCATTTGGCGAGGGTTCAACGAGGGATAAATAAAGTGTCGACTTTTTTCCATCTGGTAGGTGTTTATCGAGGGATTGCCGACGGAGGGTACATGTGTTATGTTTTTTTAATTGACGATCTCTCGCTGAAATTGGCGCTATTCAATTCCAGTTTCACGAAGTTTATGTAAGTTTCCTTCACTCCTAAATCTGTTATATCACTCCATTTGAGCACACATGACTCTCCCTCCCAAATCTGTTTTATCACTCCAATTGAGCACAGATGATTCTCGAGTTGCAGCTTAACCTAATCTCACCTTCTCCGTTCAAATAGATGACGACACCATTGACCAATGCAGCATCCGATTCCGGCAGCCTCCACATTTTTAAAATCTAAAATTATTCTTCGTTAACTTCCGATTCAGGTAAATCTCTTGATTTTATTTGCTTTATTCGTATATTAGGTTAGGTTTACGTTAGCGCTTAATTTCTCCATTTTTTCCTTTTTCAATCGTCATTCCTCTTATATCTCAGCGTTATATATACCCGAATCACCTTGAAGCTTTCTGGTTATTGTGTATCATAGCCATATGGAATACCTTCTTTTTTATCAGCAAATTAATTTCAGGTCTACCATAGATTGCATCTATATAAGAATACACACTTAGAATTAGAACTTGATTTAGGAATTGATTGGTTAATTATTGTTTAAAAGCTATAAATTGGTTAGTTGTTGTTGATCCATGAGTTCTTACAGGTCTAGCCTACACGAATTTATGGAAAAGTAAGTAGAAGGGAATTAAAATGATCATTTCATAGAATTATGAGGCATTTCAGATTAAAACTAAGCTTGATACTAATTGGTGACAATGTTTCCAAAACATTTCCGACAAAATTAGCTCTAATTTTCAAAAGCATTTCCGACACAAATGCAATTGAGTGGAGCATTGCAAAGTTATCTCATAAAATCGGCCAAACCACAAACGCAATGTTGTTTTAAACCATATGTATCTGCTAAAAACATTGTAATACATACTAAAAACTTAAATGTATTGATTATAAATATCAAGATATAAAAAAAATATTTTTTGCTATAGAAAAACAAAATCATTTTGGTTAAACTTTTTACTCATCTTCTTTTACTAATATATTTTATTATTTTCATTTATTTACTCTTTCAATTATGCCTACCGATTGCCAGATATGCAAGTGAGTAATGTTGGCGTACAATTTTGTCTCCAGAAAAAAACAAATGCATTTATTGATAATTGACGATCATCAAGTCCACACGGCAGCATATATATGGTCGGCATTCACGGTGATACATTGTTCGCCATATATTTAAAACCGAATTCCGTCATTTTTATGAAGTTAAATGAAACGTTTACAGTTAATTGGTGAAGATTATACATCAAAGGTGTACATTAAGGTTCCATTAATATCAAATCCAACTTCCAACTAACCTATCCATTCACACACACACACACACATTTGTATAGACAGAAGAAGAATCTTTAATTATAAATACCCTAACCAGTGACAACGTTTGTTGCACCAAACACATTTTGAATAACATAACTAGCAAACATATAAGTTTCCTACAGCTTTAGTGCTCGTATACTTGAAAAATGGCAAGGATGGCAATGATGGTCTTTTGTGTAGTAGTCACTTGCATGGTGGTGGCTGCACCCTATGCAGAGGCTATTACATGTGGTCAGGTGGTAAGCAACTTAGCTCCATGCCTTGGCTACCTAAAAAATGGTGGTGCTGTGCCATCGGGATGTTGCAGTGGGGTTACCGCACTCAATAACGCTGCACAATCAACCCCTGATCGTCAGACTGCTTGTGGCTGTTTAAAGAGTGCTTACTCAGCTAATTCCGGCATCAATGCTGGTAACGCTGCTGCCCTCCCCGGCATGTGTGGTGTCAACATCCCTTACAAGATCAGTCCTAGCACTGATTGCTCCAAGTATGTTAAAATATCTGTTTATTTTCTTCAATTTCCAGTTGATAGACTCATCGATCTACTGGCTTAAATCTTTCACGAATAAAGTTTAATTGTATTGATGTGGTTTTTGCAGGGTGCAGTGAGTCCGTGATGTTTATGGATGTTTGGAAGATTAGAAGCATATATATCTAAATTACAATAATTATAGAGAACACTATTAATTGTGTTTGAGAAAGACATGTATGACTGTAGATGTCTCTATGATTTGTAGTGCATTTTCAAGTAAAATAGTGTTCCTGTTATCTTTGTAATGCCATCACCTTTTTTATATACCTCCCTCGGTCTCTCCTTTTATATTCCTGTCATTTTGACAGCACCTGCCAATTAAAGGCATGTAGATTCACAGTCTCATTTATATTTAAAAGTTATTTAGAGGATGCTAAAGTTTATCTCACATCATTGAAAATCAATTTGCAAAAAAGAAAATTCACCATATCTTGATGTATAAGGTCATCCGTTATACCCACTACTAACCACTATAGTAATGAGTGTCACCTCATCACCACATTCAATCACTAAACCTATGGGATACCCACCACTATATATTCTTCCTATTTTTTTATTTTTAAATTATATATATATATATATATATATATATATATATATATATATATATATATATATATATATATATATATATATAGTAATTAAAATGTAGAGAGAGGTAGAGAGACATGGAGGGGGAAAAAGTTTATTGGGTATTGTTGTTCGTTCTCCCACTACATAATACCATGAATTTTTCCACCACTAGCCACCATTAAGGGTATGGGGGTGGTGCTCGCATTTTTTATAGTCACCATTAAGGGTATGGGGGTGGTGTTCACATTTTTTGTTGATGGCCACATAGACCACGAACATGTTCGTTATGAGCATGAGAAGGCCTAATAGATTGTCGTGAATGGCTATCATGGCACCTTCAAACATTCTCAATTTAAAAAACAAATGTGATAAAAAAAGAAAAAAAATCGAGTCATCAATTATTTTTTTGTCATACATATATGATTGTTTGTCAAACTTCAAAAGACAAATGAGTGTATCTGTGTTATCTAAATTAGTATCATCGAATAAATCGTAAAATAAGCTCTTACAGAGACCAAGGTATGTTATTAGAGGGTGTGCGTCCTAATTGTTGGAGACTGATTTATATATCGAAACATCATGTAGTAAGGAGGGTCACCGCTAGAAAAGGGTGTAAGTTGCTACAAAAAATACCTACAAATTTTTTCTGTAGGAAAACACCTTCGCAATAGTGACAAATTTCCTACGAAATAAAGTTGTTCTAATTTAATAGTGAATTTCCTATAAAATAGCTCCAAAAAAAAATTTTGTAGTTAATTTGCTACAGAATAGCTACAAAAACGTAAAAAACTATATTATTTCAAATTTTGTAGGTAATTTACTACAGAAAACCAACAGAAAAGAAATTTTTCATATTTTGTAGGTAATCTATAGTAAACATTTTTATTTCCCTCCTTATTCTTTATATTATTACTAATATATTTTGCTTTATTGATATTATTATTACAATTAAAACTGTAATTTATTTTTATTCTTATATTTATAATTATTGTTTTATTTTTATTATCCTATATCTCTAAACTTATATATAGTTATTATGTTTTATTTTATAAATTTATTATTATTATTATTATTATTATTATTTATTTTTTATTATTATTATTATTATTATTATTATTATTATTGGAATGAGTCATGAATTTCAATGGTAAATACGACTGTATGTATATATATATATATATATATATATATATATATATATATATATATATATATATATATATATATATATAACTTGCTGAAAAAATTAAATGAAATAAATGACATTCGATCATCCAAAAATTTATAATACAAAAACTACCGTAGGTAATCTGTAAATAAATATCTACAGATTACCTATAGATAAAGGATATCCGTAGTTAATCTGTAGGTATTTACCTACGGATTACCTACAACAGTTTTTATATTTTCTATTTTCCGATGGTCAAATGTCGTTTTTTTTTGTTTCATCTTTTTTCATAATTTCATTATATTTTGCTTACTTAGTTTTGACTAAGTTATACATAATGTTAATGCATGTATAACTGTGTCTACCATTATAACCATTACCCATTCAAAGTTTTATCCTTTTAATTTGTAGAAATGCATGATATTTCCGGTACAAAAGAATATACGGGCACATAAGTAAAAACAATCCCATATGTATGTATTATATTTAGTTTATCATGTATATGTTAAATGATGGTTAATTGTGGTTCAAGAAAAAACCATATATAGTTTTTATATTATGTATGATGTATAATAATGAGTTGTAATGGTGCATACGATTGTACGTACGTTTATATCATGTACAACTTGGTGAAATGTTAGCAATCAACATATAATGATGTTGTGAAAAAAAAATTGAATGAAATAAACGCATATGACCCTCTAAAAATTGAAATTGCAAAAACTATCATAGGTAATCTGTAGGTAAATACCTACGGATTACGTACAAATAAAAGATATTCGTAGGTAATCTGTAGGTATTTACCTACAGATTACCTACAACAGTTTTTGTATTCTCTATTTTCCGATGGTCAAATGTCATTTTTTTTTCGTTTCATCTTTTTCACAACTTCATTATATTTTAATTACTTAGTTTTGACTAAGTTATACGTAATGCTAATGCATGTATAACTGTGTGTACCATTATAACCATTACCTATTCAAAAATTTATCATTTTAGTTGTAGAAATGCATGATATTTCAAGTACAAAAGAATATAAGGGCACATAAATACAAACAATCACATACGTATGTATTATATTTAGTTTATCATGTATATGTTAAATGATGGTTAATTGTGGTTAAAAAAAAACCATATATAGTTTTTATATTATGTATGATGTATAATAATGAGTTGTAATGGTGCGCACGGTTGTACGTACGTTTATATCACGTACAATTTGGTGAAATGTTAGTAATCAACGTATAATGATGTTGTGAAAAAAACTTAAATGAAATAAACGACATTTGACCCTCGAAAATTTGAAAATAAAAAAACTACCGTAGGTAATCTGTAGGTAAATACCTACGGATTACCTACAGATAAAGGATATCCATAGGTAATCTGTAGGTATTTACCTACGGATTACATACAATAGTTTTGTATTTTCTATTTTTCGATGGTCAAATGTCGTTTTTTTTCGTTTCATCTTTTTTACAACATCATTATACTTTCATTGCTTAGTTTTGACTAAGTTATACATAATGTTAATACATGTAGAACTACGTGTATACCATTATAACCATTACTAATTCAAAGTCTTATTCTTTTTATTTGTAGAATTGCATGATATTTTCAGTACAAAAGAATATACGGGCACATAAGTACAAACAATTCCATATGTATGTATTCTATTTAGTATATAATGTATATGTTAAATGATGGTTAATTGTGATTCAAAAGAAAACCATATATAGTATTTGTATTATGTATGATGTATAATAATGAGTTGTAATGGTGTACACGGTTGTACGTACGTTTATATCATGTACAACTTGGTGAAATTTTAGTAATTGACATTTAATGATGTTATGAAAAAAATTAAATGAAATAAACGACATTTGAACCTCGAAAAATTGATAATATAAAAACTACCGTAGGCTGTAAATAAATACCTAAGGATTACCTATAGATAAAGGATATTCGTACGTAATCTGTAGGTATTTACCTACGGATTACCTACAACAATTTTTGTATTTTCTATTTTTCAATGGTCAAATGTCGTTTTTTTCGTTTCACCTTTTTCACAACTTCATTATATTTTGATTACTTAGTTTAGACTAAGTTATACATAATGTTAATGCATGTATAACTGTGTGTACCATTATAACCATTACCCATTCAAAGTTTTATGCTTTTAATTTGTATAAATGCATGATATTTCCTGTACAAAAGAATATACGGGCACATAAATACAAAAAATCTCATATGTAAGTATTATATTTAGTTTATTATGTATATGTTAAATGATGGTTAATTTTGGTTCAAGAAAAAACCATATATAGTTTTTGTATTATGTATAGTTTATAATAATGAGTTGTAATGGTGCACACGATTGTGCATACGTTTATATCATGTACAACTTGGTGAAATGTTAGTAATCAACATATAACGATGTTGTGAAAAAAATTGAATGAAATAAACGACATATGATCCTCTAAAATTGAAAATACAAAAACTATCGTAGGTAATGGTTGTATGTATGTATTTTCTGAAATTAGATGTTATTTTTGTATTTATTTTTCTGAAATGAGATGGTTTTTATGAATTTATTTGTAGAAAATTGATGCTATTTGTATATGACCCAACTACATCTTTTCGTTTTGACCTAATCGACATGTTTGGAGTTGTCTAATATATAAGTTGGAAGCAATGGTTATTTTCTGTTTTTGTTCTTAAATATTTATATCTCCTCCATCATTCTGATAACTACATAATTTAGTTAATTGCATTTGGTTCTGTTGGAGATCAAACTAGAAATAAACAACAATTTGAATGGAGATTAAACCAGAAATAAACAACAATTTGAATAGTTATAGGAAATATATGAACAAGAAGAAGAATGTTGTAGATCGATCAAGAAGAAAGAGATGTTTTTATGTGCAATAAATAGTCTTTATTAAATCACTTATCATTCTTTACATAAAGTCAAAGACGTATATACATATTAAATGGAAGGGGCATAAACGCAATTAATTGGTATGTTTCTTGTTATAAATGTAAAACTTTATTCTTTCATCACTACTAGTTGTAGATTAGCATAAATTCAATGTTTAAGATGGGAAATACAACAGATTTGAGGCTTTGCATACATTAATGGAAGGTTTTTTAAAGTGAGAATAAAACAAATTGAAGTTGTTCTGTTGGAGCTTAGTGAACCAAATGAATTGATTAAATTTTGCTTTATTTCTTTGTTTTGTAATTACAGGTGAGTAGGAAGACCCAGATCATGTGAATATGTGAATACTTTTGCTTTGTCTTTGTTGGGCTCTTATTGTGTATATATTATAAATGGTTGTACTTGTATAATATTTTGTATAACTCTTCATCAATTCTATTCATATAATTTATCAATTATAAACATATACCTTTTATTCAACACAAAACAAAAAATAAGGGTATATTAGTCATTTTTAGCAGTCAAAACAACCAGTTAGATGTGTAATCAAACAATATGGTTTCAGTCAGAACCAGAACCAGATGCAATCAGAGCTTTAGACCCAGTCAGGCACCGACTCAGACTCGGTCAGCAACTATCAAACGACCCCTATCTACATGTGTTTGTCTTGCTATTTTTAAGTAAATGAGTTGCGACAACAAGTGTCAAACATGTAACAAGCCATGGATCAAAGTCAAAGTCAAATGGATTTGCAAATGGAACAAATGTGAAATGACATGAAATTGAAAGTGCAAGGACAATTGGCGGCTTTTATGAGACAACTCGACCCATCCGGTAATCCACCATGTAGTTCTTAGTTTTTGTCATGACATTGTAATGGTATTTTGAGTATTTGAATGTATGAATCTTATGTTGTTGACTATTTTAACGGCAATATATGTAATGATATTTGACTATTATTATAATTTTGTTTGCCTTTTTTATTATTTTTTTGCATTAATTTTTAGCAGAAAATTCGGATTTGTTTTAAATTATAAATTTATATAGCACCAAATTTTTGTCAGAATTGTATTTAATAAAAACTGGCAAAAAAATCATATAAAAATTTGTAGGAAATAAATATTCTGTAGGTATTCTATAGGAAATAAAATTCAATAAAGTTTGTAGGTATTTTGTAGGAAAAGCAGTTGGTAGGTATTATGTTGGATAATTAGTTGGTAGATATTATGTAGGAAAATAATCCGTAGGTGCTTTGTAGGTGATCCATAACAAATAAACCTATATGTATTCTGTAGGTACTCAGTAGCAAACGTGTTCCGTAGGCGTTCCGAAGGTAAATTTGTAACAGAATATTTCGTAGGAAATGCGTAGGAAAGTTTGTAGGTAATTTGTAGGAAAAAATTACCCACGAGGGTTTTTCATACAATCCGTTTTTTGTAGGAATTTTGTAGGTAACGGCTTTCTCCAACTGATTTCCTACAAATACTGACGTATGTAATTCGCTAGTTTTCTAGTAGTGGGTCAATGCCTGAGGCATGAAATATCTTTAAAGGCCTAGGACGAGCCAGATAAAATGGAACGGTTATCATTACTATACGTTTTTATTTTTAAATAGAAATATATAATATAAAAATTAGGCCTTGTGCAACTCACCACTTTGCCCCCCTCAATGCCTCCCATGAGGAGGGTTTACCTGCTCGTTATCAACGATGATAAGATGGTGTTGGAAAGCCCAATAAGATGGTGGGAAAGTGATGAACAAAGTGAAAGAGGTCACCTATTTCTTGCCTGAGAAACAGAGACAAACTAGGAATGGAGATTAGAAACCAACGTATATGTGGGAGATGATGAAGTAGGAAACGGTCCCTTTCTAATGATGGTGGAGCGTTCGTTTCCATTCACTATAAGAAAAAAAATACATAGACTGCTTAGGTCTGCAAGAAGATTTTAAAGACCGTCAACAAAAAAATTGTATAAAAGATAGTGCCCCAAAAATGAAAGCACAAATAATTTCCTATCGAAGTAGGATAATCTATTGGTGGTTAATCCTTAGGTCAAAAAAGTTTGAAGTGAGAGTGTGGTCTACAAGAATAGCAGCATATTAGTTTATCATCTCTAGCGAACAACACATTATAATTAAAAAGATTCATTGAAAGAATATAACATCACATACACAGAGATTCAAAAACAGAGGAAACTGTGGTAGAGATAAATCAGGTAATTACATTTGACAATTGAAAGAGATACAAAATTCCATGATTAGCAGAAAAACGAAATTCAAAGTTTGATGTTATACTAGAACTAAATCACTATAATAGTCAAACATTCCATATATTATACAATGATATTTATTCGAATTCATTGTATTAGTTGTCAAATTAGAGGCATTAAAAGATACGGGTAATTTCCTTTCAATATAGGATAAAACTAACGAATGTTTAAGTGATTATATAAAAATATTAATTACATGGCATTTCAAAACACAGGTTTAATGACAAGTGGAATATTAAATAAATAAAAAAATTCAGAAAATGTCATGCGTCCAAGTACATGGAAAAGATAACATGTGTCACAAATCATTTTCATTTATATATATATATATATATATATATATATATATATATATATATATATATAATAAATCAAAATTCATTGTTTTTAATTCATAGAAAATAAAGTATAACATTGATATATAATTTATACATATATAAATAGTAAAAGAATAGAGGTGAAAGGTATTTAGGTGGTCGTTTCATATCAATTATGTGTGGGTCAGGGACGAATCAACTAATTTAGGGGCTTTAAGCAAACAAAAAAAATTAGGGCCTTTGGGTTTTATAAGTTAAAGCAAATCCCAAACTATTTCTTAATGCATCTCAGCTAATCTCTTATATAAATATGATGTTTGTTGAAGTTTTTATCTCCCAGCCGATGTGAGACTCAAAGGTAGAGTTAATATGAAGCAAGAGATTGGTCGAGTTTATATAAAAGAGTAGAGTTGGCAGAGTTTCATCCATGAACGATGCAGGATATGTTTAACTAGTTTCCAAAATCAAATGAATGAAAGGTAAGCAAACAGATGGGAACCTGAGACACTTAGTTTGATAAACCATCGCTTTTACCACCAAACCAAGCTCCAACATGTCTTTATAACCCAAGAAATATGTATATATACATATATAATTAATAGAATAAACTATAAAATTGGGAGCCCTTAAGAATTAGGGGCCCTAAGCCATTGTTTAGTTTTGCAAAGGGTAGAGTCGGTCCTGGGTCAGGTGAAAATGATATAAAACTGACATGAGTGACCAAAAATGTAGTAAAATATGGTAAGATACCCATTGGTTTAAAAATCACTAGTGCATGATAGATTGTTCATACGAAATTTAAAATGAATAAAATATATATAAAGACAACAAATACAATTATTTGCAAAATTATTCGATGGTCCAGTCACACTCTTGATTTTGAACATTCATTGAGACTGTATATATATGTTTTATTCCAATTGGTAGTTTTTGGATCCACATTTATTTTACACATGTCTTCTCAATAGAAAAATGAATCTAATTATTTTAATAAATAATACTTCATAAATAAATTTTGAGATACCATAGAAAATAAAATGCCTAGAATTTACAAATATTATGAGCACAAAAAAAAAAAAACAAAATACCTAGTATTTGGAAATATTATGAGCATAACTCATAATACAAGTAAGTATCCTTAAATTTACAGATAATTATTGATATAAATACAATTTTATTTATGAGTGATCTTTGATATAAATATAATTTAAAGTTCATTGGTATCAAAGAATGTTTTTTTTTAAACAAATAAAGATTTTATTCCAAAGACTAGCAAGGAGCTAGAAAAAAAAGTTAAGGATAAAAAAGGATATTTTGAAGCTAAACATTCCAAATAATTACATTTTTCTTATTCCTACTATTATATCACCCATAAGTAGTAACAATAAGTTTCTCCTGAATCAAACTATTTGAGAAGATCATCGATTGGAATACCTAATCATTTCTAAAACAAATCATCTAAATTTTCGTCACTATAATTAGATTCACAACTTTCTTTTTCCGCTTTAATATATTCATCATGCCAACTTACAATAGAAGCTCTGTAATGTTAATCGGAGATGGGAAAGAAAGATCTACCTACCTAGAAATTACCCCCTCCACATACACACACATACTTGACGCAAACATGCAAAATGTAAAAATATGAACGGTATCCTCTTGAGTTGAGTGAAAAGTTGAACATAAAGTAAAAAGAACATCAATGTCACGGTTCACATGGTTAACATGAGTATGGATCCAATTTAATTAGAAATATTCTAGACAGTAAGACATCAACCTTAATGAGAGAAAACGTATACTATCTAGTACTATGATGTACTTGATGAAGTCTAAGAGAATCAATATGCTTCCTAGTAGCTCCCACCGAGAACTTACCATCCACCGCTAAATCCCATTCCTATCTATTACGCTCCTAAGACAACGACACACCTTGAAGCATTGACAATAATCCATCGTATGGGTCAGCTAGAACACCTTCACTTACAAAGGATCGCCAATCTTACACCCAGGTAGAATCCCCCTATCTATTGGCTACAAGTCAATCTGAATGAACCTCCAAGCTTGAAGCCTAGGAAATAGGTCCATAAAATTTGAACTACCAAGCTACAATTTCTTCCAAAAGTATGTATTTAGACCATTTCCCAAGATTTTTTGAGCCATATTATGAGGAATAAGCCTATGAACATGCATCTTTTCAAAGAACGTAACCATAGAAGACCAAATTCTACCTTTATTAGGCTTTTGATCAAACTACTTCAATACCCCATTAATACCATGGATATAGGTAATAATCCACTCCCAAAGCAGTTGGATTCCATAAGAAACCTCCATCATCACTTTTTGCAAAAAAAGCTTGATTAAATGCAAACTAACTCGTGACACCCAAACCCCATTTGTCTTTTTCCATTAACACCATGTCCCATTTAATCCAAGTATTACATCAAGATATCATCAATTAAAACAATGACCTATCGATCGAGCATTGGCCTACATACCTAATTCATCAAATCCATAAAAGATGCAGGCGCACTGGTGAACCCTAATGGCATAACCACGAATTTGTAATGAACATAATGAGTCTAGAACATAGTCTTCTCCACATCCTCCTCTTTGACCCTCATTTGATAATAACCGGACCATCAACTTGTTGAACTCCCAGTAATCAATGTACATCCGGTGTGAACAATCCTTCTTCTTGACGAACAAAATCAGTGCAAAGCATGGCGATCTGCTTCGTCTAACAAACAACTTGCCCAACAACTCCTAAAGCTGAGAGGACAACACCTGTATCTCAGGCGATGCCAGTCGGTATAGCGCTTTGGCAATCGGAGCTGCACCAGGGACCAAATCAATACTGAACTCAACCTACCTTTCTGAAGGAACACCAGCAAACTCCTTTGGGAACACATCACCAAATTCTCTAACAACTGACACATCCAAAACTTAAGCCTGCTTCCCAAGCGGGCATCAACCACATAAACAAGATTACCCACACACTCGTGCTGAATATACTACCAAACTTTGGCAGCAGAACAAAAGGCCGATCCCAATCTGGTACCATCTCCATAAACAACTAGTTCTCCCCCACTTGGGGTTCGAACTATCGTATGCTAACCCTCACAATCGGTCATAACCCTGAATCTACTCAGCTAGTCCATCCCTACAATCACATACACGTCTCCCATGGGGATATGGATCAGATCAATCGAGTAAGGCAACCCAAAAATCTCCAATACACAATCCTAGGAAACACTCAAGGCAGAAATCTCATGCTCGTTGGCGATACAAAAACCTGCAAACAGACACTTCGGCTCTCGAAGATTCATATCGAAAGCCCTACTAAAAGATAGAGATACAAAGGACTTACTCGCACCCGAGTCGAAAAACACAAGAGTAGGCAAGGAATTCATTAAGAAGCTACCAATCAAAAGCGTAAACATAAGCATACCATAAAATAATTGACACAATGATAAATTGAAACATACCAGTCACGACGTTCGGCGCCGTCCTGGCTTCCTCTGTTGTGAGATGAAAAGCACGAACTCGAGCACTCAAGGTCTCCGCCCTTCCCTGGCGGCCATCTATGATCCTCAATGTGGTTGGTGATGGAGCATGCGCTGAACCCGTAGTGAGCAAGGGCCAGTTGGCCTTAATATGGACAACTTGCTCACAGTGATAACAAATCCTGGTGCTCGGTATAGGGTCCTACTGGCGACAATCCTTTCTGCAATGCCCCTCCTTGCCACATTTTTGGCACCCAAAAGATGATTGACAATAAGCATCATGAACCTTGTCGCACCTGCCACAATTACGGCCCCTTTGAACCCCAAATGTCACATCAGCGACCTTGAACCGCTTTGCTGCAGGATGCGCATACACAGAAGCCTGCCTCCTCTCCTTTGCTTGGAGCTCCATCTCAATATCCCGTCTCCTCGCGGTCTCCTAAAGCTCCAGAAGTGTACCATAACGCAGAGTGGGCACAAAATGACGAATTTCTGTCTGGAGTAGGCTTAAGTACCGAGTCATCTAAGCTTGCTCAGAAGTAGCAAATTTAGGACAAAACAGAGCCCTCCTAATAAACATCTTTGTGATCTCAGTTGCCGACTCTGTCCCCTACCGCGGATTCAAATAATCCTAGGCTAGCCTCTCCCTCTCCATCAGTGGAACATATCTCATGAGAAACATCTCAAAGATCTGCTCCAATGTCACAGTAGCATGTAAATAAACACCCCTCAACATTGGATAGCCACCTCATCACAATAATCAGATCCTGCACTCCATTGAACACTGAAGGCTTCGTATTGATGAAGTGTCGGTACTAGAAGGCTCTCTCTCCACAAACCACAATGGATCAACAATCATGGTTGCTACGAAAACAGTAGCCTCAGAAAGTGCCGAATAACGATCGTCAAAAATCTCAATCATAGCAGCCTTGATAGACCCAAACAACTCTGGAATTGATCCCCGGAGAGCGATAACTACCTCAGATGAAATCAACTCCATAATCTGATCCTTAGTTAACCCTGGCCTATCGTGGCCACCCACTCCAACTCCTGAACTTGATCCCCTCATGAGCACCATACTAAAAATAAACCAAAAAAATATCAAACAAGACGCATTTCATATTGTATGATCTATTCTAAATAACGAAACCCTAAGGGTTGTGACGTCCTTGCTATGCATACGGGTCTTGGGCTTCCGGTAGTACGGACCCATACTACCTTCCACACATAACTGTATTTGTCTCAGAAGACCATCAAAACACCCCTAACAACACACACTTGGATACATATACATCTTATTCTCATTCTCTTGAGAAAGGGTAGATATTCCTCAATTGGCCGGATGCTCATACATAAACCCATCCATGAAACTTCCATTAACCTTGCAACATTCGTTTCTGCTAATCATACATAACCCTGGATCCTATTGACAATCAAATACTTGACTCTATCCTAAGCCCTTCAGTAAACAAGAACAAGAAATAAGCTCAAACCAAACATTCTCAGGCTATAGAATCTTATTCATATACAACTATAATTCATACACTAAGCAACTACAGTAATGATGCAATTCCATACAAGAATTAATCCTAGGCTATCAAGCATCACATATTAGGCAATTATATCATGCACTTCCTGAAGATCCCTAGCCGACCACTAGCATGTTTTTTTTACCATAAACATAACATCATATAACAATGTGGATAACTTGGGGTATACTTTCTTGCTTCGACTGATCGTACATGTCGCATCCTTCCTTGGTTACTTATGAAAACAATTTTGAAACGAGTTTCTTTAAACTTGCAGTTCCCTAGTTTGAGTCTAAATTCACACGGATGTTCATCCAATTCTCTCAAACTAAGGCTCTGATATCAACTTGTAACACTCCAAAAATCATAGAAATTTAAAAATTCTAAAATTAACCACCAATCATCATTATTTACAAAAAGAGTAATTGTTTCAATAGTAAAGTCATATCAGAGTGTATCAATAAATCCATATCATGAAAATAGGAAGATGTGCACGATCATGCCTTCGATTTCCCACGATATTCAAAAGTACCTAAAACAATAAACTAAAATTGTAAGCCAAATCTTAGTGAGTTCCCCCCAAGTTCCAACATACTATATATCAAACAAAGCATGTAAATATGAGCCTTGAAGAAGACTGGACTGCGTCGCAGGGCCTACAACCTATCTGGACTGCACTACGGGTCTTCTGCCTGACTGGACTGCCTTGTAGGGCCTATAACATATCCTAACCGCCCCGGGTGTCTTGGCCTTCAGCACAAAGCATGATTGCCTCAACCCAAACACAATATGTCTACACATGTAAGAAACAAACATAAACATGTGACTAGAAATACAGATAACCATATAGATCTACTACTCGATCACATATTAGCATATTACTATCCTATAACGAGTATAAAATAATCTAGTGGGCTAATATTGATGCCTCGATCCATGAGTATAGTGAGGAAAACTCACCTCTTGGTCTGAAAAGATATCTGATAGAATACAACTGCGAACGACAACTCAACTGGTCACCTAAACACCAAATAATGGCCGATCTCAAATACCACTCAAATTACCTAGAATACCCTTAGCCTAAACTTGGTCAAAGGTCAAAGTCAACAAACCATCCAATTCAACCCAGTCGAGTATGTTGGGCGTACTCATCTGTACGTGGGGCGTACTCCGCTTGACTGAAAAGATGGGCCTTTGACCGCATACGCACAACATACTATTTGGTACGCCTAGTGTACATACCCGGTCAGCCCTATCTCTTATTAAGAGCTTAATACATAAGGTCTCTATGTCCAAAAGTAGGTCCAGGCGCCAAATGTTGTCTTTGACCATAAAGTTTCCAACTTTATGGTCTTGCATGTCCGATAAGAACTTAGCACTAGAAACCCTTACTACTTAACCTATTAAGAGCTTGTAACTCATGCATGGAAGGTCAGAAATGATCAAGAGCACTGTTTTATGCTTCTAGACACTTTAAAACTTCAGAAAGGACAGATTAAATGGATTAAAGTAGCTCATACTCAAAATCCCAAACTAATGGAACAAGAAGGACACCAACTTCATGGCTAACTTAGATATATGCATAGTTTCATTAAGTTCAATGCTTTTTTTATCTCAAGGTGATGCCAAATAGTTATGAGATTTTGAATCCAAGGAGTCTTACTCCTCCAAGATGATCTTGTATTCTTCCTCTCTCCTTCAAGGTAACCAAAACACAGACACACACAAAGCTCAAGAGTGCTCAAAAGCGGATTATGGTATTTTTGGGGATGAAGGTAAGTTGGAGGCTGATGAAAGAAGGTAGGTTAGGGACTTAAGGATGTTTAAATAGGGTCCAAACCTTAAAAATTAGGGTTTAAGGATCATGCACGAACGTCCTGCATATGCTTGGTACGCCCAACGTATGTGACCTCGGGCCAAATATTAAAAATATGCCACTATGGGCCATTTTGCAACATTTTTCATACACAAGGGCTAAATACAATAAATCCTTATACTTAGTGTGTAATTTGGAAATACCTCATCATCGGGATGTTACAGAAGTACGAACCGAAGCTTTAGCTTTTGATTGAGTGATTTCCAAGGGAAATAGTGACTTCGAAGCCTCAATCCCGATGGTTAATCTATTCCAATGCATATATCCTAATCAGTTAATCACAATCAGCGAGAACCTAAGCGTCGCTCCATTTTCCTAAAATATTTATAATTCTCGGTGCCACTTGCATCGTTTTCTTTCTCACATGATACACCAAATATAGTTAACCTATTTGGGCCAAAAAAGGAGCATAACCTTCTATAAAACCATGGGGAAAAATTGGGCCCTAAATTATGTAGCCCCTGTTCACAAGCACATTCTAAACATCCCTAGGACCGGCCATATTTATAGCTTATATTTTGTTGTTTCTTAACTTCTTTGTATTTGATCTTTTTTCATTGGCTCTTATCTTTAGAAAATTCTTTGTCCTTCCAAAAAGCATGATAACACTTGCCTAGTAAACATATATATATATATATATATATATATATATATATATATATATATATATATATATATATATATATATATATATATATATTGAGTTTATCGCTTGTGGACGCTTAGACCTTATAATTACTTTTAATACTTTGTTTCTCATACAGTTTTATTATTTCACAATAAATTTTCTATAAGTTCACTATAGAAAACCATTTTTAGATCTATTTTTTTTGCTATATTTTTCGACAACTCTGTCAGTTAAACATGTTTCTACTTATTAAAAAAAACAGTTGTCCTAGGAAAAAGTTTTATATAAGTTTTTCTGTGATTTATTATATAGTGTATCATGATAAAAAAAATTAGATTTATTATACAGTGTATCATAATAAAAAAAATTAAATCTTTTAATCACCATTACAAAAGTATATTGTCACAAATGTATAGGAAACAACTTTACGCGGCAGTTTTCGGACAAAAACAATTTCTTCAGAAAACTATAGATAGGAAACTTTTTGCGAGCATTTTCCAAGGGACAATTTTTCGGATAAATATATGTTGTTGGAAGTACCAAAGAGACTTCACAGACAACTCACACTACTAGAAACTTGGCTTTCAGCTAGGGATCCAGAGAGGGTTTTAATATTCTGTAGCAAATTTTAGGCCTTATAGCGAGCAAATTACGAGAGATATGCGATGGTTTAAAAGATTATTTTATTTATTCAACATAATGCATATTAGAGAGGGTTTAGCGAGGGATCAACTACGGATCTCGCAACTATTTATCGACGCATTCTTATTCCTCGGCAATCAGTTGAAAACGAAGGCATTTGGCGAGGGTTCAACGAGGGATAAATAAAGTGTCGACTTTTTTCCATCTGGTAGGTGTTTATCGAGGGATTGCCGACGGAGGGTACATGTGTTATGTTTTTTTAATTGACGATCTCTCGCTGAAATTGGCGCTATCCAATTCCAGTTTCACGAAGTTTATGTAAGTTTCCTTCACTCCTAAATCTGTTATATCACTCCATTTGAGCACACATGACTCTCCCTCCCAAATCTGTTTTATCACTCCAATTGAGCACAGATGATTCTCGAGTTGCAGCTTAACCTAATCTCACCTTCTCCGTTCAAACAGATGACGACACCATTGACCAATGCAGCATCCGATTCCGGCAGCCTCCACATTTTTAAAATCTAAAATTATTCTTCGTTAACTTCCGATTCAGGTAAATCTCTTGATTTTATTTGCTTTATTCGTATATTAGGTTAGGTTTACGTTAGCGCTTAATTTCTCCATTTTTTCCTTTTTCAATCGTCATTCCTCTTATATCTCAGCGTTATATATACCCGAATCACCTTGAAGCTTTCTGGTTATTGTGTATCATAGCCATATGGAATACCTTCTTTTTTATCAGCAAATTAATTTCAGGTCTACCATCGATTGCATCTATATAAGAATACACACTTAGAATTAGAACTTGATTTAGGAATTGATTGGTTAATTATTGTTTAAAAGCTATAAATTGGTTAGTTGTTGTTGATCCATGAGTTCTTACAGGTCTAGCCTACACGAATTTATGGAAAAGTAAGTAGAAGGGAATTAAAATGATCATTTCATAGAATTATGAGGCATTTCAGATTAAAACTAAGCTTGATACTAATTGGTGACAATGTTTCCAAAACATTTCCGACAAAATTAGCTCTAATTTTCAAAAGCATTTCCGACACAAATGCAATTGAGTGGAGCATTGCAAAGTTATCTCATAAAATCGGCCAAACCACAAACGCAATGTTGTTTTAAACCATATGTATCTGCTAAAAACATTGTAATACATACTAAAAACTTAAATGTATTGATTATAAATATCAAGATATAAAAAAAATATTTTTTGCTATAGAAAAACAAAATCATTTTGGTTAAACTTTTTACTCATCTTCTTTTACTAATATATTTTATTATTTTCATTTATTTACTCTTTCAATTATGCCTACCGATTGCCAGATATGCAAGTGAGTAATGTTGGCGTACAATTTTGTCTCCAGAAAAAAACAAATGCATTTATTGATAATTGACGATCATCAAGTCCACACGGCAGCATATATATGGTCGGCATTCACGGTGATACATTGTTCGCCATATATTTAAAACCGAATTCCGTCATTTTTATGAAGTTAAATGAAACGTTTACAGTTAATTGGTGAAGATTATACATCAAAGGTGTACATTAAGGTTCCATTAATATCAAATCCAACTTCCAACTAACCTATCCATTCACACACACACACACATTTGTATAGACAGAAGAAGAATCTTTAATTATAAATACCCTAACCAGTGACAACGTTTGTTGCACCAAACACATTTTGAATAACATAACTAGCAAACATATAAGTTTCCTACAGCTTTAGTGCTCGTATACTTGAAAAATGGCAAGGATGGCAATGATGGTCTTTTGTGTAGTAGTCACTTGCATGGTGGTGGCTGCACCCTATGCAGAGGCTATTACATGTGGTCAGGTGGTAAGCAACTTAGCTCCATGCCTTGGCTACCTAAAAAATGGTGGTGCTGTGCCATCGGGATGTTGCAGTGGGGTTACCGCACTCAATAACGCTGCACAATCAACCCCTGATCGTCAGACTGCTTGTGGCTGTTTAAAGAGTGCTTACTCAGCTAATTCCGGCATCAATGCTGGTAACGCTGCTGCCCTCCCCGGCATGTGTGGTGTCAACATCCCTTACAAGATCAGTCCTAGCACTGATTGCTCCAAGTATGTTAAAATATCTGTTTATTTCTTCAATTTCCAGTTGATAGACTCATGGATCTACTGGCTTAAATTTTTCACGAATAAAGTTCAATTGTATTGATGTGGTTTTTGCAGGGTGCAGTGAGTCCGTGATGTTTATGGATGTTTGGAAGATTAGAAGCATATATATCTAAATTACAATAATTATGGAGAACACTATTAATTGTGTTTGAGAAAGACATGTATGACTGTAGATGTCTCTATGATTTGTAGTGCACTTTCAAGTAAAATAGTGTTCCTGTTATCTTTGTAATGTCATCACCTTTTTTATATACCTCCCTCGGTCTCTCCTTTTATATTCCTGTCATTTTCACAGTACCTGCGAATTAAAGGCATGTAGATTCACAGCGTACAGGTGCATTATCTGTGTACTGTTGGATCAAACTAAAGAACATTAATAGAAATGGCAAAAAATATTGATGCATATACACACATGAAGGAGGTAGAGGTTCTTGTAATGCAAGTGAGATTTCATTCTAATCAATAACCATGTGAAAGTCACAGGAATATATATATATATATATATATATATATATATATATATATATATATATATATATATATATATATATATATATATATATATATATATATATATATATATATATATATACATAAAATAAATCAAATTCATTGTTTTTAATTTTGTGGTGAAAGGTTTTTAGGTGGTCGTTTTATATCAATTTTGTGGGGGGTCAGGGGATCTAAACAAACAAAAAAATTAGGGCCCTTTGGTTTTATAACTTAAACAAAATCCCAAACTATTTCTTAACTATTTCTTAATGCATCTCAGCTAATCACTTATATAAATATGAAATTTGCTAAAGTTTTGATCTCTCAGCCGATGTGCGACTCAAAGGTAAACATAATATGAAGCAAGAGGATGGTCGAGTTTATAAAAGATGAGAGTTGGCTGAGCTTCCAAAATAAAATCAATCAAACGTAAGCAAGCAGATGGGAACCTGAGACACTTAGTTTGATAAACCATCATTTTTACCACCAGACCAAGCTCTAATATTTCTTTATAACCTAAGAAATACATGCGTGTGTGTGTCTCTCTCTCTCTCTCTCTCTCTCTATATATATATATATATATATATATATATATATATATATATATATATATATATATATATATATATATATATATATATATATATATATATATATATATAAAGGGCCCAAAGCTGTTGTGTAGTTTTACAAAGGGTAAAGCCGGACTTGGAGTCAAGTGAAAATGATATAAAGCTACATGAGTGGCCAAAAATATAGTAAAATATGGTCACATACCCATTGGTCTAGAAGTCACTAGTGCATGATAGATTATTCATACCAAATTTAAAATGAATAAAAAAAGATATAACCACAACAAATACAATTATTTGCAAGTGTTTTCAATGGTTAGCTCACACTCTTGATTTTGAACATTTATTGAGATTGTATATATGTTTTATTCCAATTGATTGTTTTTGGATCCATATTTATTTTACACATGTCTTTTCAATAGAAAAATGAATCTAATTGTTTTAATTAATAATAATTCATAAATAAATTTTGAGATACCATTGAAAATAATATACCTAGAAATTACAAATAAATATTATGAGTACAAAAAACAAAATACCTATTATTTAGAAATATTATGAGCAGAACGCATAATACAAAGAACTATCCTTAAATTTACAGATAATTATTCATATAAGTACAATTTTATTTATGAGTGATCTTTTATATAAATATAATGAAAGTTCATTGATATCAAAGAATTTTTTTTAACAAAAAAGGATTTTGTACTAAGGACTAGATGGAGCTAGAAAAAAAAATAAGGATCAAAAAGGGGATTTTCAAGCCAAACATTCTAAGTAATTACATTTTACTTATTCCTACTGTTATATCACCCATAAGTAGTAACAATATCTTTCTCCTCAATCTAACTATTTGAGAAGTTCATCGATTGGAATACCTAATCATTTTGAAATCGCCAAATCATCCAAATTTTCGTCACTATAATCAGATCCACACCTTTTTTCGGCTTTAATATAAGCATCATGTCAACCCACAACAGAAGCTTTGAAACGTTAATTGGAAATGGGAAAAAAAATCTACCCACTTAGAACTAGCCCCCCCCCCCCCCCCCCCCCCCCCCTCCACACACACATACTTGATTTACAAACTCGCAAAATGTAAAAATATGAATGGTATTCTCTTGAGTTGAATCAAAAGTCGGACACAAAGTAAAAAGAACATCAATGTCACGGTTCACAAGGTTAACACGAGTAGGGATCCCATTTAATTAGTAAAATTCTCGAAATTAAGACATTACCCTTAATGAGAGCAACTTTATACTATCTAGTACTATGATGTACATGATGAAGTCTAAGCGAATCAATATGCTTCCTAGTAGCTCTTACTGATAACTTACCTTCCACTTCTAATTCCCATGCCTATCTATTGTGCTCCTAGGTCAAATCCCTCCATGTATCGGCTACTATACAATCTCAATGAACTTCCAAGCATAAATCCTAAGAAAAAGGTCCATAAAATTTGAACTACCAAGCCACACTTTCTTCCGAAAGTACGCATTTAGACCATTTCCCAAGATTTTTTGAGCCATATTATGAGGAATAAGCCTCTGATCATACATCTTTTAAAAGAAGATAACCATAGCAGACCAAACTCTACAATTATTAAGGTTTTGATCAAACTGGCCCAATCCCCCGTTAATACCATGGATATAGGTAATAAGCCGCACCCAAAGTAGTTGGATTCCATAAGAAACCTCCATAATCACTTTTGCAACAAAGCTTGATTAATACAGCGGAACTCATAGCATGTGACATCCCCAAATTTCTTGGCCAGAAAAGACCAATTTAGTTTATGCTTTTATAATAAAACCAGAGTAATCTTCCAAAAGATGTTGCGGAATTTGTCCCCAAAAAAAATATGATAAAAATTTATCAAAGCATTTCTTAAAGAAATGTATTTTCATTATAAAACAAAACCTCAGAATGTCATGTTCCAATACAGACCAAAAGCATAAGCAATACATTATAAGTCTTACAACAGTTATTTACATCTACTAGCCTATAATCCAAAAATCTCTCGTCGTCATCCAACTATGCTTTGGGTCCACTACCTGTAATATATAAAAAGATGAGTGGGTCAGGATTGGGTGCCTGGTGAGCATATAGGGTTTTCAACCCACAAATAATAAATTTATTAATTTTCAACAACCAACAATAAATTTATTAATTTCATCAACCAATAATAACCTTGATTAGCCATTCCCGTTATCTTCACTTTACGTCCCTATACACCTATCACAATGGACCTAGTATAAGGATTTTCATCGGGCGACAACACCGTTGTAGGGATTCCTCAGCAATTTATGTCAAATAAGGCAACCATGAAGGGGATGGAGTACACCAGCGAACATATAGTTCACTAACACCTACAGGTTGCGAGCCTGCTAGTGTTCCACTGGACTGTCTAGAAAGGTCTGTGGTCGTCATCTATACTCCGCTAGATGACTTCAACAACAACAACAACAACAAAATCGAGGTCTCTCATCATTTTAACACACATCAACTATTTCATCTATACCCATATTTTACCCAATATATTTGTAGATAAAAATACAGATACAGCTTAAAACTTGTATAGAACATCCGTTCAACACCTTTCTCAAATAAAGAAACAATATATATACAGAAAGCACATATTTTATAGAAAATACTTCATATCTATGTGTAACAAGAAAGTGACTATACACTCACTTGATATAACGATAATCGGGAAGCACTTCATTTCTTAAAGCGATCGTTTCTGATAAAACCGGGATGTTTTCCCAAAACTCGGGCTTTACGCGGGCAGAGTTTCCTCTCGGAAACTCTTTTTCTCGGGATCTTCGGGGTCTCCGGGACTTGTTTATGATGCTAAGATGATAAAATAGGCTTGGGCGGTAATTTTCGCAATATAGAAGAAAGTATAGGGGTGAGAGGATGAAAGTTGTAATATAAAATCGGATGGCATCGATCACTATTTATAGTGGCTGGATACATGAGTTATGTTGGGCGTAACTTTAGAGTACGTTGGGTATACTTCTTCTTCAGCCAGTACGTTGGGCGTACGGAAGGATCATATTAGACACATCAAGGCTATGACACATGTCTCTCATGCGAAGAAGTAGGGCTATGTGGCCAATATCGGACTGTGAACACAAGTTTGCTAGGCGTACTCCTGTACGCTGGGCATACCCCAAGTTTTCAAACTTCAAAAATTCGTAACTTTAGCATACGAGCTCCAGCTTTGACGTTCTTTATATCCATATGTAGGAGAGACTATGCTCTACAGCTTTTGTTTAGACTCCGTCGGCTAATTTTGACTTTATTTTTAAAGTTATATTTTAAACATGCCGGGACAGGAAAAGTCCGTTAAAAATTCATAACTTCTTCATCCGACGTCCGTTTTCGTCTTTCTTTTTACCGTTGAACTACTATAACAAGATCTTCGATTCTCATTTAGGTTGTTTCGGCTAAGAAGCAGTCGATCTAAAATTTGAGTTTCGGGCTACACATAACTAAGCTGAAACTTAGAAAAATCATAACTTCCTCGTACGAAGTCAGATTTAGGTGTTCTTTTTATGCATGTTCTTAGTTTAACGTATACTACGACTTTCGTTTAAATCAATAATGCTAAAAAACACTTTATCGTAAATTCACTTTTTACGTCATAAAGCGTTGTGCCGGTTTTGTCGCGAAACTTCGACAGGTCATAACTTCTTCGTTATAACTCAGATTTCGATATTCTTTATATTTCCGAAATCCTTATTTCAACCACTACAAATTTCTTCATAGATATCGGGGTTATCTATCATTTATTTTTTACGCTTATTTTTATCCTAAATTTATTAAATTATAATAATTAAGTATAAAATAATACTTAAATAATACATCTTTATAATTTCAAAACAAATTACAACGGTTGACCTAGAATATTACATCTTCATTAATGCCTATCCTAGAAACATGGGCCTAACAATTCTCTCCCCCTTAGGATGATTCCATCCTCGTATGTAACGCCCCGTTTATTTAAATAAATTAATAAATGTAAGTCCCAGACTAATTGGTGAAGAATTTTGATAGTTGGGGGTTGTTAGTAAGTTATAGAGTTATTTTGGGAAGAATTGTAGAAGTAGGGGTATGTTGATAATTATTGGGTTAAAATTGAAAAGATTTTATGGGCAGAGGAGCTAAAGTGTAAGTTTTGGACTTGATTTGAAAAGAATATCAGAGGGTAGGGTTAAAAAGGTAATTGCTGGGTTGCTTTGCAAATGATTCTCAAGTGGAGGGCTATATGGTATGTTTTGGACCTAAAGTGAAAGGAAATTATGTAGTTAGGGGCTAAAAGGTAAGATTTGGGTTTAAATTGAAAAGAAATATAGTGGGGAGGGACCGATATTGGTAAATTAGTCCAAAGTTTAATGAAAACACGGGTGAACCCGTCCCCTTATGTGCACCCTCCATATTTAACCCATGACATGCGAAACCTTAACCCTAAGGATTCATTCAGCCACCACCACCTTGTGAGACCCCAGCCGCCACCTCCTTTCTGCTCACGTCTTCGATGCGGACCAGGTTGCCATCTGCTGTCGGCGACACCGTGAGCGGCAAGGACCAAGCAAGACCGGACTTGGAGCTGTACATGGCGAAGTGTGGGCTGCTAACGAACGGAATATCGCCGGAGAAACAAGCTGGGGAGGTGTCTCGAGCGTTAAAGAACGAAGCCGCCGCGCTTCGCCATCTGCTAAGGCGTTAGTGCCACTCTGAGTCCGATAGCCACCCTTCCTTCTTCTTCTTCTTCATCCGCCACCTTAGAAGCCTTCATGTCACGCCGCTATTGTTATATTGTTGGTGTCGTTGTCGGATGAGTAACAGAACTGTGAAGATGTCGCCGCCACCTCTGCCCTTTTCTCTCCGTGATGATGGCTATTGATGTTGCCATTAACCAAGATCGAGCAGGGACCATCGTCGGTCATTGCTGTTGCTGCAGTTCGCCAATCGAGATCGCTAACCCTAGCCGCCACCCTCATTGACAGACTGTTGAATAAGAGAGGTTGCTGCTGCCGTCAACTTTCCCGTCAAGAATGATGATGGGCTGCCGGTGGGTGTTTATTTTCATGTGTATGTGTTGCGTGGGTAATTTATTTGGCCGGAAAAAAAGTCACCACCACCACCAGCCACCGCCGGCCGCCACTAGGGTGGCTGTGTGTGTATTAGTTAGTGTGTGCGTGTGTGTTTTTATTTTGGTTCAAAGCATTGTAACTGTAATTAGCAAGAATAATGAAAAAAAAAGAACCAAACCACCACCGTGAGGTGGTGGCCGCTGCCGTAAGCCGCCATAGACCACCACTACCCAAGGTGGTAGTGGATGGTGCCCCACTAGCAAACCCTATTGGGCTTAGAGATTGGTGTTGGGCTTATTGGGCCATGTTTGGGTGGAAGACCCTAATTGTTAGCATTTAGGCCTTGGACCTATTTGGACCCACTTTTGGGCCATTGGGATTGGATTGTGAATTAAGCCCAAACTATTCCATATCATTTATCTAGTAGAGTAAAGGACTTAATGGACTAAGTCCTTAATGGGCTAATAGAGAAAATCCTAATATTTGAGAAATTATCAAGACACTCACGAGAATTATTTAATAAGTGAAATGTTAAATAATAATCATTGGCATTAAGTAATCTAAGCAATAATGGACTTAATGGATTAAGTCCTTAATGAATTAAGTCCTTAGTTGGTTAAGCCCTTAATGGGTTAAGTGAGAAACACTTAACCCTAATTGTCATTTTATGTGAAACCCTAATGTCACATGGGCTTTGAGTTGGGCTTTTCATTTGGGTAATTGGTAATTGGGCCAATAATGGGCCATCCAAGAATTATTATGGACTAGAATATTTAGTTGGGCTTTAGGGTAAGGCCCTAATGAAGGATTGGTCCCAATTTGGAAAATTGGGCCATATGTTGGGCTTTGATCCCTAGTTGACTTTGGGCCTATGGATTGGACCTTGGGCTTGGGTAAGCCAAGCTTAGGGTAATGTAGTAATTATCCAAAGTATGTAATTATAGTTATGTAGTGGAACCAAATTATTAATTGGGTGTTATTTTGATGTTAACAGATTGGGAATCTGTCATCTAGCAGTTGGGGTCGACTCGGTGGGACTTCAGCAGTGTGGGATTGAGTCTGCGGGACTTCAGCAATGTGAGGTGAGTTTCGTTCAAGTAGGAACGAGTCTACGGCCATAATGCCAACCCTAGTTAGCAGCAGTTCAGGACCTCGGTCCGATGCAGTAGTTAGATTGCTTGATGTCTTTGTGATTCAAGCATGTTTTGTGTTATGTGTTCCGGACCCTGGTCCGATGCAGTATGCAGTATATCTGTTCATGATAGTTGATATGTTTATGCTATGTTATGTTCAGTTAGTTCTGGACTTCGGTCCGATGCAGTTTCTGGACTTCGGTCAGATGCAGAGGGCAAGGCCCTGGTTAGTTTCTGGACTTCGGTCCGATGTAGTTTCCGGATTTCGGTCCAATGCAGTGGGTAAGGCCCAATATGTGTTTTATATGTTATTGTATGGTATGCAGTAGTTTGGGTGATCTCACTAAGCTTTGTGCTTAAAGTTTTTAGTTTTTGGTTTCAGGTACTCAGTTTTCAAAAAAGAAGCTCGGGAAGATTACAGTGCACACACAATTTGTTCAGCCTGGGATGTTTATACTCTGATATACTTAACAGTTGTTATAATATTTTGAGATACATTGATTTTAATTTTTATTATTTAATTAAACGAAATTTTCAGACTGTGTTTTTGGGATGTTACAAGTTGGTATCGGAGCCTTGGTTAGAGGGATTCGGGTACACTTTCGGGTGTGTCTGAACTCAAACTAAGGAAGTGTTATTAATTTTCTTTAAGAGAAAAACCATGTTTACAAAAGGATTTTGAGAAAAGAAAACAATTTTAGAAAAAGTATAAAGAAAAGAGTTTTAGAAAAAGCGAAAAGAATTTTGAAAAGAGAAAAGGGTGTGGTACATGCAATCAGCCGAGCTCAAGTAAGTACTCCCAAATTACCCATACAAGATTATGATATGATTATCAGTTTCAGTTTCAGTAGAACAGCATGCTAAAATAGGACTACGGATCTAGGAGGATGCCTTATGTGCCTCTTATATGTGTTTCAGCTTTATGAGAATTACATGCTAGTATTGAATAGATAGTAGTAGGATAGCTTGTTTAGGTTATACCTAATAGTATGAGCTTAGCATTTTATGCTAGTATAGTTTCTCGTTATGAGAATAGATTTGCTTGTGTAGTTTCTTGTGTCCGAATGCTTCTTTCTTTATGCTTTGTAGTACTCTGAGTGATGGGAGTTAGCCATTAGGTGAATACGTCACTTCACATGTGATCAGGGTTGAATAATCTCAGAGTGCTGGATTTGGCCCTATTACATAGCTCTTGTTTGAATCTAACCGTTGTGGGGACGAGTCTTTTACTCGAAGGATTATCTGAGCCTCGTCACATGTCATGGTATTCAGGTGATGGCTAATTGGCATTACAAGGAGGCCTTCAGCAACTGAGGACTGGTTTGGGTCAGAGATTTCCCTAGGGTATGCCTGGGATGAGAGTAACAGAGAGCAGTGGTAGTAGAAGGGACTTAGTGGAGTCAAGGCAGTTCTTGAGGAAAGTATGGATAGATGTGGAAGGTAGTATGAGCCTGTACTACTGAAAGCAGAGGATCCGTACTCGAATCAAGGAAGACTGAGATAAGACCAGGGAACTTGTGGTGTCTGTGTTGGGTTTTGAGCAATCTAACACTTCCTAAGTGTGCATGAAACCCTAATAACCTTGGATCTATGTTTGTCTAAATACATGCAAAATAATAAACCTTATCCAACAGTCTGAGAACCCTCGAGTTCTGATGAGTATTTTGATATTATTAAGGGTATATTACTGAGTATAGTGACGCTACGTGTTAGACCAGATGGTATAGCTCTGGTGTCGAGGAGGGATCATGCTCGGACTCTATAGCCGTGCAGATTGATAATCAGATGATGGAGTTTATTCCATCTGAGAATTACGCGCAATATCATTGACCAGACATTTGTGATCCTCATTGTGATCAAGGAGGGCATTATAGAGATTTGTGATGAGAGGCCGAGTGTATTCTGCACTAAGATAACAGTCATGATAGAGACCCGTACGTTGATGTTTCGGGAATTCAGAGTTTGTGAGGCTTCATATTGTCATGGGGGTTAGGGACCCCATTGTTAGCAGCAGATGGTTGGCAGATGTCGCCAACACTTTTGTACCAGGCATTGTCTCAAAAAGAGACAAGATCCGACTTGCTTCCTGTCTCCTGAGGGAGAGAGCACGAGATTGATAGGAAGAGGTTGGTAGTGAGTGGAGTGATGAAGCAGATGATGCTATGTCATTGGATGACTTTTAGATTAGATTTTGGGCACAATGTGCCCAATCAATTAAGGTGCATTAGTTGGCGCAAGAGTGGTTAGATCTCCACCAGAAGACTGAGACTGTGGCAGAGATCACTGCCAAGTCTCGGGAAGAGCTTATATGGTTCCACAGTATGCATCAGATGAGGAAATGAACAAGGTAAGTTATTAGAACATACTATAGAATGATAGCAGGGAAATCATGAGTATCTCGGGGTGCAAGACCCTGAATGATATGACTTCTTGAGCTTGAGAACGGGATGTGGACTTGGAGCACATTGTAAGAGGGAACCAAATCAGTTACTTATAATGAGGGGTCTCAGGAGGGGACCATAGATTTCAGATCATCTTCTGAGAGGCCAACGGGGTCAGATTCGGTGCAACACTTGTGGGAAACTGCAGAAGGGAGCTTTTTGTTGCAAGGGTTGAGTAAGTGTAACCCTGAGTTATCCTTGGTTTGTGTCTGAATCATATTTTCAATAGATGTCATATGCCAATTGCATGCTGAGAAGCATTAGCGAATAGTGATAGAGCAATTACCCAGATTACGAGATTGGGAAAGTATAACGTCATCTTGGTTTATTCCAAGATTGAGGAGCAGCACAAGAAGCACCCGAGGGAGGCGCTAAAGACTTTAAGGAGGGAGAGAATTTTCACAAGGTTCTCTAATTGAGAGTTCTGGTTGTGCAGGGTGCAATTTCTTGGGCACCTTGTCAATCAGAAGGGTATACTAGTCGATCCGGCCAAGTTAGAGGCTGTGATGCAGTGGGAGATTCCGAGGTCTCCAATTGAGATTCGGAGCTTCCTGGGTCTAGCAGGTTATTACCGGAGATTTATTCGGATTTTTTTAGAAGTTGGTGATCTTTTGGATTAGCTGGTGTTGAAAACACTAGCAATGGTAAGCGTGGTTTCTAGCAGATTGGTCATGGGTGGTGAGAAGAATTGGGAATTCTTCCAGTTTTGTGTGGTGTAAGGCATTAGCTGAATTAAAGTGAGGGAGAATCGCCCAAGGATTCAGAAGCAAGAGCAGTTTTCACACTAGGATAAGTTTTGCATCCTTGTCTGAAAGGAAGACAGCCCATGTGGCTGTATGGTCTGAAGAGAGTGTGATATGGAAGTTCGGAAAATCTTGCCAATGATGAGATCGCATTTTCGGAATGTTTGCTAGCAAGCCTTAGGGAATCCGGTTGGGGATTCCAGTTAGGACATGAGTTTAGCTGAGTGCGGGTCAAGCGCGTGTTCGATCCGGTATAGATAGTGATGGAGTGTTGTAAGTCTGCGGGTGTAGCTGTAGCATTCACTAGCAGTCAGATAGTATCAGAGTGTTGTAAGTCTGCAGGTGTAGCTGTAACATTCACTAGCAGCCAAATAGTATTAGAGTGTTGTAAGAGTGTGGGTGTAGCCGTAGCATTCACAAGATTAACAGATAGTGCTAGAGTGATGTAAGTCTGTGGGTGTAGCTGTAGCATTCACTAGGTTGGTAGATAGAGTAAGTGCGTTGTTAGGATGCAGGAAGGACAGTAGTACCCACTAGTTTAGGTGTAGCAGTGAGGATATGGAAATCCATAGATTGGATTTCAGAGTTTTCTAGACGGATTAGACCTTGTTAAGCAAGTGATAAGATTGTAGAAGCGCCACTACAGAGAAGAGAGCAAGGAAGTAATGGACTACTTAAGGTCATTTATGACATAAGGCTACCAATGGTCATGAAGCAATCACTTTTAGCTTTGGGTTTGGTGATGTCAGGATTTGACGCATGGAACCAATCAGTTAGATCAGAAGGCCGTTAGGGCCATAGTGATAAGATAACTAGTAGCAGCTAGATCCAAAGAAGGATTTCGTTCAGAAGTCGTGCGAGGCGGCTAAACAAGGAGTCCTTGGGCTCCACAGTTGGGCTGGAACCCAATATTTCAGATGATTGGCGGAAAATTGAGACTAGGTAGGTCTCAGTAGATGTTGGGAAGCAGCCATATGGTAGCATACAGTTTCAGGCATTTAAGTGTTTCGGGCAGTTCAGTGATCAGACAATTCAGTGTTTCGGGCAGTTCAGTATTCAGGTAGTTCAGTGTTTCAGACAGTCAGTGTTTCAGGCAGTTCGGTGTTTTCAGGCAGATCAGTGTTTCAAACGGTTTTGGGTCTCCAACGGTAATGGTATTTTGGAATTTCATGTGCGGTTAGAGTCACAGATAACTTGGGCTATGCTACGTCACTCACAGCAGGATTACCGGAGCGTTGGCCATGTATAAGTGAATCATAGGGATAAGAGGATCTGTGATTCTGTTCACTAGTGGGAGCCTTGAGTTATCAAAAGATGAGTAGGCAACTGAGATACAAATGGATTGGATCCAACGATAATGATTCAGTAGGGGCGGTCTGTCAGAGGGCCAGATCATCTCGAGACAGCAAAATTCAGATAAGTAGATGTGATCTTGTCGCGAGAAAGTAGTTCGCTTGCAGATGTTAGGGCTTTGCGATGATTAGCCACAACTACCCTAAGAAGGTCAGGGTGTACCCAGGATGGTGACCATGTTACAAGAGTAGTTGGGCAAGTAAGGAATGGTAAGGAATGATTTCGAGGACGAAATCTAAGTTAAGTGTGGGAGAGTTGTAACGCCCTGTTTATTTAAATAAATTAATAAATGTAAGTCCCAGACTAATTGGTGAAGAATTTTGATAGTTGGGGGTTGTTAGTAAGTTACAAAGTTATTTTGGGAAGAATTGTAGAAGTAAGGGTATGTTGGTAATTATTGGGTTAAAACTTAGAAGATTTTATGGGCCGAGGAGCTAAAGTGTAAGTTTTGGACTTGATTTGAAAAGAATATCAGAGGGCATGGTTAAAAAGGTAATTGTTGGATTGCTTTGCAAATGATTCTCAAGTGGAGGGCTATATGGTAAGTTTTGGACCTAAAGTGAAAGGGAATTATGTAGTTAGGGCTAAAAGGTAAGATTTGAGTTTAAATTGAAAAGAGATATAGTAGGGAGGGAGCGATATTGGTAAAATAGTCCAAAGTTTAATGAAAACACTGGAGAACCCGTCACCCTTATGTGCAACCTCCATATTTAACCCATGACATGCGAAACCCTAACCCTAAGAATTCATTCAGCCGCCACCACCTTGTGAGACCCCAGCCGCCACCTCCTTTCCGCTCATGTCTCTGATGTGGACCAAGTCGCCATCTGCTGCCGGCGACACCGTGAGCGACAAGGACCAAGAAAGACCGGACTTGGAGCTGCACATGGCAAAGTGTGGGCTGCTAATGAACAAAATATCGCTGGAGAAACAAGCTGGGGAGGAGTCTCGAGCGTTGACGAACGAAGCCGACGTGCTTCGCCATCTGTAACGCTCGTGTTTCTAGGCTAGGCATTAATATTGACATAATGGTCTAGGTTAACCTTTGTAACTCATTTAGAAGAAATGAAAAGGAATTATGTGAATTTTATGTGAATTATGTGTTTTATGCTTAATTATTAGGGTTTAATTAACTAAGAATAAAAATAAGCATCAAAATTAAAGTGTGCGATACGCTCGATATCTTTACATAAAGTTTTAGTGGTCGAAACAAGGATTTCGGGGATATAAAGAATGCCGAAATCCAAGTTATAATGAAGAAGTTATAACCTGTAGAAGTATCGCGACAAAACCGGCACGGTGCCGAATGTCATAAAAAGTGAGTTTTTGATAAACTACATTTTACCCTTAGTAATCTAAACGAAAGTCGTAGTATTCGTTAAACCGAGAAGTTCGATAAAAAGAACACCCAAATCTGACTTCGTATGTGGAAGTTATGATTTTTCGAAGTTTCAGCTTAGTAGTAGACAAATAAAAACTCGAATTTTAGATCGAGTGATTTTTAGCCGACACAACCTAAACGAGAATTGAAGGTTTCGTCATTAGTAGCACAACGGTAAAAAGTCTGACGAAAACGGACGTTGGTGAAGAAGTTATGAATTTTTAACGGATTTCCTGTCCCGGTCTGTTAAAAATAATAATAAAAAAATTAAATTCAAAATTAGCCGACGAAGTCTAAACGGAAGTTGTAGAGCGTAATTTTAGCAACGCGTGCATATAAAGAACGTCAAAAACGGAGCTCGTATGCGAAAGTTATGGATTTTAGAAGTTTTTGCACAAAAATCGAGAAAATTCGCATAGTCACGCTTTTGCCACGTGTCCTCGCCTCGCATGTGCCACGTGTCCGAAATTCTGATGAGTCACCTCGCATGGAAGACTGCCCCGTTTCGCCCCATGTCCTCTTCTGATTCGACCACAGGGAGGCCCAATCCGAAGATCGCAGCTGGACCGAGCCTCGCACCACCTAGCCTCCGAACCTCGCATGTGCACCAGTAGACCGCGGTCCAATCAGAAGCCTCCAGCGAGGCCCTCGCACGTGCAGCCCATGTGCGAGCACCTGCGCACCCTCGCCTGCGGACCCCATCTCCCTAGCCGACCTTCGGACCCTATAAATAGAAGGGGTATGCGAGCCTTCTCGGGTAGTCTTGGAGTTTTGCCACTTTTAACCCCCTTTTCCATATTTTCTTCATCTTAACATTCCCCAAAGCCCCGGTATCGATTGGAACCCCCGGAATACGCCACGAAGTGCCCGTGAAGCCCGTAAAATTTATCTTTTCGGTTTCGATGCGCGACTTTTACAAAGTCCGGTTTCTCAATAAAACTCCCGGTTTTATTAGAAACGATCGTTTTAGGAAACGAATTGCTGCCCGGTTTTCATTAAATCAAATGATTGTGTAGTTACTTTCACCTTACACATAGATATGAAGTATTTTACATAAAATACGTGTTGTGTGAATATATATTGTTTGTTTATTTGAGATGGGTGCTGAAGGAATGATTTATACATGTTTTTAAGTAATTTAAACTATATATGTATTTTTATCTACGAAAAATGTTGGGTAAAACATGGGTAGATGAAATAGTGGGTATGATGAAAGGTGAGTCGGATAAAGGAGATGATCAATAATATTGATCATGAGTTGAGGGTGAGTGGTGAAAATTTGAGAGAATCACTTACCCAAATTGTTGGCCCCCGTCATTCAGCAGAGTATGGATGACAACCATGGACAATTCTAGACAGTCTATGGAACACTAGCAGGCCCGCAACCTGTAGGTGTAATGAACTATATGTTCATTTGTTGTACTCTAAATACCCATTGACATCTATAGCAGGAGAGAATACCTGTAAATAATACTGTCGATAAATGAGAGGTATGGACTTAGCACATGTTGAATAAACTTTGGCAGCTATGGAATTAGTGCCAGTTGTATAAACCCCGGTCACAAGATGACTTTGTGTCTATTCCTTAGGATGAATCCTTAGGAAGGAGTGATAGTTGATTCTTAGGGTAAACCCTTAAGAAATAAATAAAATAATGGGGTTTGGGGTAATTCGGTTGATTGATTGATGTTTAAACATAATCAATTTTGGAAATTGTGGGTTGAAAACCCTATATGCTCACCAGGCTTCCAAGCCTGACCCACTCTGCTATTTATATTACAGGTAGAGGACCCCGAGCATAGTCGGATGATGATGATGAGTGAATTTTGGATTATAGGCCAGTAGTTACATATAACCGTCGTAAGGTTTATAATGTCTTGTTTATGCTTTTGATCTGTATCGGAACATGACATCCTGAGGTTTTGATATAAAAAGGAAATGATATACTTCTTAAAGAAAGGTTTTGACAAACTTTTATCATGTTTTGTTTTGGGGACCAATTCCGCAACATCTTTTATAAAGATTTCTCTGATTTGATTTTAAAAAGCATAAATTAAATCGGTCTTTTCTGGCTGAGAAATTAGGGGATGTCACAGTTGGTATTAGAGCATTAGTTTAACCGAACTAAGAAATTGTAGGATTTCTAGACTTAAACTTAGAATACTAAGTGATGATTGTGAGATGAGTGTCTACCATAATTTAGACATGAGCACTAGTGTATTTTAGGAAGGATGCCTAAAATGCTACTATGTGCTAAATGTTTTGTGTTATAGCTATAATGATGCTATTATTTGTTCGGATCTATGGTCTGTTGCCGATCGGATCTGGAAACCTTATGTGTGTAGAATTCTAAACGTATGACTATGATATTGGAACTAACATATAAACGTTTCGAAGACTTAACATCTAACGAAAATGAAGATCTAAATTCACCAACGATTGGTGTATAGATCGAAATGGCGAGTACTCAAAGTGGGTTCGGAAGTGATAATCCACAACCTGAGCCAATCACGATGACTGGAGTGTAGGCAATGGTATGTACGATGTTAAGTGAACAGATGGAAGAAACAAAACGTTACTTCAACAAAGTAAGGATGAACTTATTGTGCCAGTACGTCAAGCATCTGTTCTTGAGGCAACTATTAGGGTTGCTAATTCTATTGAAGAAATGATCAATGACACAACCGCCAACAAAGTTTAAGTTGGCAAGAAGAGGAAATTTGAGGGGTCTTTAAGGCCCAACAAGAGCAACATATCCTCAAAGTCTGGCAAAAGAAGAGATAAAGGAAAATGGTGCGGGAAGTGCAAAAATAAACACTCTGGGAATTGTGACGCGAAGGTGAAGTGCTTTAAGTGTGGAGAAATAGGGCATTAGCCAATAAGTGTACGATTCCCAAGCAGGTGTGCTACGGATGTAAAGAAGAAGGCCATATTTCTAAGAATTGTCCGAAGAACAATGAAATAACAAGGCCAAGTGCACCATCAACGCCAAAGGAATTTCAGGATATCCTTAACGAAGCGATTAATAACACTAGGAAGTAGAAGTCAAGACTTGATACCTGAAGATCATGTTACGAAGTAGTAATGTGAATAGTAACAAGTAGTTTAGCCTATGAGAGGCATAGTATAGGGTAAACTTGAACCTTTGTGTAATCGTTTCAAGGAAATAAAAGAAACCCTAGTTTTTTCGTCTGATGAATAGAATGGCTGGTGTAATTTTTGAAGTTGTCCCATCATCTGGAATTTCCATCACCAACCAAGTTGAAGTAGAGTTGATCATTGAAGATATGCGTGAAAGAAGTCCTAGTAGAGTCTAGGAAAAATTTATGATTAATTGGACACATTTGTATGTGTTAAATTGTTTTGTGATTTTAGGACTTGGGGACTGCGAGACAGTACTTGGGACGAGTATGAGTAGGTGTGAATAGTAGTAGAGATCCATACTACTGGAAGCACAAGACTCGCACTTGGATCAGGGAAAGTCACAAGGTTACCAAGAAGCTATTATTTGATTCCGTCTTGTTCTAGTCTGTCGTTACCATCGTTTCGGTAATGACTAAGAAGATGATTGTTATTCCGACCTTAGAGGTCATATCAGATTGAGTCTGACCACGATGAGTTTATTATGTGGTTCAGAGAACCAAGTTCGATGTAACATTTGAATTAAGCCAGAAGATTGAAATGAAAGATAATCAAAGCGATCAATAGAAGTATCGCACTCATTGTTAAAGAAGTTAGTAGTTAGAAATGATACATGTTGAACTGTGATTGTATCACATTAGAACATGAAGGAAGGTGTAATTTGTTCTGAAATTTGTCCTTAGGAGATCTGAGTCTAAGTAGTGCAGTATACAATTAGAGATCATTAGAACATGACCCATCGGTCTGTTACAATAAATGAAGGAAAATACTTATTCCAAGAAGAAGAAGGAGTCCTCAATAAGGATTTATTTTGTAACTCGAAGGTTACAATTGAAAGTCCTATGGAGATCTGAAGCTTTTTAGGATTAGCTGGATATTATCACTGAATTATCCAAGGCTTTTCTTCGATCGCGACTCCATTGACAGCTTTGACCCACAAAGGAGCTGTCTATACTTGGAATGAGAAGCATAGGAAGCTTTGAGAAGTTAAAGAAGAAGTTGTGTGAAGCACCGATTCTTTCGTTACCTAAAGGAGTTGATGACTTCACAGTTTATAGTGATGCCTCTGGAGATGGGTTAGGATGTGTTCTAACCCAAAGGGATAAGGTGATATCGTATGCATCGAGGCAATTGAAAGAGCATGAAAAGAACTACCCTACTAATGATCTGGAGTTGGCAGTGGTAGTATTCGCCCTAAAGATAAGGAGGCACTATCTTTATGGTACTAAATGCAAACTTTTCACTGAATATAAGAGTCTTCAATATCTCTTTAATCAGAAGGAATTGAACATGAGGCAACAGCGCTGGCTAGAATTACTCAAGGACTACGACTGTGAGATACTTTACCACCCTGGTAAAGCAAATGTTGTTGCTGATACTCTCATTCGGAAGCTATGTCTTGAAAGGAAAGGGCTAAGAGCGTTAAGAATTAAAGTTGTCTTGAAAATTGTGAAAAGTACAAAGAAAGCTCAAGAGGAAGCTTTAGAGAAAAATGTCCGAAAGAAGGAACGTTTGGGATAAAACGTTGGTGTTTGATACAAACGGTCAAGGACTGGAGGTATTCAAAGATAGGATTTGGGTACCTAGGATGGGAGGAATAAGAGGTCTTCTAATGGAAGAATCTCACAAGACCATGTACTCGATTCATCCCGGCAATACAAAAATGTATAGAGATCTAAATCCTTATTACTGGTAGCCGACAATGAAGCTCGAAGTTGCTAAAGTATGTGGCTGAGTGTCTAACTTGTGCCAGGGTTAAGGCACAACATCAGAAAATGTATGGGAGTTTAGAACCTTTACCTGTACCCATGGGTAAATAGGAAGATATCACTATGGATTCTGTGACTAAACTACCCAGAACAAGGAACAGTCATGACATGATTTAGGTGGTCGTTGATCGCTTCACTAAGAGTGCGCATTTCATAGTACCAACGAGAAATGGTCTATGGATAAACTTGCGAATTCTTGTGTGAAGGAAAGTGTGAGGCTTCACGGTGTTTCGTTAACGATTGTATCCGATCGTGACGGCCGTTTTACCTCAAGGTTTTGGAGGAGTCTATTAGAGGAATTGGGTACCAAGTTGTGTTTGAATACAGCTTACCATCTGCAAACCGATGGTCAGAGCGAATGAACGATTCAAACGTTGGAGGATATGCTGAGAGCATGTACCCTAGAATTTCAAGGTAACTTGTAACATCCAAAATTTCAGGTATTATATTTATTCATTTTATTTTGAGTTTTGTGGAAGAACTCGGCGAGTTGGTGCATAGACTCGCCGAGTAGAGACGCGATTTCTCACCCGGATTAATGACCGGACTCGACGAGTCGCATTAGTGGACTCGGCGAGTCTGTGCTGTTTAATGAAACCCTAATTTCTCGGGTTTGAGGCCTATTTAAAGGGCCTTATGGCCGTCATCTGTGCTCACCAGTCCCCAGAGCGAAACCCTAGTGAGCTTGAGCGTTTGGAGTGAGAGAAGGAGCCATTATTGACCTTGGAAGTGTTGTCTAGCAAGGGAAAGGAAGATATAGCCAAGGAGAAGCAAGAGGATCAACTTCCTGAAGATCTGAGATCCGGAACATCACGTTTGAGGTACTATTTTCGAACCCTTTTCTGTTGAGTTGATGTTCATGTTGATGTAGGGCTTATTAATCCCTTTTGTGGCTAGATCTAGTGCTCCCTTGGTCCCTTAAGCAAGTTAGGTTCTGGATCTGGACCCTTGGAGGTCCAGAGTGTCCCTTTGTCCAAGCTTTTTATGAATCCATGGAGGTTTTGGTTTGGGATCGTTGTGCTTGAGGTTAAAACACCATTTATGAGTCATTAGGTGTGATATGAGCACCAAGACATGAAATTTACGTGATAAATAAGCTTGGAAGGACTGGATCTATGAGTTAGTGGAACAGATCTGACCTCAGAAGGTCGTTTGGGGTTGTGCATAAGATGCACTCGCCGAGTCCATTGGTAGCCTCGACGAGTTGGTGCGGGTTGTTTAGTGATTTCAAACCAGGAGTTGAGTAACCGAGTCAGGTGAGTGACTTGGTGAGTCGGAAGGGATTCAGAGGAATCGGGTCCCCGTAGAGACTCGACGAGTCCACGCCAGACTCGGCAAGTTGGGTTGACCGTTGACCATTGACTAGGGTTGACCGATGTTGACTTGATAGAGTTAGTCAACCCTAGTTTGGAAATTGTTAATTAGGGATGTATTTGTGATATAGGACGACTATAGCTCAGGTGATCGAGCACTAGTGATTTCAGGGATTTACGAGTTACCGTGATACGCGAGTTGAGCCTTCTCACTATACTTTACCTTGAGTAGGTAATCAGAGTTATGTGACAGAGTATTTTTATGCTATATGTATGTTATGTGTTGTACTGCATTATTTGTATGTGATTTATGTTGTGCATGTTTATAGAGTTGGAACCGGAAGGTTCACAGAGTTAGAACCAGAGGGTTCATAGAGTAGGGTCCATGGACCCACAGAGTTATAGCCTCGAGTGGCTAATATGTGCTATGTGTGGTATTTTGAGGAACTCACTAAGTTTTGTGCTTACAGTGTTTGGTGTTATTTGTTTCAGGTACTAGTGAGGATCGCGCGAAGGCGCCGGCCTGATCAGTACACACACGGGATTTTTATGTTATGAGATCTTGGGATTTTTATATGTTATGGATTTGAGTTTCAAACAATGATGTTTTATGAATACTAAATGAATTATGCTTTTATAAAATGCGAAAAATTGTTTTGAAATTTACGGTGTTACAAGTTGGTATCAGAGCCTTGGTTTGAGGGATTCGAGTACACCTTCGGACGTATTTGAACTCAAACTGAGGATTTGAGAAAATATTCTCAAAAAGAGTAAGACATTTTTGGAAAATGCAGAGCAGAGTCGTGTGTACAATCAATCAGCGCCCGAACGGTGATTTCCCAATATACCTTTATGTTATATGCTTATGATATTGATATGATGTATTCTCGTGCTAGAGTGGGCTTGGTACTCCTATTAGGACTAGAGTGGCCTGATTTGTGATGCCTTAGCCTAGGGAGAGGTGAGCTGCTATGAGATGCTTGAGAGTGAGTAGGTAGCAGCGAGGAGCTTATGAGCGATCTGCTAGAGAAAGGATTTTGCATAATAGAGTACTTGGGACTTGGGAGCCTAGGAGGAGGACTTAGGTTGTATACTGACGCGGTGTGGAAGGTAGTATTGGGCCCGTACTACTGGAAACACCGGGACGGTATACAGTTCGAGTAAGAATCTTCGGGATGCCGGGAAACAAGGAGGGATGAGTTATCGAGTGCAAGTATGCTCGAGAGAGTTTCTAATATATTGTATGTTGTTTTTCAGAGGTAGATCACTGTGAGGACACGTCTTATGCCAGAGAGCAGCAGGGCTAGTGACGAGGATATCCGCCGGATCATCCATGAGGAGGTAGCTGCGGCCATCAGGTTAGAGATACCAGAGATGTACGGGTCTATTAACACCACATTGATTGAGACTTTTGACGAGCGTTATGTCGCTCTTTCTGAGGCTGCTGTTGCAGCGGCCACCGCAGCCATTGCTGCTCCTAGGCCGCAAGGGGGTGACTCGTTGTTGTTCAGGGAGTTCAGCAACACGAAGCCACCAGAGTTTGACGGGACGCAGGACCCGATTGCAGCGATGAGATGGGTATCTGACAATGAGGGTTGCTTCTACACATGCTCGTGCCCGGAGCACTTGAGGGTTCGGTTTGTGCTGAACCAGCTTCGCCTGGGGGTGAAGGACTGGTGGAAGTTCACGACAGCACACTATTCTCCAGCAGAGCTTGTTGTGGTGACCTGGGAGAGGTTCACCACCATGTTTTGTGATGAGTACGTTCCTCCGGTGGAACGAGATCGTTTGGCACAGGAGTTTTTGACCCTCAAGCAGGGTACAGAGTCCATTATGGTTATCACCAGGATGTTTCATGAGAGGGCGATGTTCTGCCCTGAGCACGTGTCTACTGAGCAGGCATGTATGAGCCAATATTTGAGTATTTTGAGGAGAGACATTCGGGAGTTCGTGGCGAGCTCCTTGTACCGGACATTTGCTGAGCATCAGGAAAATGCCCGGAAGAGGGAGATCGAGCTAGAGACTCGGGCTAGGGAGGAGGCGAAATCTCAGGGGAGGGATCGGCGACCGACACAGTCCCAGCCGGCAGCCAAGCGGGCCAAGCCCGCTGATCCCAAATCAGGGAGCCAGAAGGGCCGCACTTGTGGAAAGTGCGGCAAGGGTCATGATGGAGTTTGTAGAGCTGGATCTTGCTACAAGTGTGACAAGGAGGGGCATATGGCCAAGGACTGCCCCAAGAGGTTTGCAGTGTGTTTTCACTACAACTAGACCGGACACCGGAAGGCAGAGTGTCCGCAGTTGCAGGGATCAGCTCAGGGAGCACCTCAGGGATCTGACCCTGCCGCCATCAGAGCTATCGAGAGTCGGCCAGTGAAGGCCGAGGCGCCGAGGGCACGAGGGAGATCCTTTCAGTTGACCGCGGAGGAGGTCCGCGCAGCGCCTGATGTCGTGGCTGGTATGTATTTTTTCATGTATTTATTTTGATGTTGAGATATTATGCTTATATTATGTTATGCCTAGGTACTTTTCTTGTGAATTCTATACCTGCCTTGGTGTTATTTGACTCGGGTGCGAGTCGGTCTTTTGTATCTTTCGCTTTTAGTCAGCATATCAGTGTTAGTCGTGAGGCATTGAGTCGGCCTCTGAGAGTTTCCATAGCTGACGAGAGGGTGATATATGCCACGGAGGTGATCCGTGGGTGCGTATTCGAGATTTTTGGCGTTGACTTCCCGATTGATTTGGTTCTTATTGCGATGGGTGATGTCTGTGTCATTATGGGCATGGACTGGTTGAGCAGATTCGGTGCGGTTATCGACTGCGAGCGGCAGCTGGTGACCATACGAGACCCTAGTGGGGGAGTTCTTACGGTGTACGGCGAGGGTACACGTTCTGGGTCAGCGTTTTTTTGGGCCACTAGGGTGAGGCAGTGTCTACATCAGGGCTGTAAGGGCTTTGTGGCGTATGTGATGGATACGCGGGTTGATTCAGAGAGGCCGAGGTCAGTTGAGGAGGTTCCGATAGTGCGTGAGTTCCCGGATGTATTTCTAGAGGAGTTGCCGGGTGTGCCTCCCGTGAGGCAAGTGGAGTTCAGTATCGATTTGGTTCTGGGGCTGCCCCTATCGCCAAGGTGCCTTATCGCCTTGCACCTCCAGAGATGCAAGAGTTATCCTCGCCCCTATCCTTTTTGTCAAGAAGAAGGATGTGCATTGATTACCGGATGTGCATTGATTACCGGGAGTTGAACAAGCTGACGGTCAAGAACCGTTACCCGTTGCCGAGGATCGAGGATTTGTTCGATCAGTTACAGAGGGCATCTTGGTTCTCCAAGATTGATTTGAGGTCTGGATATCATCAGGTGAGGGTGCGAGATGAGGACATCCAGAAGACAGCGTTCAGGACGCGTTATGGGCATTACGAGTTTGTGGTGATGCCTTTCGGGCTCACCAATGCCCCGACAGTGTTCATGGATCTCATGAACCGAGTGTGCAGGCCGATGTTGGATCGGTCGGTGATTGTATTCATCGACGACATTTTGGTATATTCGAGATCTAGAGAGCAGCATGAGGATCATTTGATGGAGATCCTTGGAGTTCTGAGAGCGGAGAGGCTTTATGCCAAATTCTCCAAGTGTGATTTCTGGTTGCGAGAGGTCCAGTTCCTAGGGCATCTCGTTAACCAGAAAGGGATATTGGTCGACCCGGCCAAAGTTGAGGCAGTGATGAGTTGGGAGGTGCCGAGGTCACCCTCCAAGATCAGGAGTTTCTTAGGGTTGGCAGGTTATTATCGGAGATTTATCAAGGATTTCTCTAAGATCGTAGTGCCACTCACCAGGTTGACCCGGAAGGGTGTCGCTTTTTCATGGGGCCCCGAGTAGCAGGCCTCCTTTGAGACGCTTCGCTAAAGGTTATGCGAAGCCCCGGTGTTAGCCCTCCCGGAGGGGATGGAGGACTTTGTGGTATACTGTGATGCGTCGATCTTGGGGTTAGGAGCGGTGCTGATGCAGAGAGGGCATGTGATAGCATACGCATTGAGGCAGCTAAAGCCTCATGAGACGAGGTATCGCACCCATGATCTAGAGTTGGGGGCAGTGGTGTTCGCCCTCAAAATTTGGCGTCACTATCTGTATGGGGTTCGGTGTACGATATACACAGACCATAAGAGCCTGAAGTATTTGAAGGATCAGCCTAACCTAAATATGTGGCATAGGAGGTAGTTGGATGTGGTCAAGGATTATGATTGTGAGATCCTATACCATCTGGGCAAGGCTAATGTGGTAGCCGACGCCCTGAGTCGCAGGGCGGAGAGCACCCCATTGCGAGATGTATGTTTGCGATTGACCGTGATGGCTTCGGTGTTGGACACCATTCGTGGAGCACAGGCTAAGGCCGTGAGATCAGAGAACCAGAAGAGAGAGCGAGTTGTTGGGTTGGTATCGGAGTTCGTTACCGATGGTCTGGGGCTTATGACATTTCAAGGGCGTATATGGGTACCGTATGTGGGAGGGATGCGTACCATTTTGATGGAAGAGGCTCATCGGTCGAAATTCTCGATCCATCCTAGGGCCACTAAGATGTATTTAGACCTGAGGAGAGAGTATTGGTGGCCCTGTATGAAGAGGGATGTTGCATGGTTTGTTGAGAGGTGCTTAACCTGCCGTAGGGTTAAGGCCGAGCACCCGAGACCGCATGGTAAGTTGCAGCCGTTGGAGGTTCCCGAATGGAAGTGGGAACAAATTACCATGGATTTTATCACCAAATTGCCAAGGACTGCTAAAGGAGTCAATGCAATTTGGGTGATTGTGGACAGGTTGACAAAGAGTGCTCACTTCCTTGCTATCAGTGAGAGTTCTTCCGCAGAGAAATTTGCAGAGATGTACGTGAGGGAAGTGGTATCACAACATGGAGTGCCGATCTCGATTGTTTCAGACCGAGATGTGCGTTTCACTTCCAGATTCTGGAAGAAGTTTCACGAGGAGTTGGGTACTAGACTGCATTTTAGTACTGCATATCACCCCCAGACTGACGGACAGAGTGAGCGGACGATTCAGACGCTCGAGGACATGCTCCGGGCATGTGTGTTGGACTTCGGGGGGAGTTGGGACATGTGTTTGCCCTTGGCAGAGTTTTCCTACAACAACAGCCATCATTCGAGCATCGGTATGCCACCCTTTGAGCTGTTGTATGGGAGGAGGTGTCGGACTCCTATTTGTTGGGGAGAGGTGGGGCAATGAGTGATGGGTAGCACATAGATTGTGCTTCAGACGATAGAGCAGATACAGCAGGTCAGGCAGAGATTGTTGACCGCTCAGAGCCGCCAGAAGAGTTATGCGGATAGACGTCGATCCGAGCTCGAGTTCCAGGTCGGTGATTATGTTCTCCTAAAGGTATCTTCTTGGAAAGGAGTGATCCGATTCAAGAAGAGGGGAAAGCTAGGGCCCCAGTATATTTGGTCGTTTAGAGTGATCGCGAGGGTGGGCAGGGTAGTGTATCGCTTGGAGCTACCTGTCGAATTGGAGCGGATTCATAATACCTTCCACATATCTCAGTTGAGGAAGTGTATAGCCTACAAGTCGGCGGTAGTGCCGTTAGAGGACATTCAGGTGGATGCGAGCCTGAACTACGCAGAGAGACCAGTTGCGATTATGGATCGGAAGATCAAGGATCTGAGGAACAAGGAGGTGCCTCTGGTACAGGTTCAGTGGCAACATCGGAAGGGATCCGAGTTGACTTGGGAGCCAGAGCGTGAGATGCGGGAGCAGCATCCGGAGCTATTTCAGGAATGAGACTTCGAGGGCGAAGTCAGATTCAAGTGGGGGAGAATTGTAACATCTGGAATTTCAGGTATTATATTTATTCATTTTATTTTGAGTTTTTTGGAAGAACTTGGCGAGTTGGTGCGTAGACTTGCCGAGTAGAGTCGCGATTTCTCACCCGGATTAATGACCGGACTCGACGAGTCGCATTGGTGGACTTGGCGAGTCAGCGCTATTTAATGAAACCCTAATTTCTCGGGTTTGGGGCCTATTTAAAGGGCCTTATGGCCGTCATTTGTGCTCACAGTCTCTAGAGCGAAACCCTAGTGAGCTTGAGCGTTTGGAGTGAGAGAAAGAGCCATTGTTGACCTTGGAGGGGTTGTCTAGCAAGGGAAAGGAAGCTATAGCCAAGGGGAAGTAAGAGGATCAACTTCCTGAAGATCTGAGGTCCAGAACATCAAGTTTGAGGTACTATTTTCGAACCCTTTTCTGTTAAGTTGATGTTCATGTTGATTTAGGGCTTATTGAGCCCTTTTGTGGCTAGATCTAGTGCTCCCTTGGTCCCTTAAGCGAGTTAGGTTCTGGATCTGGAACCTTGGAGGTCAAGAGTGTCCCTTTGTCCAAGCTTTTTATGAATCCATGGAGGTTTTGGTTTGGGATCCTTGTGCTTGAGGTTAAAACACTATTTATGAGTCATTAGGTGTGATATTAGCACCAAGACATGAACTTTACGTGATAAATATGCTTGGAAGGACTGGATCTATAAGCTAGTGGAACAGATCTGACATCAGAAGGTCGTTTGGGGTTGTTTATGGGATGCACTCGCCGAGTCCATTGGCAGACTCAACGAGTTGGTGCGGGTTGTTCAGTGATTTCGAACCAGGGGTTGAGTAACCGAGTCGGGTGAGTGACTCGGTGAGTCGGAAGCGACTCAGAGGAATCGGGTCCCCGTAGAGACTCGGCGAGTCCACGCCAGACTCGGCGAGTTGGGTTTACCGTTGACCATTGACCAGGGTTGACCGATGTTGACTTGATATAGTTAGTCAACCCTAGTTTGGAAAGTGTTAATTAGGGATGTATTTGTGATATAGGAGGACTATAGCTCGGGTGATCGAGCACTAGTGATTTCAAGGATTTACGAGTTACCGAGATACGTGAGGTGAGTCTTCTCAATATACTTTACCTTGAGTAGGTAATCAGAGTTATGTGACAGAGTATTTGTATGCTATATGTATGTTATGTGTTGTACTACATTATTTCTATGTGATTTATGCTATGCATGTTTATAGAGTTGGAACCAGAAGGTTCACAGAGTTAGAACCAGAGGGTTCATAGAGTAGGGTCCACGGACCCACAGAGTTATAGCCTCGAGTGGCTAATATGTGCTATGTGTGGTATTTTGGGGAACTCACTAAGCTTTGTGCTTACAGTGTTTGGTGTTATTTGTTTCAGGTACTAGTGAGGATCGCGGGAAGGGGCCGACCTGATCAGTACACACACGAGATTTTTATGTTATGAGATCTTGGGATTTTTATATGTTATGGATTTCAGTTTCAAACAATGATGTTTTATGAATACTAAATGAATTATGCTTTTATAAAATGCGATAAATTGTTTTGAAATTTACGGTGTTACATAACTGGGATGAACACTTACCTTTAGTAGAATTCACCTATAATAATAGTTTCCAATCAAGTGTTAAGATGGTACCTTATCACGCTTTGCATGGGAAAAAGTGTCGGATGCCATCATGTTGGCTGGAAGTTGAGGAAAAGCAGTTTATGGGAGTTGAAATAGTCCATTAGATTGCTGAAAAGTTGTAAGTGATTAGGGAAAAAGATGTTAGTTGCTCAAAAGAGCTATGCTGACAAGAAAAGACAACCGATATCATTCGAAGTTGGAGATTCGGTTTCACTTAATGTCTCGTCGTGGAAGGGACTTATAAGATTTGGTAGAAGGGGAAAGTTGAGTCCAAGGTTTATTGGACTATTTAAAGTTCTTCAGAGAATCCGGAATCAAGCTTACAAGCTAGAATTATCGGAAGAACTAGAGAGTATTCATAACACCTTTCATGTGTGTTATTTGAGAAAGTTCACGGGAGGTGTGCCCGACATAATGCCCATTTCTGAATTAAGGTTGGACGAGAACAAGAGGTTAATTAGAGAACCTGAGGCAATCATTAACAGTAAGACTAAGAAGTTGTAATGTAAGATAGTCAATTTAGTTCTAGTACATTGGAAACATATAAATGGGCCAAATCCCGCCTAGGAAACGGAGAGTGACATAGTGAGTCATTACCCGTAGTTGTTTGTCGTTGTGTGATTCTGGGGACAGAATGATCCTAAGGGGGAGAGAGTTGTAACGCTCGTGTTTCTAGGCTAGGCATTAATATTGACATAATAGTCTAGGTTAAACTTTGTAACTCATTTAGAAGAAATGAAAAGGAATTATGTGAATTTTATGTGAATTATGTGTTTTATGCTAAATTATTAGAGGTTTAATGAATTAAGAACAAAAGTAAGCGTCAAAATTAAAGTGTGAGATAAGCCCGATATCTTTACATAAAGTTGTAGTGGTCGAAACAAGGATTCCGGGGATATAAAGAATGTCGAAATCCGAGTTATAATGAAGAAGTTATGACCTGTCGAAGTTTCGCGACAAAACCGACACGGTGCCGAATGTCGTAAAAAGTGAGTTTTTGATAAACTACTTTTTAGCCTTAGTAATCTAAACGAAAGTCGTAGTATTCGTTAAACCGAGAAGTTTGATAAAAAGAACGTCCAAATCTGAGTTCGTATGAGGAAGTTATGATTTTTCGAAGTTTCAGCTTAGTAGTAGACAACTAAAAACTCGAATTTTAGATCGAGTGATTTTTAGCTGACACAACCTAAATGAGAATTGAAGGTCTCGTCATTAGTAGCACAACGGTAAAAATTCTGACGAAAACGGATGTCGGATGAAGAAGTTATGAATTTTTAACGGATTTCTTGTCCCAGTCTGTTAAAAATAATAATAAAAAAATTAAATTCAAAATTAGCCGTCGAAGTCTAAATGGAAGTTGTAGAGCGTAATTTTAGCAACGCGTGCATATAAAGAACGTCAAAAACGGAGCTCGTATGCGAAAGTTATGGATTTTAGAAACTTTTGCACAAAAATCGAGAAAATTCGCATAGTCACGCTTTTGCCACGTGTCCGAAATTCTGATGAGTCACCTCACATGTGAGACTGCCCCGTGTTGCCCCGTGTGCTCTTCTGATTCGACCAAAGGGAGGCCCAATCCGAAGCTCGCAGCTGGACCGAGCCTCGCACCACCTAGCCTCCGAACCTCGCATGTGCACCAGTAGACCGCGGTCCAATCAGAAGCCTCCAGCGAGGCCCTCGCACGCGCAGCCCATGTGCGAGCACCTGCGCACCCTCGCCTGCGGACCCCACCTCCCTAGCCGACCTTCGGACCTTATAAATAAAAGGGATATGCGAGCCTTCTCGGGTAGTTTTGGAGTTTTGCCACTTTTAACCCTTTTTTCCATATTTTCTTCATCTTAACATTCCCCAAAGCACCGATATCAATTGTAACCCCCGGAATACGCCACAAAGTGCCCGTGAAGCCCGAAAAATTTATCTTTTCGGTTTCGATGCGCGACTTTTACAAAGTCCGGTTTCTCAATAAAACTCCCGGTTTTATTAGAAACGATCATTTTAGGAAACGAATTGCTGCCCGGTTTTCATTAAATCAAATGATTGTGTAGTTACTTTCACCTTACACATAGATATGAAGTATTTTACATAAAATACGTGTTGTGTGAATATATATTGTTTGTTTATTTGAGATGGGTGCTGAAGGAATGATTTATACATGTTTTTAAGTAATTTAAACTATATATGTATTTTTATCTACGAAAAATGTTGGGTAAAACATGGGTAGATGAAATAGTGGGTATGATGAAAGGTGAGTCGGATAAAGGAGATGATCAATAATATTGATCATGAGTTGAGGGTGAGTGTTGAAAATTTGAGAGAATCACTTAACCAAATTGTTGGCCCCCGTCATTCAGCAGAGTATGGATGACAACCACGGACAATTCTAGACAATCTATGGAACACTAGCAGGCCCGCAACCTGTAGGTGTAATGAACTATATGTTCATTTATTGTACTCTAAATACCCATTGACATCTATAGCAGGAGAGAATACCTGTAAATAATACTGTCGATAAATGAGAGGTATGGACTTAGCACATGTTGAATAAACTTTGGCAGCTATGGAATTAGTGCCAGTTGTATAAACCCCGGTCACAAGATGACTTTGTGTCTATTCCTTAGGATGAATCCTTAGGAAGGAGTGATAGTTGATTCTTAGGGTAAACCCTTAAGAAATAAATAAAATAATGGGGTTTGGGGTAATTCGGTTGACTGATTGATGTTTAAACATAATCAATTTTGGAAATTGTGGGTTGAAAACCCTATATGCTCACCAGGCTTCCAAGCCTGACCCACTCTGCTATTTATATTACAGGTAGAGGACCCCGAGCATAGTCAGATGATGATGATGAGTGAATTTTGGATTATAGGCCAGTAGTTACAAATAACCGTCGTAAGGTTTATAATGTCTTGTTTATGCTTTTGATCTGTATCGGAACATGACATCCTGAGGTTTTGATATAAAAAGGAAATGATATACTTCTTAAAGAAAGGTTTTGACAAACTTTTATCATGTTTTGTTTTGGGGACCAATTCCGCAACATCTTTTATAAAGATTTCTCTGATTTGATTTTAAAAAGCATAAATTAAATCGGTCTTTTCTGGCTGAGAAATTAGGGGATGTCACAGTTGGTATTAGAGCATTAGTTTAACCGAACTAAGAAATTGTAGGATTTCTAGACTTAAACTTAGAATACTAAGTGATGATTGTGAGATGAGTCGGATAAAGGAGATGATCAATAATATTGATCATGAGTTGAGGGTGAGTGGTGAAAATTTGAGAGAATCACTTACCCAAATTGTTGGCCCCCGTCATTCAGCAGAGTATGGATGACAACCATGGACTATTCTAGACGGTCTATGGAACACTAGCAGGACCACAACCTGTAGGTGTAATGAACTATATGTTCGTTTGCTGTAATCTAAAAACCCATTGACATGTATTGCAGGAGAGAATACCTGTAAATAATACTGTCGATAAATGAGAGCTATGGACTTAGCACATGTTGAATAAACTTTGGCAGCTATGGAATTAGTGCCAGTTGTATAAACCCCGGTCACGAGATGACTTTGTGTCTATTCCTTAGGATGAATCGTTAGGAAGGAGTGATAGTTGATTCTTAGTGTAAACCCTTAAGAAATAAATAAAATAATGAGGTTTGGGGTAATTCGGTTGTTTGATTGATGTTTAAACATAATAAATTTTGGAAATTGTGGGTTGAAAACCCTATATGCTCACCAGGCTTCCAAGCCCGACCCACTCAACTTTTTATATTACAGGTAGAGGACCCCGAGCATAGTCGGATGATGATGATGAGTGAATTTTGGATTATAGGCCAGTAGTTACAAATAACTGTCGTAAGGTTTATAATGTCTTGTTTATGCTTTTGATCTGTATCGGAACATGACATCCTACGGTTTTGATATAAAAAGGAAATGATATACTTCTTAAAGAAAGGTTTTGACAAAATTTTATCATATTTTCTTTTTGGGGACCAATTCCGCAACATCTTTTATAAAAATTTCTCTGATTTGATTTTAAAAAGCATAAATTAAATCGGTCTTTTCTGGCCGAGAAATTAGGGGATGTCACACCATCTGTTAAGGCGTTAGTGCCACTCTGAGCCCGATAGCCGCCCTTCCTTCTTCTTCTTCTATTCAGCCGCCACCTTAGAAGCCTTCATGTCGCGCCGCTATTGTTATATTGTTGGTGTCGTTGCCGAATGAGTAACAGAACTGTGAAGATGCCGCCGCCAAGAATAATGAAAAAAAAGAACCAAACCACCACCGTGAGGTGGTTGCCGACGCCGTAAGCCGCCATAGACCACCACTACCCGAGGTGGTAGTGGATGGTTCCCCACTAGCAAACACTATTGGGCTTAGAGATTGGTGTTGGGCCTATTGGACCATGTTTGTGTGGAAGACCCTAATTGTTAGCATTTGGGCCTTGGACCTATTTGGACCCACTTTTGGACCATTGGGTTTGGATTGTGAATTAAGCCCAAACTATTCCATGCCATTTATCTAGTAGAGTAAAGGACTTAATGGACTAAGTCCTTAATGGGCTAATTGAGAAAATCCTAATATTTGAGAAATTATCAGGACACACATGAGAATTATTTAATAAGTGAAATATTAAATAATAATCATTGGCATGAAGTAATCTAAGCAATAATGGACTTAATGGATTAAGTCCTTAGTGGGTTAAGCCCTTAATGGGTTAAGTGAGAAACACTTAACCCTAATTGTCATTTTATGTGAAACCCTAATGTCACGTGGGCCATGAGTTGGGCTTTTCATTTGGGTAATTGGTAATTGGGTCAATAATGGGCCATCCAAGAATGATTATGGACTAGAATATTTAGTTGGGCTTTATGGTATGGTCCTAATGAAGGATTGGGCCCAATTTGGAAATTGGGCCATATGTTGGGCTTTGATCTCTAGTTGACTTTAGGCCTATGGATTGGACCTTGGGCTTCGGTAATCCAAGCTTGGGGTAATGTAGTAATTATCCAAAGTATGTAATTATAGTTATGTAGTTGAAGCCAATTATTAAATGGGTGTTATTTTGATGTTGATAGATCGGGAATCTGTCATCTAGCTGCTGGGGTCGTAGGAACGGGTCCACGGCCACAATGCCGGCCCGTTTAGTTAGCAGTAGTTCCGGACCTCGGTCTGATGCAGTAGTTAGATTGCTTGATGTCTTTGTGATTCAAGCATGTTTTCTGTTATGTGTTCCAGACCCTGGTCCGATGCAGTATGCAATATATGTGTTCATGCTAGTTGATATGTTTATGCTATGTTATGTTCAGTTAGTTCCGGACTTCGGTCTGACGGAGACGGCAAGGCTCTGGTTTGTTCCGGACTTCGGTCCGATGTAGTTTCCGGACTTCGGTCCGATGCAGAGGGTAAGGCCCTGGTTTGTTTCCGGACTTCGGTCCGATGCAGTTTCCGGATTTCGGTCCAATGCAGTGGGCAAGGCCCAATATGTGTTTTATATGTTATTGTATGGTATGCAGTAGTTTGGGGGAGCTCACTAAGCTTTGTGCTTATAGTTTTCAGTTTTTGGTTTCAGGTACTCAGTTTTTAAAAAAGGAGCTCGGGAAGATTATAGTGCACACACAATTTGTTCAGCTTGGGATCTTTATACTCTGATATACTTGACAATTGTTATAATATTTTGAGATACATTGCTTATGATTTTTATATGAGGTTTATCAACTATGGATTTTATTATTTAATAAAACGAAATATTCAGACTGTGTTTTGGGATGTTACCTCGTAATCACAGATCAGCAAACAAATGTGGATACCGACTCATCATGTCACTCTCCATTTCCTTGGTGAGATTTGGCCCATTCGTATGTTTCCATCGTGCAAGCACTAAATCGACCTCTTCCTTTCATCCAAACTTAATTCAGAAATTGGAATGATGTCGGGAACTTCTCTCGTGAACTTCCTCAAATAACACACGTGGAATGTGTTATGAATACCCTCTAGTTCTTCTGGTAGTTCTAGTTCGTAAACTTGGTTCCCAATCCTCTGAAGAACTTTAAATGGTCCAATAAACCTTGGACTCAATTTTCCCCTTTTACCAAATCTTATAAGTCCCTTCCACGACGAGACTTTACGCAAAACCGAATCACCAACATCGAATGATATCGTTTGTCTTTTGTTGTCGGCATTGCTCTTTTGACGATACTGAGCTACTAACATCCTTTCCCTAATCACTTTCAACTTTTCAGCAGTTTGATGGACTGTTTCAGGTCCCATAAACTGCTTTTCCCCAGCATCAAGCCAACACAATGGCGTTCGACACTTTTCTCCATAGAAGGCTTGATAAGGTACCATCTTGATGCTTGAGTGGAAACTATTATTGTGGGAAAATTCTACCAGAGGTAAATGTTCATCCCAGTTACCTTGGAATTCCAGGGTATATCCTCTTAGCATATCCTCCCATGTTTGAATTGTTCGTTTGCTCTGACCATCGGTTTGTGGATGGTAGGTTGTACTTAGACACATCGTACCCAATTCCTCTTGTAGAATTTTCGAAAGCCTTGACGTGAAACAACTATCGCGTTCTGACACAATCTTCAAGGGAACGCCATGAGCTTTAACTATCTCTTTCATGTAAACCTTTGCAAGCTTTTCCATAGACCACTTTTCATTAGCGGCTATGAAATGTGCACTTTTTGTGAACAGATCAACGACCACCCAAATCATGTCCTGACATTCTTTGTTCTGGGTAGTTTAGTTACAAAATCCATAGTGATGTCTTCCTATTTGTCCATGGGTACAGGTAAGGGTCTAAACTCCCATACGGTTTCTGATGTTGTGCTTTAACACTCGCACATGTCACACACTCGGCCACATACTTTGCAACATCGAGCTTCATCATCGGCGACCAGTAGTAGGGTTTCAGATCCCTATACATTTTTGTGCTTCCGGGATGAATCAAGTACAAGGTCTTTTGAGCTTCTTCCATCAGAAGATCTCTTAATCCTCCGGTCTTAGGTACCCAAATCCTATCTTGGAATACCTTCAACCCTTGGTTATTTGTACTGAACACTAATGTTTTGCCCAAACATTCTTCCTTTTGGTCATTTTTCTCTAAAGCTTCATCCTGAGCTTTCTTTATACTTTTCACAATTGTCGCGACAATTTCAATTCTCTACGCTCTTGGCCTTTTCTTTTCAAGGTTTACCTTTCGACTGAGACCATCAGAGAGAACATTTGCTTTACCAGGGTGGTAAAGTATCTCACAGTCGTAGTCCTTGGGTAACTCTAGCCAGCGTCGTTGCCTCATGTTTAATTCCTTCTGATTAATGAGATATTGAAGACTCTTATGATCAGTGAAACACTTGTATTTTGTGCCATATAGGTAATGCGTCCATATCTTTAGGGCAAATATTACCGCTGTCAACTCTAGATCATGAGTAGGGTAGTTCTTTTCATGCTCTTTGAATTGTCGAGATGCATATGCTATCACCTTTTCTCTTTTACTTAGAACAAATCCCAACCCGACTCCCGATGCATCGCTATACACTGCGAAGTCTTCAACTGATGGGTTTTAGCCATAAGAACTTTCCTATGTGCGCATGCAAAACCCTAATGCTTGGATCTAGGATTTCTAATTAAACATGCTTTGAATCCAAGACTTCTAATGACTAATTAGGTATAAGAACAATACAAAATCAGATCTGAAAGTTTACCTTTGAATCTCTTGTTTGATTTTGTTGTCTTGGAGCTCTAGAGTCACAATTGTCACTCCTCTAATGGCTTACAAACACCAACTAGCAAGGAGGACGATTTGAGAGAGAAAAGAGGGAAGAAATTGGCCAGGGGTTCTCTACTTTAGATGAGATGCCGATTTCCCTTGCTCTAGGGGTCTATTTATACTTGTAGACTCCTAGGGTTTCACCCTTAAACCCTAGCTGGATAATCTTTGCTTAAAGCAATCCAAATGCTTACCTTAGATAAGCCTTGGACAATTTTGAGCTATCCCAAGCCCTAGAATCCATCCATCTTTTATCCCTTAAGGATTTACAGTCTAAAGTGTAACTATCAAACAATTGACAGTTTATACCCTTTTATTTAATTAATCTCTTTAAGCCACCAAATTTATACTAACTAATTTATGACTTATATTAATCAAATAACAATATTATTATTCCTTATATTATTATCATAATATATTAATAATATTTATTCTCTCATAATAAATCATCCTATCAAGTTGCTATGGTGAAGACAACCCAAAAGGACCATGCACAATCGGGTCAAGTACTTGCCTAATATAGTTACAGCCTTAGACACTATTCCAATAGTCTCCCACTTGGATAAGTCTAGTAACTATATGCACAAGTACAATCCGATTCGCAATCATAGCTCTCAAAGACGCTATCAAACTCTGATCTAATCAATCTTGTCCTTTAGATAAGGGATCGTACAGTCCTCTGTTAGATATCATGCTGACAATTCTATGAAATGATTAGTCAAGCATTTAGGTTTCTCGATCTCCGATTTATTTGACATAGAACTTAATCGAACACATCAATTTAGTTCTGACCGGGCCTGGCACATAAGTCAAATCAAATCATCGAGCGGCCGAGATATCACTTTTACCTTCTTAGGATAAAAGTTACAGATAAACTTCGACTTATATGCATTTACTTATTCATTAATCAACTATACACAACAATGCGTTTTATAACACTGATTTACTGATGCGTTTTCGCATTATCAATGTACAACCAATTAACAAATAACAAACCATATATCTAGGTTTTAAGACTATATGATATTATCGTCTTGCGATCACCCTTTTATATCATATTCCATAAGGTGATTCCAGCAAGCGCGAGTTTGTTCCAATGCTCAAAACCAGTTCATAAGCACTCATGAACGTTGCAGCAACCCTTTGCTATGTCTAATACCATTTAGACAATCTACACACCAACTCACAACAATCTTCATTCATATCTACTTCCAACATATGAACGATTGTGGACAATTTGAATAATTCGATTATTCTTAATAAACTCAATTATTCTGGAAGTCAAAACATGCAAAGTGAAACAATAGTTAAACAATTAACATAAGACAGTAACATTACTCATAAATAAAATTCCTTTATTTAATCATCAAATGTTAATTATGTTTATCTATTAGACGTTTCTAATACTATCTAATCTATGCTAATATCATCCTTCAGCCCAATACTCCTAGCATGCTGCAAGTGCTTAACCCTACTCAGTCCCTTCGTAAGCGGATCTGCTGGGTTATCTTCTGATGACATCCTCTTCACTACGAGTTGTCCTTCTTCTACACGATGTCTAATAAAGTGATATTTTCTGTCGATGTGTCAAGATCTACCATGATCCCTTGGTTCCTTTGTCAAGGCAACCGCTCCTTCATTATCACAGAAAATCTCCATGGGCTCCTTTATGGCAGGTACAACTCCAAGATCACCGATGATGTTCTTCAGCCATATTGCCTCCTTCGACGCTTCGCTCGCTGCAATGTACTCTGATTCGCACGTTGAATCAGCTACGGTTTCTTGTTTGGAACTTTTCCATGTTACTGCTCCTCCATTCAGGGTAAAGACCCAGCCCGACTGTGAACGGTAGTTGTCTATGTCGGTCTAAAAACTGGCGTCACTATACCCTCGCACCTTCAAGTCATCACTCCCTCCGAGGACTAAGAACCATTCCTTCTTCCACCGAAGTTACTTAAGGATATTATTCACCGCAATCCAATAGGCTCTGCCAGGGTTCCCTTGATATCTACTAACCATGCTCAAAGCAAAGGCTACATCAGGGCGAGTACAAGTCATAGCGTACATGATTGAGCCAATTGCGAAGCGTATGGTACTCGGCTAATTTCTGCTATTTCAGCTTCGGTACTCAGACTTTGAGTCTTACTCCACTTGGCATTACTTTGTATCGGTAATTCTCCGTTCTTCGAGTTTTCCATACTAAAACGTTTTAGTACCTTCTCTAAGTAAGTGTTTGGACTAAGTCCTATTAGTCTCTTACTTCTTTCTCTCACTATCCTTATTCCCAAAATATAGGAAGCCTCTCCGAGGTCCTTCATAGAAAAGCACTTCTCGAGCCTGGACTTAACCTCCTGCAGAGTCGGGATGTCATTTCCTATGAGTAATATGTCATCGACATATAAAATGAGGACGCTTACTATACTCCCACTGGCTTTGACATATACACACGATTCATCTTCGCTTCGTACAAATCCAAACTCTTTGACTTTCTCATTGAAGCAAAGATTCCATCTGCGAGACGCTTGCTTAAGTCCATAAATGGACTTCTGAAGCTTACACACTCTATTCGGATGCTGCGGATCCACAAAACCCTCTGGCTGAGCCATGTAAACATCCTCAGCCAACTTTCCATTAAGGAAAGCGGTCTTGACATCATTTTCCAAATCTCATAATCATGAAATGCGGAAATTACTAGCATCACTCTAATAGATTTTATCTTCACAACTGGTGAGAAGGTCTCATCATTGTCAACTCCGGGAGTTTGAGTAAAGCCCTTCGCGACCAATCGCGCTTTATATGTGTGTACGTTTCCATCCACGTCGGTCTTCTTCTTGAAGATCCATTTGCACACAACGGTCTTACGTCCGGGCACATTATAAACAAAATTCCAAACTTGGTTATCATACATGGATTGGATATCGCTATCCATTGCATCTTTCCATTTCGCTGACTCCGGGCCTGCCATGGCTTCCTTATAGTTATTAGGTTCATCAAGGTTTATTAGTGTACCATCACTAATATACGTGTCCCCTTCGGTAGTAATATGAAAACCATAAAACTGGGGTTGAACTCTGACTCTTTCGGAACGTCTAAGAGGTAAGGACTCGTCAATTGGTTCAACCGGAGTTTCTTCCTCGGGTTGAGTGCCAGCGGTAGAGGTTCCTTCATCTATCGACTCTTGAATCTCTTCAAGCTCGATTTGCCTCCCACTATCTCCTTGGCTTATGAGTTCTCGCTCTCGGAAAACCCCTCTCCTCATAACAAAGACAACATTGTCCTTCGGTCTATAGAAGAGATATCCAAAGGATTTCTGCGGGTAGCCGATGAAAATACATCGCTCATTATGAGGTTCGAGCTTGTCGTGAGTATCTCGTCTTACGAAAGCCTCACAACTCCAAACCTTGATATGTGCTAACGAGGGAGCTTTCCCTGTCCACATCTCGTGAGGTGTTTTGGCAACATTCTTAGTAGGGACTCGGTTAAGGATATGGGCGGCAGTCTCTAAGGCATACCCCCAAAAAGAGATAGGTAGTCAAGCACGACTCATCATAGAGCGAACCATATCCAATAAAGTTCGATTACGCCTTTCTACCACACCATTCAATTGTGGTGTCCTAGGTGGCATCAATTGTGAAAGTACTCCACACTCCTTGAGATAATCGTGGAATTCAAGACTTAGGTACTCTCCTCCTCGATCGGATCGAAGCATCTTGATTTTCCTGCCCAATTGATTCTCCATTTCATTCTTGAACTCTTTGAACTTTTCAAAAGTTTCTGACTTTTGCTTGATTAAATAGATATACCCATATCTACTATAGTCATCGGTAAAAGTAACGTAGAAGCGGTTCCCATCCTTGGTGGTTGATCTAAACAGTCCACATACATCGGTATGTATTAGGTCCAATAGACCCTCACCCCTTTCGCAATCGCCAGCGAAGGGTGACTTAGTCATCTTTCCAAGCAAACAAGACTCGCACGTGTCATCTTCCCTAAGGTCGAATGGCTCCAACACTCCATCCTTTTGGAGTTGGGCTATGCGTTTCTTGTTGAGATGTCCAAGACGACAATGCCACAAGGATGCTTTATCCATACTATTGGAAGAATCTATGTTTAAAACATCATTTCCTAAGTTATCAACAATCATAACAGTTTCATATATTCCATTACATGGTATAGCTTCAAAATAAAAGACACCATTTAGATAAGCTAAAATAGAACCATTCTCATTATTAAAAGAAAATCTAAAACCTTGTCTAAACAAACCATGAAATGAAATGATGTTTCTAGCCATTTCTGGCGAATAGCAACAATTGTTCAAATCTAAACTTAAACCATTCCTAAGCACTAAAGAATACACTCCAATCTTGGTCACAGGTGACGATCTTCTGTTCCCCATGATTAGATTTATTCTTCCAGCCTCCACATCCATATTTCTTCTTAGTCCCTGCACATTAGAACAAATATGGTAACCACAACCGGTATCAAGAACCCAAGAAATAGCATGAGATGAATCGTTAGATTTAATTGTGTATATACCTTCGAAAGATGGCTTGATCTTTCCTTCCTTGATGGATTGCATGTACTCTGGGCAGCTTCTCTTCCAATGTCCTATCTTGTGGCAGTGGTGGCACTCTGCCTCCTTTCGGTTAGGGCAGGGTTTAGCAGGATCAACTTTGGTCCCACTAGAAGAGGCACCATCTCGGGCTTTAACCTTACGATAGTTCTTAGACGAAGCCTTCCTCTTCTTTCCCTTTCCTTGTCTAATAGCCAAGACAGGAGCAGCGGGTGGATTGGGAGTTGGTGCAACAGACTTGTCCTTGAAGTTGCTCTCAGCGACCCTGAAGAGACCTTGGAGTTTGCTTAGGGTGACCTCCTCTTTGTTCATGTGGTAGGTCATCCTAAATTGATTGTAGCTCGGAGGCAAAGAGTGAAGCACCATGTCGATCGCCAAGTCTTCCTAAAAGTCAACATTCAACTTGCGAAGACGGTCGACATACCTTTGCATCTTTTGCAGGTGCACGGTAAGAGACTCTCCATGACCCATCTTAGCGGAATCATGTTAGTAAAAATCTCATAACGCTCTTTTCTCGCATTTTGGTGGTATCTCTCCAATAAATCTTGATGCATCTCGTACGGGTACATGTCCTCATAGGACTTTTGGAATTCGGAGTTCATGGTAACTATCATGATGCAATGTACCTTCGTTGCATCGCGCTCATGAGTTTCAAAAGCAGTCATTTCAGCCGGAGTAGCAATTTCAGGGTTAATTTTCTCGAGCTACCCATCGATGACATACTCCTTATCCTCATAGCGAGCAATGGTGCGATTGTATCTTATCCATTCACTAAAGTTCGTCCCATTGAAAGTGACATTTTGACAAAGGCTCATCAATGTGAAAGAACTAGTAGAAACGTTGTTTGCGTTTGACATCTACAAATAGAAACGACAAAGATAGATTAGAATATGAATCCCTAATTATCACCCAATATGAATCCCTAATTATCACCCAACATGCAAATAATATGAAGGTAAGTGAATGACGATTCACTAATTCTCCACCATAACTTTAAGTCCTAAATGTATTGAGAATTCCTAGGTTCGGATGAGATTCATTGAAACTATTCAATGGCATGTTTAAATCTCGATATGCCCCTCTTGCTTGTGACTGGGATACTGAGGATCACAAAGCGGGTGTGAATTACCATGCAAATTGACATGGTGCCTTCATTGTAACGATCACCTATTCAATGTGCCGGTAAACCACACACGCTCCATCGAACTATGATAAACAATGAATCACCCTTTGCCACCTTTGCTTAGAACCAATTAGTGTGCCGGTAAACCACACACGCTCCACTAACTGCTTAGCAAGGGTGCAAAGTGTAATTTCATGGGATTGCATCAATTCACTTTTCCTAAAGTAACTAAGATTGGGAAATTTTTAAAAAACATGTAGTTACTTTGTATTTCATATTATACTTTTAATGAGAGGATGAGGCTGTCATATCCTACCCGATCGGCTAACGACCCTCCACCGATCAAGCAAGCGGTGGGTGTGAGTGTACACCCATTAAGCTCCATTTTATAGGCCGCAACCTTATACCCACCTTATAGATCAGCTTCGTGAATGAGGCCTACTAACGGTAAGAATAGCATTTTAGTTATATATATATATATATATATATATATATATATATATATATATATATATATTAATCCTGTAATATTATATTAGTATAGGGTTGTATTTTAAACTTTTAAAAAACTAGGGTTTGAAATTTAAATTTTCTAAATTAAAAATTTTAATCACAAAACATAAATTCCAAAACTTGAGGACAAGTTTTAAACATTTAAAACATGGAGGAGCAAATAACAAATAATTTTAATTAACAATTAATTCCATAATTATCCATATTTGATTTATTCAAGATTTCTTGCAAGATAATTACCAATTTAATCAAAATAATTAATTAATTATCGTATAAGGAAATTAAATATTTTATTAGTTGATAAATATCTTTAATTAGATCAAGATTATAGTCATATATATCAAAAAATCGGATTCGGGTTGATTTAATATGATTAAGGCAAGTTTTCATAAGATAATCATAAAAAAATCCCGAATCTGGCCTTTCCTGACGCTTGGACTCGCCGAGTGCACCAAGGGACTCGAAGAGTCAGGCCAACTCGCCGAGTCCATGACTCAGAAACACAAAAATCGAATTTTGCAAATAAGATTCAAACAAACAAGCAACAATTTAACAGAAACCAATCTAGGCTCTGATACCACTGATGGGTTTTAGCCATAAGAACTTTCCTATGTGCGCATGCAAAACCCTAATGCTTGGATCTAGGCTTTCTAATTAAACATGCTTTGAATCCAAGACTTCTAATGAGTAATTAGGTATAAGAACAATACAAAATCAGATCTGAAAGTTTACCTTTGAATCTCTTGTTTGATCTTGTTGTCTTGGAGCTCTAGAGTCACAATTGTCACTCCTCTAATGGCTTACAAACACCAACTAGCAAGGAGTATGATTTGAGAGAGAGAAGAGGGAAGAAATCGGCCAGGGGTTCTCTACTTTAGATGAGATGCCGATTTCCCTTGCTCTAGGGTCTACTTATACCTGTAGACTCCTAGGGTTTAACCCTTAAACCCTAGCTGGATAATCTTTCCTTAAAGCTATCCAAATCCTTACCTTAGATAAGCCTTGGACGATTTTGAGCTATCCCAAGCCCTAGAATCCGTCCATCCCTTATCCCTTAAGGATTTACAGTCTAAAGTGTAACTATCAAACAATTGACAGTTTGTACCCTTTATTTAATTAATCTCTTTAAGTCACCAAATTAATACTAATTAATTTATGACTTATATTAATCAAATAACAATATTATTATTCCTTATATTATTCTCATAATATATTAATAATATTTATTCTCTCATAATAAATCATCCTATCAAGTTGCTATGGTGAAGGCAACCCAAAAGGACCATGCACAATCGGGTCAAGTACTTGCCTAATATGGTTGCAGCCTTAGACACTATTCCAACATCAACTCCATCGGGTAAAGAAAGAATCGGTGCTTAACATAATTTCTTCTTTAGCTTCTTGAATGCTTCTTTATGCTTCTCACTCCAAGCATAAGTAGCTCCCTTGTGCGTCAAAGCTGTCAATGGAGTAGCTATCGAAGAAAAGCCTTGGATAAATCTTTGATAATATCTAGCTAATCCTAGAAAGCTTCGGATCTCCGTAGGACTCTTTGGCTGTTCCGACTTCGTTATGGCTTCAATCTTGGTTGGTTAACCATAATCCCTTCTTGGTTAACCACATGACCCAAAAACTGGACTTCTTGAATCCAAAAATCACATTTGGAGAACTTTGTATACATCATCTCCTTTTTTAATACTTCTAACACTTCTCGTAAGTGTCTGCCATGCTCCTCATGGCTTTTGGAGTATATAAAAATGTCATCTATGAACACTATCATGGATATATCTAGGAATGGTTTACAAACCATGTTCATTAAATCCATGAAGGCTGCCGGAGCATTGGTTAGTCCAAATGACATAACCAAAAACTTGTAGTGTTCAATATCCTACTCTCTTACCTTTAGCTAATGATATCCTAACCTAAAATCAATCTTTGAGAAATAGCTCGAACCTTGCAACTTATCAAACATGTCATCAATTCTTGGCAACATGTACTTGTTTTTTTATTGTTGCCTTGTTCAGCTCCCTGTAATCTATACACATTCTCATGCTCCCATCTTTCTTCTTTACGAATAACAATAGAGCTCCCCAGGGTGATGAACTAGGTTTAATAAAAGCATTGTCCAACAATTCCTAATGTTGCGTCATAAGCTCCTTCATTTCTATCGGTGCTAATCGACTTGGGGCTTTTGCTATTGGTGTTGTTCCTGGTAACAAGTCTATTATAAACTCCACTTGTCTATCAAGGGGCAATCAAGGAAGATTTTCAGGAAAAACTTCTGGATAGTAACACACCACTGGTATACTTTGCATATCCTTTTTCTCCTTCTTAGCATTGATCACGAATGCCAAGTATGAGGTGCATCCTTTAGATAAACGTTTCATGCTTTCATTAGGGAAATGATTCTTGAATTTACTCTGTGCTTATGTCTGTATACCAAACGATTCCTTTCCAGGTAGGTTTACCCTTACTATGTTTTTCTTGCACAATATTTCAGCATCATTGGCACTAAGCCAATCCATTCCCAGAACAATATCGAAACCATTTAACTCGATGGGTAACAACTTCTCTTGGAATTTGTTTCTTTTTAAGTCGATGACAATGTTGTTAATATAATCGCTAACATGTATGGATTTGTCACTAGCAACTTCTACAATTAGGGCATCATCTAGCTTTTCTATAGGCAATGCTAGTCTCTTACCAAATTTATGTGACATAAAGGAGTAATTTGCTCCGGAATCAAACAATAAATTGGCAGGCAATCCATTTACAAGAAAGGTATCTGAAGCGACATCCGCTGCATCCTTAGCAGCTTCCAATGTCATTTGGAAAGCTCTAACTTTTGGCTTTGGTGGGAGATTGGGCTTCACTGCCTCTTTCTTCTTTGGGCAATCCTTCAAATTGTGCCCTTCTCCATTGCACCCACAACAAACTTTCTTAACAAAAGTGCATTCATTGGCATAATGCCTAGACTTTCCACATTTGTAACAAGTGACTTCCTCGCTACATTTCCCAACATGTTTCTTCATACACTTGTCACACCATTTTGCTTCGGCTCCTCTGAATTTTCTCGAACTAGAATTCGAGAACTTATTTTTCTTGTTGGAACTTGAAGTTCCTTCAAACTTTCTCTTTTCTCCAAATTCAACCTTGCTAGCGGCTCTCCCCTTAATAATATCTTCAACAGACCTAGCAGCCCAGATAGCTGCCTCCAAAGTAAGTGCCTGACGCATTGGCACCGCATACTCCCATGGAAGTCCCTTTTCATACATGTCAATTTTCGTCAGCTCGTCTGGGACAATACGCAAAGCAAACTCCATTTTGTTTGTGAAGTTATTGGTGTATTCATCGATAGACATACTTCCCTTCTTTAATGTTAGAAACAGGTTCTCTAACTCAAGAAGATTTTGGGCTGAATAGTAGTTGTGCTTGAATTGCACCAAGAACTCTGCCCAAGTCAGTTGCAGTGGCTCATTAGGGCTTAGGGTCTTCCCCAGAGTGTTCCACCAGCGAATAGCGCCACCTCTGAACTGACGCACTGCAAATATGGTTTGTATCTTGCCTTTGCAACCACATGTCATAAAGGCTAATTCCATTTACGAGTTCCAATCCATTACTCTAACATGATCTTGCTTTGCAGTAAAAGTGGACGGCTTGCAATTCAGAAAATCTTTATACTTGCATCCATTATTCTCAAGTCCTTCCTCTTGGTTATTCCTTCTATCCACAAGCGGTTCAGTTTGACCAACATATCTACTATAATTTCCTTCCTCCGACTGATCATCATTTAATTCAGGTTGTTCAACAGGCATTGAAGATTCATTCGTGTTGTTCGGCAATAGTTGCTTCATTTCCTCCCTTAGTTCAGCCATCATTGCCTGAATCATGGCTTGTACTCCAGCCATTGTGATCAGTTCCGGTGCAGCTTCTACTATAGGCACTTGTTCCATCACTCGGGATTGAGGTTGTTAATTTCTATTTACATTTCCAGCTCCACTTCGAGTTCTTGCCATTATAATATATACACCAAATAAGGCAAATTTAGATCTTTATTCACGATAGATATTAAATTCTCCTTATCACTCCAATACGTTTACATGCTAGTTCTAATATCCTAATCATACGCTTACAATCCTAAACACATAAGGTTTCCAGATCTGGTCGACAACAGACCATAGATCCGAACAAATAATGGCATATCGGTCAAACATATAGGATCTAGCACATAAAAGTATTTTAGGCATCTTTCTTAAAATATACTAGTGCTCGTGTCTAAAATATGGTAGACACTCATCTCATGATCATCACTTAGTCTTCTAAGTTTAAGTCTAGAAATCCTATAAATTTCTAATTTTCTTAAACTAATGCTCTGATACCAACTGTGACATCCCCAAATTTCTCAGCCAGAAAAGACCGATTTAGTTTATGCTTTTAAAATAAAATCAGAGTAATCTTCCAAAAGATGTTGCGGAATTTTTCCCCAAAACAAAATATGATAAAAATTTATGTAATAGCCCGGAATCCAGGTAAGCTTTATGATCCTTCTATTTTAGAGAGTTGTCAAATTAGGCCCTTAAAGTTGTATGTGAGATTAGTGAGTACACTGGGCGTACTGAGATGTACGCCGCGCGTACTTGCGCACTTAATTTGAACGTGGACTTGCCCGGGTACACGGGGCATACCCAAGGGTTACGCTGGGCGTAGTGAGCCCAGATGCAAATCCTAAATTTCGGGCTTGTGCACTATAAAAGGAACATGTAGTCCTTTTCCCTAGCCACCATACCCCCTTGAGTGAGTCCTTAGAAAGCTGAGATGCGTGCTTTAGCTTGTGAGTGTGTTTTGAGCTTGAAGTTACCTTTTCAAGGTAAAGAAGGAGAAGAAGGAGCCATTGTTAGAGCTAGAAGTTGAAGAACAAGTGTAGATATGAGTTCTACAGTGGTTGGATATCACTTCTGAGGTAAAAAGCTCAAAGCTTTCCTTGTTGTTCATAAGTTTTTCTTTTTGGACCATTTTTAGGGTTTTTGGTTCAAAGTTGCAGACTTTATGTGCATAGAGTCTCCATGAGTTTAGATCTGACCTTTTCTAGTGTATATGGTGTTAAGGATTCATAAAAATCCAGTCTTGGACGTGGATCTTGTGTCATGCATGAGTTATAGTCTCATTATGGAAAAAGGAAAGGTGTTTTGAGGAAAAAGTGACCTTTACAGCCATGCAAAGGCTTAAAGTTTCAACTTTATGGATTAAGTCATGTTAGAGGAGTCAGATCTGAATTTTTTATGAAAGTCTTAACCGTTTAAGACCTGCATGAGACAGATGAGGAAATTGGGTATTACGCTGGACGTAATCCCAGTACGCGCGGCGTAAGGGGCCGCGTACCCCGATTCTGTGAAGGCTCTGGGTACCCCCAGCGTACACGTTTGGTACGCGCAGCGTAACCCAGAGGGTTGACTTTTGTTGACTTTTAGGGTTTGGTCAACTTGACGGTATTTAAGCCAAGTAAGGGGTAAAATGGTCTTTTACCTCTCCTGAGAGTGATTATAGGAAATGGTCTAGCCTTGAGAATTATGTTTAGGACAAGTGATTATTTCATATGATTAGGCAGAAGCTAGGTCTTATTTCTCTGAGTTCGAGATTTCTGAGTTACCGAGTTATACAAGATGAGTCTTCTCACTATACGTTACCTAGAGTGGTATTTATGTGTTGACTGGAGGGTCTTATGTGTTATATATTAGATATGTGCTATGTGATATATGTATGTTGTATGATTTTATAGACCGGACCGGAGGGTCCAACGATATAGATCGGACTGGAGGGTCCAACGAGCTATGATCGGACCAGAGGGTCCAACGAGCTATGGGACTGGAGGGTCCCGCTGAGACACATCGGCCGGAGGGTCATGCCATAGCCTCGAGTGGCGTATGTGTTGTATGCGGTATTTTGGGGAACTCACTAAGCTTTCGTGCTCACAGTTGTTGTGTTATGTGTTTCAGGTACTAGCAAGGACCATGGAAACGCGCCGGCGTGACCCGTACACACTAGAGAGAGGATTTGATTTTGGTGATCCTGGGATATACTATGATTTGATAACTATTGTTGGATACTTTTGAGAATATTTTTATATGAATTTGGTTGTTGAAAAATGAAAAAAAAAATTGTTTTGAAAATTACGTTGTTACAAGTTGGTATCGGAGCCTTCTTTTGAGGGACCCAGATGCACCTTTGGGCGTATCTGAACTCAAACTGAGGATTTCAGAAATTTTCGACGAAAAAAAACTAAATTTTCTAAAAGAGCAAGGAGTTTTGAGATAACCAGAGCAGAGCAGTGTGTACGGTCATTCAGCGCCCGAATGGTGTTACATTATGTGTTATGAGTTATGCTATGTTATGTTATGCATGCTAGAGTAGGATAGGTATTCATAATAGGACTAGAGTGGTCTGATTTGTGATGCCTTTTCCTAGAGGATTTCTGCTGCTATGAGATGCTTTGGGAGCGAGTAGGTAGCAGATAGGAGCTCATGGGAGGTCTAATAGAGCATAGCCAATGCATAACGAGAGTAGAGTACTTGTGATCCGGGATCCAAGGAGGAGGACTTGGGGTGAATGTTGTTGCAGTGTGGTAAGTAGTATAGGGCCCGTACTACTACAGACACCGGATCAATGAGCGGTCCAAGTAAGAATCCTTTGGATATTGGAGGACGAGTAGGGTTGCGTTATCCAGTGCGAGTATGCTCGATCGAGTCTCTGATGTTTATATGTTGTATTTCAGACGCATCTATGTTGGGACACGACACACACCTAAGAGCAGTGGTGTCAGCGACGAGGAGATCCGTCGATTGATTCATGAGGAGGTGGCTGCTGCCATCCGGGCTGAGATTCCAGAGATGTTTGGGGACATCAAGACCATATTGATTGAGACCTTTGATGAGCAGTATGCAGCAGTGACTGAGGTTGCGGCTGCTGCAGCTACGGCTGTTGTTGCTGCTGCCAGACCTCAGGGAGGCGAATCGTTGTTGTTTCGGGAGTTCAGCAACACGAAGCCTGATGGGTTTTGGTCCTAAGAACATCCTATGTGCTCATACAAACCCTAATGCTTGGATCTAGGTTTCTCTATTGTACATGCTTTGAATCCAAGACTATAAACCCTAATTCTAGCATATGAAAATTAATATTAACATATAATTAGGTTTATGATATTACCTTGATTGTTATGTATCAATAACAATCCCAATTCCTCCTTGAATTGACTTCGGAAGGCTTAGAGTCACAAGTGTCACTCCTCTAATGGTTCACCAACACCATAAGCAAGAGGATGAAGAGAAGAGAGGATGGAGGCTGCCAAAACCATGTACAAACCCTAGAGAAGTCTTAGCCACGTTTTTGGGTCATAAGGGATCCATATATATAGGAGGCTATGAGGGTTATCTAACAAGGAAACCCTAATTTGGTTGCTTAAGCCCTAAGCAACCCATGGACCCCTTTCCTTTAGGCCTTGGACGATTTCCTTATGGGCTTCCCCATAGAATTCGTCCACCCCTTGATTCAAGACAATCCATGGCCCAAATTGCAATTATCTTATAATTACAATTCCAGTCCCTGAAGTTTAATTAATCTCTTTTAGTCACAAAACTAATTACCAATTAATTATTGACTAATATTAATTAAACAATATGATTTCTCCTTTAATATATATTATTCTCATAATATATTAATAAATCATATTTAATCCTTTCTCTCCATAATTCATCCTATCAAGTTGCTTTGGTGAACGCAACCCAAAAGGACCATGCACCATCGGGTCAAGTACATACCAAAATAGTTATGGACTTAGACACTAATCCAACAGTCTCCCACTTGGATAAGTCAAATAACTATTATGTGTATGACTTCAGATCCTGATCTGCAATCGTAGCTTTCCAAAGCCGCTGTCAACTCTGATCTTATCAGATACGCGTGTCCTTAGATAAGGGATCATATATTCCTCCATTCTAGATATCATATGAGATATGATTTCAAATCATTCTCTTTGTACTATATCTCGATTCCGATTTATGACGACTGACTAATTGAACAAATCAAATTAGCCCTAGCCCGGTCGAGCATTTACGTTAGTCATCAATAAACAATCGAGGGGCCCAAAGATATCGCTTTTATCCTACTTTGGATAGAAGGAATGGATAAACTTTGATACAATGCTTGCTGGCACTCACCCACCGAATCACACACAACAATATGTTTTATAACACCAAGTTACTAGTGCGTTTACATATTATCAATGTGCAACCGATTTGCAAGATACAACTCACACATCTTAGTTTCAAGAATATAAGATGTTATCATCTCACCAATCACTCGTGATGCAATTCATGGAGTGATCCAAGTGAGCGTGGGTTTGATCCAATGCTCAAATCACATTCATAAGCACTCATGAACGTTGTAGCAAACATTTGCGTATGTCTAATGCTCTTTAGACAATCCACACACCAATTCACGACAGTCTTCATTCATATCTACTTCCAACATATGAATGACTGTGGCCCGTTTGAATAATTCGATTATTCTTAATAAATTCAATTATTCTGGAAGTCAAAACATGCAAATGTGAAACACAAGAATAATACTAATCCCATATGGCCTCAAACCTTTGAGTATAAATAAAACACCTTTTATTTATCACCATATCGATTACTCATTATTTGTCGTTTCGGGTAATCAACTTCTTACTTGAATTATTACACTTGTCCCATGCTCTTAGCATGCACACAATGTTTACCTATGGTTCTTACTTTGTGAAATAGATGAAATTGAACACATTTCCAATCATTCTCATTTCACAACTCCTAATCCTTTTTCATAAGTGTAAGAATATCAAATTCTTGCCACTTTTAGAATATGCTAGATTCTAACATTTTATGCAATGATCCTTTTGTGATTTCACTGCACCAAAGTCACAAAAACTATTGCCAATGATATTACAAAGTCCTCTATCGGAGATTGTTACAAGACAATTCCTTAGATATGATGTCTCTCACTCAAAGTACATTCCTTTGAACATCCTTTTGCATAAAAGTTTCTAATGTAGTCATAGATTTTTAATATTCAATTCCCAATATGGATACATTTCCATATTTTCCATACGACAACTCATTCTTAATAGAATCTCATCTATTTGTAATGATGTCGATATGGTCCATCCAATATGGACACATTTCCATATTTTCCATATGACAACTCATTCTTAATAGAATCTTTTCTATTCATAATAATGTCGATATGGTCCATCCAATACCATGCTTCCAACTACTCACAAGCGACCAATCCTCGTCAAACTTTGGATTGTCCTTTGATAGTTGTTTAATTATTTTAGTCAAAACCAATTCTAGTCCCTTTTCCCTCTAAATGCGCTCGACATTTGGAAAATTTTAGAATGGTCAAACATTAAAGCATTTTCAATCGATCCTATACCCGAAGCGTATGGGACACGATGCACAATGTTTTATTTGCTATGTTCTCAAAATTCGAATTGTGAAGAGAAATGCCGTAATCAAAATCGAAATTTTAAGAACACACTATGTACCTTTGACTAAACTTATTAACATTTCTCAACCTAAACCTTTAGATTTGAAATGAAGCATAATATTCTCTCCCTTAATTATAGCAAAACAACTTTATGACCCTTACTACTTTGCAAGGTATAACTCTTGTTTTCTATAATTAATATCGCCAACTTGCAATACGTGCCTTAATAATCATACAATCATAACATTTATGCTCCCACTATCATGATGATTATTACAAAAGATAACACTTATGCTCCCACTAGCTTCGACATGCATTCATAAACATCTTAACTTTCAGAAAAAACAATTCTTATTGATTTTTGTAAGTTCATGTTTCTAATACTTAGTGCTTTGATAATCTTTTATCAAGGCTTCTTGAACTTATACACCTTTGCCTTCGATAGTTCATATGTGTGTGTAAACAATTACCAAACCTCACAATTCAAATTATGGAAAGGGATACTGTAACCATAATTGAATTTGAGAATGCAATTTTACAATCACTATCTTCTTAAAATCTTTCTTACTGAAAGCATTTCCTCACAATCATTTTCATGAAGGAGGAAATCTTATGACACTTAGATTTGAGCGGTGTATGTGTTCCTATCCATGTGAATTTCTTAAAACCAAAGTTTATGACAAATTCAAACTCATATGGACCGAACTTTCTTAATCTGGATTTCTTGCCTTTATGGTAGCACATCTGCCCACCATGTCTTCCAAGTAGTTAAGCAGCTCACCCTTTCCTATCAATGTACCTTTCATTGATTAAAGTGCTTTGCCATTTATGCGTTCAAAATGAGAACTCATAGAACTCTCATGCATAATTAACTCGATTGGATTGGCACAGAACCAAAATAATGGCATCACGATAGGTTGTAAACCTCAACTCGTGTGCTAGTGATGATCGATAAGGTTTATTTGATTTGTTCTTGAAACCTTTCAAGATAATTAAGACTCCCACTGACTCCTTGACATATAAGATTCTCTTGTCAATAACCATTTCTTGACAAACAAATATTCAAGAGTTAGTGTAGCTTTTATCAAAACATTTCATAAATTGGTCCTAGTTGGTCTTTGTCTTATCCAAGACATGACAACTTTCCACATTTGATGAATGTTATAAACCTTACTTTTTCACTCGATGTCACAATCTTAACTTTAAGACTTGTTATTTGAACGAAGTATGATTGACTTATTGATTTAACCTTTTCTTCAATTCTTGATTCCTCTTCTTAGACATGCAATTGTACTAAGACTCATTTAGAGGATCAATTGAGATATGGTTCTTAATCATTAAGACTTATCATAAAGCATAAAAGGTACTCTCCCATCTTCTTAGAATGGATAACCTTTTATCTTTCTGCCTACTTGACTCTTATTATTCGTTCTGCTATTGATCTAAACCCTTTAATCAATTCTGAATTACACTTAATCTTGTAAGTATAATCATATTTACTAAACCTTTAGTAAATCATGACGAATATCTTTGTTACTCTTATGGTGGACTTTGATCAACACACAACTTTGTGTACTTGATCTCCTAGTCCTTCACTTGACACTTTGTCAATGAATTAGTCTAATTTCCAAATACGAAATTTCTCATTCATCGTACATCCATGTTGCATGATTCCAAGTTTTTGTCCAACTGAAACTTGGGCGATGAGAATCTCTTCCTATTTGGTAAGTTCTCGACTTTTCCATAAACACCATAAATAAGAATCATATCCATTTGTTGTAGAAATATGCAAACACCAATTTTCATAACGATTTCATTGCAAGGAAATAAACTAATAAATAAATAAGTCAAACGAAAATTTATTTTATTTATAAAAGCAGCGGGAAACATTTGTCCTTACAATGCAAAATCCATTGAAAACTATGTATTTAAAAAGAAAAATTTCTAACAACTCTATCATAACCATCTAAGCTCAAAAGCTAATCTTCAAGTCCATGCGATCAAGATCCGTTCCTTGTGATTAGATTCATCTTGCTCTTTCACCAAGCTTCCTTTCTTTTCACTGATCCTGTAAAACATTCAAATGCAATCTTATTACATTATGTATTAAGAATTAATGAATAGGAACTTAATGGAGTTAGATAGTGGATTTTACCTGAATCGCAGCCATACTCTTTGACTCTCCCATCTTCTAGACTCTTTAGGCTCTTTGGGCAGACTTGTATCCAACGCCCGTTCTTTTGGCAGCAAACGCAGGTCGGTTCTCCTAGAACGTCCTCGGAAGCATGGTTGGTTGACTTTCCCAACAAATACGCTCCATTGCTTCGCCAAATCATTTCTGATTCAACAGCAATGAGCATGTGAGTTAGGTCAATGAGGTTGTCGTCATGATCCATCATATAATACTTTCTTTTGAACTCATTATATGATTCAGGAAGTGACTGCAAAACCCAATTTACAGCCAACTCATCTGGGAATGACACACCCAACATTATCAACCTATCAATGTGCGATTTCATTCCTAGAACCTGGGCACACACGGGTTTACCATCTTCATGTTTCATTTCCAATAGAGCTTTAGTGATATTGAACCTTTCAATTCTTCGATCTTGTGGGTTGGGGAGAACAATAGAAGGAGGAGGAGGAAGTGAAGCATGATCTCTTGTTCCTCGATCGAATCATGGAATATCATCTTCATGTGGAATGCTTGTTCCACGGGATTTGAGAAGACCATAGTTGTCAAACTTTGACATCTACAAAATGGGAGAAAACGAATTCAAGTTAGTTGATAGATTGAGTCCTTAGTAAATCACCCAAATGAGATACTAAGGCTAGGACCCAACACAATATTCTACAACTCGGGAGAGGGATGCCGTAACCCTAGTTGCAGAATATTTGAAGGTAAGTGAATGACGATTCATTAATTTCCACCATGAAAAACGAAAAAGAAAATTTAAGTTTTAAATCTATGAAAACTCCTAGATCCTTTGAGATTCATTGAACTTTCAATGGCATGTTTAAATCTGGATATGCCCCTCTTGTTTGTGACTGGGATGCCGAGGATCACAAAGCGGGTGTGAATAACCATGCAAACTACATGTTGCCCTCACATGTTACAGTCACCTATTCGATGTGCTAGTAAACCACACACGCTCCACCGAACTATGACAAACATTGAGTCACCCTTTGCTACCTTTGCTTAGAACCATTTAGTGTGCTGGTAAACCACACACGCTCCACTAATGTCTTCGCAAGGGCACAAAGTGTAATTTCATGGAATTGCATCAATTCACTTTTGCCTAACTAACTAAGATTGGGAATTTTTATGAAAACATTTAGTTACTTTAATAATTCATTATACTTATAATGGAAGGTTTCGTCCTACCCTACCCGTTCGGCTAACGACCCTCCACTAGTCAAGAGTGCGGTGGGTAAGAGTGGATACCCATTCAATCGCCATTTTATAGGCAATTTCCTTAAACACCTCTTATAGACCAGCTTCGTGAATGAGTCCTACTAACGGTAAGACTGACTTTTACTCATACATATATATATATATATATATATATATATATATATATATATATATATATATATAATGTTAGACTTTTAATGTTATATATATAGTATAGGGTGTATTTTACACTTTTAAAATACTAGGTGGTCTAATTTAACAATTATACATTTAACTCAACTAAATTGTAAACCTAAACTTTTATGGATTTATTAAACTTCTTTTAATTATACACCTTAATTAATTAATAAAACCATAAGGGTGTGATTCGAACTTTTTCAAAACTATACTAGAGTTTTAGAATGTAACATTCCTAATTAAACTTTTAATCAACTTTTAAATTCCAAAACATGAGGGCAAGTTTTGAAACATTTCAACACATTAGGGTTTAGAATTTAAATATACATCAAAATTAAACCATTTAATTAAAATTTAAATTCCAAAACTTGAGGGCAAGTTTTGAAACATTTTTCAGAACATTAGGGTTTTAACTATTTAAATTTCAAAACAACAAAACTTTTAGGTTCAAATTTAAACTATAAAACCTAAAGGGAAAAATATTAAACATTTCATAACAACAAGGATCAAATAACAAATAATCTAAATTAACAATTAATCACATAATTATCCATATTTGATTTATTTAATGATTTCTTGCAAAACAATTTATCAATTTACTCAAAATAATTAATCAATTATCACATAAGGAAACAAATATCTTATTAATTGATAAATATCTTCAATTAGATCAAAATTATAGTCAAATATATCATATAATCGAATTAATATTGATCTAACATGATGAGGTAGCTATCCATTAGCAAAAACAACAAGAAATCCCAAAGTATGCTCCATCTAACGCTCGAACTCGCCGAGTACCACACTGTACTCGCCGAGTTGAGGTCTACTCGCCGAGTACACTGTAGTACTCGCGGAGTTCCTTATCCAGAAAGCCCAAAAATCGATTTTGCAAACATATCAAGCAACAATACAATAGAAACCAATCATGGCTCTGATACTACTGATGGGTTTTGGTCCTAAGAACATCCTATGTGCTCATACAAACCCTAATGCTTGGATCTAGGTTTCTCTATTGTACATGCTTTGAATCCAAGACTATAAACCCTAATTCTAGCATATGGAAATCAATATTAACATATAATTAGGTTTATGATATTACCTTAATTGTTATGTATCATAACAATCCCAATTCCTCCTTGAATTGACTTCAGAAGGCTTAGAGTCACAAGTGTCACTCCTCTAATGGTTCACAAACACCATAAGCAAGAGGATGAAGAGGAAAGAGGATGGAGGCTGCCAAAACCGTGTACAAACCTGAGAGAAGTCTTAGCCACGTTTTTGGGTCATAAGGGATCCATATATATAGGAGGCTATTAGGGTTATCTGACAAGGAAACCCTAATTTGGTTGCTTAAGCCCTAAGCAACCCATGGACCCCTTTCCTTAGGGCCTTGGACGATTTCCTTATGGGCTTCCCCGTAGAATTCATCCACCCCTTGATTCAAGACAATCCATGGCCCAAATTGCAATTGTCTTATAATTACAATTCCAGTCCCTTAAGTTTAATTAATCTCTTTTAGTCACAAAACTAATTACCAATTAATTATTGACTAATATTAATTAAACAATATGATTTCTCCATTAATATATATTATTCTCATAATATATTAATAAATCATATTTAATCCTTTTTCTCCATAATTCAGCCTAACAAGTTGCTTTGGTGAAGGCAACCCAAAAGGACCATGCACCATCGGGTGAAGTACATACCAAAATAGTTATTGACTTAGACACTAATCCAACAAAGCCACCAGAGTAAGATGGGATGCAGGACCCGATTGCTGCGATGAGATGGATCTCTGACATCGAGGGATGTGTCTATACGTGTTCTTGTCCAGAGCACTTGAGAGTACGGTTCGCTCTGAACCAGTTCCGCTTGGGAGTGAAGGATTGGTGGATGTTCATGACGGCGAGCTTCACTTTGGCGGAGATTTCTAAGGTGACCTGGGAGAGGTTCACCGCCATGTTCAGAGACGAGTATGTTCCCCCGGTGGAGAGGGAACGGTTGATTCGGGAGTTCTTGACCCTCAAGCAGGGTATTGATTCTATTACAGTTATTACCAGGAAGTTTCATGAGAGGGAGATGTTTTGCCCTGAGCAGGTGTCTTTTGAGCAAGCTCCCATAAGCCGGTATCTGAGTGTTCTGAGGAGAGATATTTGGGAGTCCGTGGCGAACTCGACTTACTGGACATTTGCTGAGCTCCAGGAAAATGCCCGGAAGAGGGAGATTGAGTTGGAGACTCAGGCCAGGGAGGAGGCCGAGTCACAGAGGGTGGATCGGCGGTCGGCTCAGTCTTAGCCAGCAGCCAAGCAGGCGAGACCCGCTGATTCGATATTTGGAGGCATGAAGGGCCGCACTTGTGCGAAGTTCAGAAAGAGTCACGAGGGGTTATGCAGGGCTGGAGTTTGCTACAAGTGCGGGAAGGAGGGGCACATCGCGAGGGATTTCCCCAAGGGATTTTTGGTTTGCTTCCATTGCAACCAGACCGGCCATCAGAAGGCCGAGTGCCTGCTGCTAGAGCTACCGAGGTTCGGCCAGTGAAGGCCGAGGCATCGAAGGCTCATGGGAGAGCTTTCCAGTTGACTGCGGAGGAGGTCCGCATAGCGCCCGATGTTATGGCTGGTATGTATTATGTATTTATCTTTTATTTGAGTTGAGATTTTGTGCTTATATGATGATATGCATAGGTACTTTTCTTGTGAGTTTTGTGCCTGCTTTGGTATTATTTGACTTGGGTACGAGTCGGTCATTTGTTTCCTTGACATTTAGTCAGCACATTAGTATCCATAGAGAGGCGTTGGCTCGACCTCTGCGAGTTTCCATAGCTGATAAGCGAGCAATGTATATTACGGATGTGATTCGACGATGTATCCTTGAGATCTTTGGTGTGGAGTTTCTGATAGATCTGGTTCCGATGGCGATGGGGGATGTGTGTGTTATAGTGGGCATGGATTGGTTGAGCTGATTTAGAGCTATCATAGACTGCGAGCGTCAATTGGTGACGGTACGAGACCCCAGTGGGGGAGTACTTACGGTGTACGGCGAGGGGACCCGATGTGGGTCAGCGTTTTGTTCGGCTGCCAGGGCGAGGCAGAGTTTGCAATAGGGCTGCAACGGATTCGTAGCCTATGTGGTGGTCACGCGAGTGGCCACTGCGAGGCCAAGTTCGATTGATGAGGTCCCGATAGTGTGCGAGTTTCCGGATGTTTTTCCTGAGGAGTTGTCGGGTGTGCCTCCCGAGAGGCAAGTGGAGTTTCATATCGATTTGGTTCTAGGATCAGCACCTATCGCCAATGCGCTTTATCGCCTCGCGCCGCCAGAGATGCTAGAGTTATCCTCGCAGCTTCTGGAGCTACTAGGGAAGGGGTTTATTCGACCGAGTAGCTCGCCTTGGGGAGCGCCGATTCTTTTTGTCAAGAAAAAGGATGGTTCACACCGGATGTGCATTGATTACCGGGAGTTGAACAAGTTGACGGTCAAGAACCGTTATCCGTTGTTGAGGATCGATGACCCGTTCAATCAGTTGCAGGGGGCGTCTTGGTTCTCCAAGATAGACTTGAGGTCGGGTTATCATCAGATGAGGGTTCGGGATGAAGATATCCAGAAGACAGCGTTCAGAAATCGTTATGGGCATTACGAGTTCATGGTGATGCCTTTTGGACTCACCAATGCACCAGCTGTGTTCATGGATCTCATGAACAGGGTGTGCAGGCCGATGCTGGATCGGTCAGTGATCGTATTCATTGATGATATTTTGGTGTATTCGAGGTCTAGAGAACAACATGAGGAGCATTTGAGGGAGATCCTTGGAGTTCTGAGATTGGAGAGGCTTTATACCAAATTCTCCAAGTGTGAGTTCTGGTTATGGGAAGTTCAGTTCTTGGGACATCTCGTCAACCTGAATGGGATATTGGTCGTTCCGGCCAAGATTGAGGTGGTCATGAGGTGGCAGGTGCCGAGATCACCCACCGAGATCAGGAGCTTTCTGTGATTGGCCGGCTATTATCGGAGATTTATTAAGGATTTATCCAAGATCGTTGTGCCACTTACGAAGATAACCTGGAAGGGTGTTGCTTTTTCCTGGGGTCCGGAACAACAGACCTCATTTAAGACACTTCGCCAGAAGTTGTGCGAAGCCCCGGTGCTCGCACTCCCGGAAGGGATGGAAGATTTTGTGGTCTACTGCGATGCATCGATATCCGGTTTGGGAGCAGTGCTTATGCAGAGGGGGCATGTGATAGCATATGCATCAAGGCAGCTGAAGCCTCATGAGCCGAGGTATCCCACCCACGATCTAGAGCTGGGGGCTGTGGTGTTCGCCCTCAAGATCTGGCGTTACTATCTGTATGGGGTTCGGTGTACCATATACACAGACCACAAGAGTCTGAAGTACTTGATGGATCAGCGCAACCTGAATATGCGCCAGAGGAGATGGTTGGATGTGGCAAAGGATTATGATTGTGAGATCTTGTACCACCCGAGCAAGGCTAATGTTGTAGACGATGCTTTGAGCCGCAGGGCGGAAAGCGCCCCGATTTGAGACGTTTGTATGAGGTTGACAGTGATGACTCCGGTGTTGGAAACCATTCAAGGGGCCCAGGCGGAGGCCATGAGACCGGAGAACCGCAAAAGGGAGCGGGTGATCGGGCATATATCGGAGTTCGTTACCGATAGTCGAGGACTTATGACTTTTCAGGGCCGGATTTGGGTACCGTTTGTGGGCGGAGTGCGTACCATCTTGATGGAGGAGGCCCATAGGTCGAAGTTCTCGATCCATCCCGGGGCTACTAAGATGTTTTTGGACCTAAAGAAGGAGTATTGGTTGCCCTGTATGAAGAGGGATGTTGCATGGTTCGTAGAGAGGTGCTTGACCTGTCGCAAGGTTATGGCCGAGCACTAGCGTCCACATGGTAAGATGAAGCCATTAGAGATTCCCGAGTGGAAATGGGAGCAGATTACCATGGATTTTATCACCAAGTTACCATGGTCTGCTAGAGGTGTTGATGCAATTTGGGTGATTGTGGACAGGTTGACGAAGAGCGCTGACTTTCTTGCTATCAGTGAGAGCTCTTCTGCTGAGAGGCTGGCAGAGCTGTATGTGAGGGAGGTGGTATCGCGGCATGGAGTTCCAATCTCGATTGTTTAAGATCGAGATGTGCGATTTACTTCCAGATTTTGGAAGAAGTTTCACGAGGAGTTGGATACGAGGCTGCATTTCAGTACCGCATACCACCCACAGACGGACAGACAGAGTGAGCGGACGATTCAGACACTCGAGGACATGCTTCAAGCATGTGTATTGGATTTTGGTGGAAGTTGGGACACGTATTTTCCGTTGGCTGAGTTTTCCTACAATAACAACCATCACTTGAGCATTGGTATGCCACCTTTTGCGCTGTTGTATGGGAGGAGGTGCCGGACCCCCATATGCTGGGGAGAAGTAGGGCAACACGTGATGGGTAGTACGGAGATTGTGCTCGATACGACAGAGCATATACAGTAGGTGAGACAGAGGTTGTTGACCGCTCAGAGTCGCCAGAAGAGTTATGCGGATAGACAACGATCTGAGCTCGAGTTCCAGGTCGGTGATTTCGTGCTCCTGAAGGTGTCTCCTTGGAAAGGAGTGATCCGATTCAGGAAGAGGGGCAAGCTGGGACCCCGGTATATTGGGCCATTTAGAGTGATCGCAAGAGTGGGTAAAGTAGTGTATCGCTTGAAGCTACCTGCCGAGTTGGAGCAGATTCATGATACCTTCCACGTGTCGCAACTGAGGAAGTGTATTGTCGATGAGTCGGTGGTGGTACCATTGGAAGAGATCCAGGTGGATGCGTGTCTGAATTATGCTGAGAAGCCGATCGCAATCTTGGATCGAAGGATCAAGGTTCTGAGGAAAAAGGAAGTGCCCCTGGTTCAGGTCCAGTGGCAACATCGAAAAGGGTCCGAGCTGACCTGGGAGCCAGAGTCGGAGATGCTGGAGCAGCATCCGGAGTTGTTCACAACATGAGACTTCAAGGGCGAAGTCTGGTTCTAGTGGGTGAGAATTGTAATAGCCCGGAATATAAGTAAGCTTTATGATCCTTCTAATTTGGAGAGTTATCAAATTAGGCCCTTAAAGTTGTATGTGAGATTAGTGAGTATGCTGGGCGTACTCAGATGTACGCCACACGTACTCGCGCACTTAATTTGAACACGGACTCGCCCGGGTACACGGGGCGTACCCAGGGGTTACGCTGGGTGTAGTGAGCCCAGATGCAAACCCTAAATTTCGGTCTTGTGCACTATAAAAGGAACATGTAGTCCTTTTCCCTAGCCTCCATACCCCCTTGAGTGAGTCCTTAGAGAGCTGAAATCCATGCTTTAGCTTGTGAGTGTGTTTTGAGCTTGAAGTTACCTTTTCAAGGTAAAGAAGGAGAAGTAGGAGCCATTATTGGAGCTAGACGTTGAAGAACAAGTGTAGATCCGGGGTAAAAAGCCCATTGCTTTCTTTGTTGTTCATAAGTTTTGCTTTTTGGACCATTTTTAGGGTTTTTGGTTCAAAGTTGGAGACTTTATGTGCAAAGAGTCTCCATGAGTTTAGATCTGACCTTTTCTAGTGTATATGGTGTTAAGGATTCATAAAAATCCAGTCTTGGACGTGGATCTTGTGTCATGCATGAGTTATAGTCTCATTATGGAAAGAGGAAAGGTGTTTTGAGGACAAAGTGACCTTCACAGCCATGCATAGGCTTAAAGGTTTCAACTTTATGGATTAAGTCATGTTTGAGGAGTCAGATATGAATTTTGGATGAAAGACTTAACCGTTTAAGACCTGAATGAGACAAATAAGGAAACTAGGTATTATGTTGGGCGTAATCCCAGTACGCACGACGTAAGGGGCCACGTACCCCGATTCTGTGAAGGCTCCAGGTACGCCCAGCGTACACGTTTGGTACGCGCAGCGTAACCCGGAGGGTTGACTTTTGTTGACTTTTAGGGTTTGGTCAACTTTAATGTATTTGAGCCAAGTAAGGGGTAAAATGGTCTTTTACCTCTCCTGAGAGTGATTAGAGGAAATGGTCTACCCTTGAGAATTATGTTGATGACAAGTGATTATTTCATAAGATTAGGCGGAGGCTAGGTCTTATATCTCTGAGTTAGAGATTTCCGAGTTACCGAGTTACACGAGGTGAATCTTCTCACTATACGTTACCTAGGGTGGTATTTATGTGTTGACCGGAGGTTCTTATGTGTTATATATGAGATTATGTGCTATGTGATATATGTATGTTGTATGATTTTATAGACCGGACCGGAGGGTCCAACGATACAGACCGGGCCGGAGGGTCCAACGAGCTATGACCAGACCAGAGGATCCAACGAGCTACGAGACTGGAGGGTCCTGCTGAGACACATCGACCGAAGGGTCATGCTATAGCCTCGAGTGGCGTATGTGTTGTATGCGGTATTTTGGGGAACTCACTAAGCTTTCATGCTTACAGTTGTTGTGTTATGTGTTTCAAGTACTAGCGAGGACCGTGGAAAGGCGTTGGCGTGATCCGTACAGACTAGAGAGAGGATTTGATTTTGGTTATCCTGGGATATACTATGATTTGATAACTATTGTTGGATACTTTTGAGAATATTTTTATATGAATTTGGTTGTTGAAAAATGAAAAAAAATTGTTTCGAAAATTATGTTCTTACAATTTATTAAAACATTTCTTAAAGAAATGTATTTTCATTATAAAAGAAAACCTCAGGATGTCAGGTTTCGATATAGACCAAAAGCATAAACAATACATTATAAGCCTTACAACAGTTATTTAAATCTACTGGCCTATAATCCAAAAATCCCTCGTCGTCATCCAACTATGCTCTGTGTCCACTCCCTGTAATATATAAAAAGCTGAGTTGGTCAGGCTTGGGAGCCTGGTGAGCATATAGGGTTTTCAACACACAAATAATAAATTTATTAATTTCCATCAACCAACAATAAATTTATTAATTTCATGAACCAGCAATAACCCTGATTACCCATTCCTGTCATCCTCACTTTACGTCCCTAAACACCTATCACAAGGGACATAGTCCAAAGATTTTCATCGGGGTGACAACATTGCTTTAGGGATTCCTCAGCAATTTATGTCAAATAAGGCAACCATGAGAGGAATGGAGTACACCAGCGAACATATAGTTCACCAACACCTACAGGTTGCGATTCTGCTAGCGTTCCACTGGACTGTCTAGAAAGGTCTGTGGTCGTCATCTATACTCTGCTAGATGACTACACCAACAACATCGAGACCTCTCATCATTTTAACACACATTAACTATTTCATCTACCCATATTTTACCCAACATATTTGTAGATAAAAATACATATATAGTTTAAAACTTGTGTAAAATATCCATTCAACACCTATCTCGAATAAACAAACAACATATATACACATTGCACGTATTTTATAGAAAATACTTCATATCTATGTGTAAGAATAAAGTGGATATTCACTCACTTGATATAACAATAATCGGGCAACACTTCATTTCTTAAAGCGATCGTATCCGATAAAACCGGGATGTTTTCCCAATACTCAGGTTTCACGCGGGCAGAGTTTTGTCTCGAAAACTCTTTTTATCGGGATCTTCGGGCTCTTCGGTTCTTGCTTATCATGCTAGGATGATAAAATAGGCTTGGGGGGTAATTTTCGCAATATAGAAGAAAGTATAGGGGTGAGAGGATGAAGGTTGTAACCTAAAATCGGATGGCATCAATCGCTATTTATAGTGGCTGGATACATGAGTTACATTGGGCGTAAGTTTAGAGTACGCTGGGCGTACTCCTTCTTCAGCCAGTAGGTTGGGTGTACATCGAGTACGTTGGGCATACGGAAGGATCATATCAGACACATGAAGGCTAGGACATGTGTTTCTCATGCGGAAAAGTAGAGCTACGTGGCCAATCTCGGACCGTGAACATTAGTACGTTGGGAATACTCCGAATTTTCAAAATTCAAAAATTCGTAACTTTGACATACGAGCTCCATTTGTGATGTTATTTATATCCACACGTAGGTGAGACTATGCTCTACAACTTTCGTTTACACTCTGTCGGCTAATTTTGAATTTATTTTTAAATTTATATTTTTAATAGGCCGGGACATGAAAAGTTCATTAAAAATTCATAATTTCTTCATACGACGTCCGTTTTTGTTTGTCTTTTTACCATTGAACTACTATGAACAAGATCTTCGATTCTCATTTATGTTGTTTTGCCTAAAAACCACTCAATCTAAAATTTGAGTTTCAGGCTGCATATAACTAAGCTAAAACTTAGAAAAATCATAATTTCCTCATACGAAGTCAGATTTTGGTATTTTTTATGCACGCTCTCGCTTTAATGTATACTGCGAATTTCGTTTAGATCACTAATGCTAAAAAGCAGTTATCATAAATTCACTTTTTACGTCATACAACATTTTGTCAGTTCTGTCGCGAAACTTCGACATGTCATAACTTCTTCGTTATAACTCTGATTTCGATATTCTTTATATTTCTGGAATCCTTATTTTAAGTATAAACACATAATACTCAAGTAATACATCTTTATTATTTCAAAACAAATTAGAAAGGTTGACCTAGACTATTACATCATCGTTAATGCCTAGCCTAGAAACACGGGTGTTACATGACATCTAAACCCCATTTTTATTTTTCTATTGACGTCATGTCCCATTTGATCCAAGTAATATTTTTTTCTCCATTCTAAACACCCCAAAAAAAATCTACACCACAAACTATCAAACAACCGAGCAATCGTCTCTGAATAAAATAGGTTATTTATAGCTTATATTTTGTTGTTTGCTTAACTTCTTTGAATTTACTATTTTTTTTTCATTAGCTTTTATCTTTATAAAATTTAATGTTGTTCCAAAAAGCAAGATAACACTTGATTAGTAAACATAAGTAGATTAAAATAAAAAATATTGAGTCCATCCCTTATCAAGAGTTACGTCTTATAGTTATTTTTAATACTTAGGTCTTCTGGCAACTTTATTCTTTCACAATAAAAGTTTTATAAGCTCAAAAGTTTTTCATCCTGTTTCCACCTATAGAAAAGCATTTTAGATCTATATTTGTGTTATATATTTTCTACAACTCCATTAGTTAAATGTGTTTCTACTTATAAAAAAACATGTTTTGTTTGTCATAGGAAAAAATTTATATAAACTTTTCATGTGATTTATTATATAATGTATGATGATAAAAAAATTATATTTTTTACTCGCTACTACAAAATTATATTGTCAAAAATGTGTATGAAACAACTTTAGGCGATAGTTTTTCGTCAAAAATATATTCTTCGGAAAACTAGTCATAGGAAACTTTTTACGATCATTTTTTGAGGAAACTGTAGACAATTTTCCGAAAAATATATGTTGTGTGATGTACCAACAGACATCCCACACAACTCATTTTTGTGGAATTCAGAGGCATTTCCGACTAAAACTAAGTGTGACACTAATTGGTGACAACGTTTTGGAAACATATTCGAAAAAATTGAGCTCTAATTTTCCATAGCATTTCTGACACAAATGTAATTAAAAAAATTATGGGGAGCGCTACAAAATTATCTCATACAATTGGCTAAACCACAAACATAGTGGCGTAGCTAGAATTTTGTTTTAGGGTAGACCAAATAATTTACAAAACATAAACAAGTAGCAAAATATTTCTAATTGTAATAAAATGTAGCAATGTATTATTTTAAAGTAAATTGTTCTTTTAAATTTGAAGTAACTGATTAATTAAGATAATAATAAAAAATTAATATGTGAACCTAATAAACGGGGAAATCACCTCAAATTTGTGTGGGGTGGGCAATTACCTACTCTTGCACCCATATAGCTATACTCTTGCACAAACAAAATGGTGTTTAAGACCTTATGTATATACTAAAAACAACAATAGCCACCTTGTCTTCCTTTTTCTTCACCAATAAACTAGAATATGTTGAAGTGATAATATATGCATTAGTTTTAAGAAACTATGCTATTCTTCCAAACCATGCCCTAGGCGACTGTTTCAACCCGTAAAGAGCTTTTTTGAGCATACATACATGGTTAGGATGTACATTGCTCACAAATCCTAATGGTTGATCCATGTATATAGTACAGTCTGAATTTCCATTGAGAAACACATTAATAACATCCCTTTTCCATAGTTTCCATTTCTTGATTGATGCAAGAGCTACGAAGATCTTCATTGTTGTTAACTTTGCAACGAGACTGAAATTTTCTTCGTAATTAAGGCCATATTCCTAGGAAAATCCCCGTGCAACCAGTTTCTACTTGTATCGTTCTATTGATCCATATGCATCCCGTTTCACCTTATATACCCACTTCCATGAAATTAGATTTGCATTACTTGGATTTGGAGTCAACTCTCAAGTTTGGTTTCTTTTTAGAGCTTCGTATTCTTCTCCCATTGATGAAACCCTTTCTTCCTTAACACAAGCTTGATTATAGGTTACCGGCTCAGTTACAACATCTACCACAATAGCATTGTTTGCATATTTGGGGTTAGGTCTCCTTATACGAGATAATCTTCTTATACTGGCCATTTCATCCGATGTTTCATTTTCAGCAATGAGGCGAAACATTCCGGCTTACCAAGGCTGTTGTCTCTGTGCAACTATTTCTTTTTCTACAATTGTAACCTGATCATTACCAAGAATAAAGTCAACACTTGATGACTCCATCTCTTCCTTGAGCTTGCTGGAGTTTGGGAGGTTTTCTTTGTTTGGAAATTACCAAGATGAAAATTCATTAAACACTACATTACATAATATATAGCACTTTCCATACTCTAGTCCACAGCATCTCCACCCTTTTCTATCATTGTCCTATCCTAAAAATATCCATTCAATTGATTTCTTTTATAACTTGCTGCAAAGGTGGTTAGGTATGAATATATAGCATACACACCCAAATACTTGAAAGTGACTTACAGTGGGTTTCACATTCCAAAGTAGTCCAAAAAGAGACACAAATTTGAGTCCTTGTGGTGGAATTCAATTAAAACATATGCAGATGTTTGCATGGCTTTAGTCCAAAACCTCCAGGATACATTTTTATCATGTAGCATGATTCTACGTATTTCACCCAAGTGCCTGTTCTTTCTTTCAGGGACCCCATTTTGTTGGGGTGTGTTTGGGCATGTCAGTTGTCACTTGATCTTGTGTTCTTTCAAGTAGTTAGTGATATTAGTTAAGAGATACTCACCTCTGTTGTCTAAATGTAAAAACATTATAACACGTTTTCTAGTCTCTTTCTACTTTTTCTTTAAAATCTTTGAACCTTTGCAATACTTCTGCCTTTTCTTTCATGAAATACACCCACACAAATTTTGAATAGTCATCGATATAAGTTATCATGTACCTTATACCTTTGACTAATGGTTGCTTCGTAAGTCCAAATACATCCGAATGAATAAGCTCTAAGGGTTTTTTAACTTTAAAGTTTGACTTCTCAAAGGGGTTTTGGCAAGCCTTTCTATATTGACACCCAACAAAAATAGTTTCCTTATTCACTTCTAATTGTGGCAGCCCTGTAACAAGTTTCTTTCTCATCATCATATCTAACTTGTCATAGCTTACATGGATCATTCTCATATGCCACAGTTCACTAGTTTCGTTCCTCCTAGTTCTTTATACATAAGTTATTTCTGCTAACATGACATATATTGATTGTGTTTAGATGCCTTTTCATCACATGTACAAATGGAGTTTCAAACTTCGCATATATCTTGACATCATAAGGTGTAAAAACCACATGATTTTATGCAAAGCCTAAGTAAGAAACTAAGAGTAGATTGTTCCTCATTCTTGGGGTAACGTACACCCCGTGTGGTGCTAGGTCATGATTTCTTTCTTCTAGTGAAAACACAACATCGCCTATATGGGTTATAGGGAGTTTAGAGTTGTTGCCTATGACCATGACCCTACTTCCTTCAAATTTAACTGGATCTTGTGACCTTTTCTTTCTCCTATCACGTGGTTAGAACCCGAAATCTATATTCTGTTATTCTATTTTTTGCTCTCACCAGTTGTGGTAGCATTGAATGCGTCATCCTCACTAACTTGAGCCATAAGAACTTCTACGTCTAAAGGCTCTTCCTCTTGAGTGGTTGCAACATTCTCCTTTTATACTTCTTTTATAGGACAATTTTGGGCTATGTTATTCTTTCCACCATAATTGTATCATTTAATGGAAAACATTTGTTGTTATAATGACGCTTACTCTTATCTTCTTTATTCAAATCACGACCTCTTCCTTGAGAATCATAACTTTTCATATTATCTTCATATAGCTTGAATTTTTGACTCGAAATTCCCTTGAACTTTGTTCAACTTTTCTCAGCATAAATAGCTTCTACTGAAGTTTTATAAGTACCTCCCCCCATCTGCTTTGCTAGAGTTTCTTATGCTGCGAACATGTTTTCAAACTCTACTAAGGAGGGTTGGATTGGTCATCCTTGAATCACTACTAAAAACATTGGAATTCAGGCTTCTTCAAACCATGTATGACAATCCTTTTTATCCTTTCTTCATCGACAAGAGCCAAAAGATCTATCTCTCCAACCTTTTTGCATGTAACCTTCACTTTATGAATGTATTGGGGAATCAACAGTTCCTTTTGAGACATTGACATCAAATCATTCTCAAGCATCTGGAGTTTTGTATCACTCATCTTGGAAAACAATGTAATCAAGGTTTCCCATGCTTCTTTTGGGGTAGCAGCATCTCTTATATGTTCTAACATTTCTTCTTCCACGGTATTCCTCAACACAAGCATCACTTTCTCTGCCTTTATCTTCCACTTACTTAGTACACGATTGTTATCTTCATCTTCACGTTGATTTTTTTCCGCCCCTTTTACAACCTCCCAAAGATCATGGACTTGCATGTAAGACATGTTGTAGTTTCTTTGATTAAGCTTCTTCACACCACCAGCCACCTGCATTTTTTCCATGACCGAGTGCTCTGATACCACTTTGTTATCCAACTAGAGGCCTTGGACAACACACACACAAAGCTCTTTGAATGTACTATGAAGATAAACCACATAGGAAGCTAAAGACTTTTCACATATGGAAAACACACACTAAGGGTGTTTGCTATTGCTAGAATTAACTGAAGACAAATTATCACACGCCTTATAAAGATTACAAGGAATATGGAGCACTAAATATGGGATAACACACCACTACTTCTAAAAACTCTAAGGAAAATAAATCAACAAAGTACTAAATTTTAATGTCCTATTTTCACAACCAGAAATTTTCATTTTTATTAGAGTAAACCTTCCCAATTATAAATCCATTATTAAGAAAAAACATTTATTCCAGAGTACATTTATTGAAAACCAGAGTAATATAACAAACACAGAATCCTCAATGCTACTGATGGGTGTGTACAGTCCCTAATTTGCCTTCCGATGATCACTGATAAAACCTGTAAAAAAAAAATTTAACAACCGGGCAAGCACAAAGCTTAGTTAGTTTCCCTCCAAAATAACACACACACCCACACAGATATACATATTGCATGTTCGGTCCACAACCTCCCAGTTGGATTACCCTGGCCCACAACCTCCCGGTTGGGTGCCCTGGACAACAACCTCCTAGTTGCATTGTCACACATATTGCATACTGGGTCCATAACCTCCTGGTTGTACTACCCTATTCCACAACCTCCTGGTTGGATTTCCCTAGCCCACAACCTCCAGGTTTGATTACTCCGGGTTTGTTGACTGACTGCACAAAGTAGTAGAGCTCAACCCAACCACAATATGTCAACATATACATAATAGATAACATATACTCAGCAAACAACTATTCATATAATCAATCAATAGGCTAATAGGCAACATCAATCACACAGTTCATTACCGCCTACTAGTCCTCTCACATCAGACTATCCCGCTTGTAGTGACCCGATTATGATGACATGTGCAAAATAGTAAAGATCAAGTGAATCAATCAATCATGAATAACAGCAAGAGTAAATAAAATCTATTTAAGCTCCATTAGATCTAGTAAGCTATTACAAAGTGGGTAAGTAATAATTTTCTCACTAGTCTAATCTCTCCAAATTTGTTCCGTAATGGTTCTTACATAAATAAAAGTCATTCACTTCCTATTTATAGGAAAGACTCAAACAATTACATATCACAATAGGGTAAGCCACATCCATGGAGAACTTTGTACCCTAACAATCTCCCCCTCAAAGTTACAATTAGATGTCCCAGCTTCAAATTCCAAAGGAGCTCTAAGTGGTCACGACCCAACTCCCCCTCGAACTAACATCAGTTGTCAAATCCACTTCGAAAAAAAATATACAATTATCTTCGAATACCCATTTCAACATTCTCCTAATTTTTATAATCAACAAATGATTATAAAACCCACAAGGGTATGAGAAGTGCTCGAAGAATAACGATGATGAAACTCCCTTTCAAAATGTGATAAAAATGCAACCACTAAAATCTTGCATGAAAAACAATCACAAAAAGTCTAGGAAAAATCTTCAAAAGTTGTGAAGATTTCGAATTTTGGGTGAGAGTTGCAACAAATTCGTACATTGGGTAATAACTGTCAATTTTGCAAATTTTGTAAGGACTGGTTGCGAGAAATCGGCTTCAAACGCGAAACTTTACCCCAAATGCGAAATTAGACATAAAGTGTCAATTCGCATCAACTGTAGGGACTGAATCTGAAAATTCTTCCCACATCGCAGAATTATACAACCAATTCGAAATTGGTTATAAACTGTCAAATTGCTTAAACTTCAGGGATTCGAATTACAACATCTTCACTCTTCTCAAAAAATTAACCCCATATCAAAATTGGGTATTTTCTGCCAACTTGTTGAAACTATAAGGACTCGAATGTGAAAATTGTTTTCTTCCCCATTTTGATTCCAGATACGAACAAAGAACGTCAGTCGAATTCGATCTCAACTCCAAATCATACCCATCGAACACAATATTGACCTATCCGATTTTGACTCCATGTAATGTGTTTTCGACCATGAATCCCAAACGAATATTGTCGAAATCAATTCTCTCGACTCGAACGACTCAAACAACCATTCCTAGATGCTCGATTCGAAATTTCGATTAATCACAAATCAATTTCGACTACATATGTGTTCGACCATCAAACCCACGTTCGACTCTAATCAACAACAATACCAATAGAAATTGATTTCGACTCCAAGTCAATGACTTACGACTCATTATCCTAAAATCGAAATTCAAATCTTTCATATTCGACGCTAATAAACTCCAATCAAACATGTTTTTGATTCCAATCAATCCCAGATGCAAACAAAGACAACAACATCAACAGAATTCGATTTCGACTTCAATGTTAAAGTTTATTTCTTGACTCGAATCAACCAGCAACATCAGTAGAAATTCAACTCGATTCGATGCCACAATTCTTGATTTCGATTCCAACCCTGCGACTATCAAAATCGCAACTCGTAATCATCCCTTTGATATACCAAAATCCATAAGTTAAGCAACAAAAATCATTGTTCCCATCGAATTGGAATTTTCGACCATCCTATTCGTTCGTAACTTCTCAATTGTTCGAAATCATCCCTTTAATCATTCAATAGCAAAGTCGAAACTTTGTTTTCAATTGGAACAATTGGAAAATTACTGAAAAGTATTCACTACTCAAGATCGAACAATCTCATGAAATCAATTGCTGAGACAATCACAAAAAATGAATTGATGAGATGAAGCTTGAAATATGATCGATAACAGGTAAACCAAGAACAATTAATCGATACATTATTGTGAATCAAAAACAACGTTGATGAGATTAACTGATAAAACAGATTCGATGTGAAGAAATAAGAATAAATAAAACATAAATCGTGATGTTTGAATGAAATATCAGTTGAATCGGTATGAACTGAATAAAAAATAAGATTGTAATTGAGATTTTTCATCAAGGATTTGGGCTCGAACTTGGAGTCTTGGACAATGAACAGTATCGAACCAAGTTTGAGCTCAAAAGAATGTATAGATGAACAGTATGAGATCGATCAAACAAAAAAAATAAGATTGAGATTTGGGCTTAACATTGGATTTAATGAACAATAAGAAGATCATGAGATTTTTTTTTTGGGCATGATATAAAAAATGTAGTTGATCATAACAATCAGGTTGAAACAAATTTGATCCAGTGAGTCAAGTTGATCAAAAATCAATAAAGAAAGCACGAATTGAAAATAATCAAAATATGATTGAATATGAATTTCGAGAAAACCTTAATCGTTCATCATCGGATCTTCAAAATCAAGGTATCAATCTCAACATGAATTTTTTGGAATCTATTTGTGAACTTGAGAAACTCTTGATAATTCTTTTTCCATTTGCAATACTCGAATCAATCATTGAAGATCTTGGTCCTTGGTAGGAATTAGAAAATTATCCAACTGCACATTGTACCACCCATGATGCACACTATAGAATCCATGAAACTTCTCATTTCTCCAAGATCTATCTTCATCTTCATAACGAATTTGAGAATCTTCAACAATTATGCGTTTGGAATTTGAAATCATTTCAACATTTGATTATTGTTGCTTTGGTACCCAAATTTCCTTCATTGATTTTGACTTCAAGACAACATTTGAAGAATTTTGTTTACAAACCCAAATTTTCTTGTTTTTGATCTTCTTCTTTTTCTTCTTCATCTTTTGGATCTTGAAGATTTGAATTCAAGAACAAATTCATTTTTCTCAACTTGAACTTGGCAACTTTGAATCAAATATTTTGGAGTTTGATACATTTGAATTTCTTGGATTGAGGGCTTTCTATATGGCACCATTCATTCAAACAAATTAAAAGAACTCAAGCAATCATCGGTTTCAACTCCTATTGAACAAAAAAACTTTCACAACCTCATGAAAATCACATTGAATTCCCTTTTCTTGAAAATCATGAGCATGATGAACTTCTTCAACAACATATTCAACAAACTCAAGAGCATGAAGATCATTTGGGTCTTCAATAAGAGAAACATATTCCTTTTTGAATAATTCTGTTTATTTTCCTTCCTTTTGATTACTACAGCAAGATAACATATCCATGGAAATTTCAACCAAAATTTCAACTTACAAAGTGATTGAAACATCAATTTTCCAAAATCATCTTTCTTATTTCCATAAGAGATTAAAGAATTCCATGTAATAAACTCGTGTTTCAATAATAATCCATAAAACTGTTTCTCATTGACTTTGTATTTAACATCTTCAATTATCACGATCCAAAAATCATAATCCCAACACACCATCTTTGATCAATTAACAATAAAGATCACAAAACTTGGATAATTATATAGAGAGAAAGTGATTATGAATGAAATCTCTAAGAGAGAAAGTAACTTCGAATGACTTTCTAAAGAGAGAAAGAAAATTTGATCAAAATTATAAAGAGAGAAAGTTATTTTGACATGTGTTTTTAGAGAGAGAAAACAAAAATCACATGAATTCTAGAGAGAGAAAATCAAATTTGAATGAAGATCGAAAAACTAATTCGATTTCTAGAATAAAAAACACACTCAAAGATGAAGAACTTACAATAATTTGAGATTCACCAAAGCATGTTGTCATCATGGATCAAATTCTTGAAAACTTCAAGCACACTTCAAGAACACCCGCTCTAATAACAATTGTAGTGACCCAATTTTGTTGACATATTTGGAATTGTAAGGATCAAGTGAATCAATCAATCTTGAAGAAGACCAAGAGTAAATAAGATTGTTCTAAGCTCCATTAGAATAGCAAGATTACAAGTGGCTAACGTAAATTCCCTCACAAGACAATCTCCTAAACAGGTTCCATTGTGGTTCTTACATAAATAAGAGTCACTCACTTCCTATTTATAGGAAAGACTCAACCCATTACGCATCATAAGAGGGTAAGCCACATCCAAGTAGAGCTTTTCACCCTAACACCGCTACTAGCTAACCACCATGAAATTTGTAACCATAATTAACCAAATGTGAGATAGCCACCCGAATAGATGATCCCACTCTCGATCCACAAACAAACAAGGAAGATGCAAGAAGTCCTAGATCATTAGTTCTCAGGCTATCCTACATGACTACATACAGCCCCTAGGGCACTCCGCTAGATGAGAACCAATATACCACTAGTACAACATCCTATCATATAAGTATATATACACAGATGTTGCAGATCATTATAGCATACTAACATCTTATATACCATGATACAGATCTAACATATCACCACAACATAACAACATCCTCTATACTAGGATGCACAACCTAGTGGGTCGGTATTGGTGTCTTCGATCCACATGTATAGTGAGGAAAACTCGCCTGAATCAAAGAACTCTGAAACACTATGACACGATCCATTTTCTGTACTGCTTGAACTTGCGAATCCACTAACACCAAAACCAGATAGACTCTTAATTAATATCCCAAAATCATCAAGTTTGGACCATGGTCAAACTTGGTCAAAAATTTAATGGTTAATGAATGTAAAGATCTAAGGTTGCTGATTACACACAACATACGCAACCTGTCCTCACTCCTACATTAAACACTTTATCCATTAAGGCCTTTTGTCTAGAACTCAGATCTAGACTCAGAACATCGACTTTAGTCAGAAAGTTTCCACCTTTATGAATCTTCATGGATAGAAAAGGTGCAAAAGCTAAAACCCTAACTTCTTATTCCATTAAGACATCATAACTCTTGCATGGAAGGGATACAAATACCAATATTACATTTTTATAGCTCCTAATAGCTCCATAATGGATAAAGTTTCCAATTTTATCCATTATGATGGTCCAAACAACCAAGATCTAGTCATTAAGTTTCAAAGGGACCAAACGTGCATCTTTCTCAAATTAATCCATTAAGTTCAAGTCTCAAACCTTCAGATCTGAATCAATATGATGGTAAAATGTAGAAAGTTTCCAACTTTATCCATAACAAGGTCACAAACTTTCAAAATCTAAACTTTTTGCACTAAAGTGACCAAGACCTCATAAGATACAAAACTAGCTATATATAACAAATGCATCATCAAAATTTAAGCTTTATACCTCTAGAAAAAAGATCAAGGTGAACAAGGACTCGATGTAAAAGCTCCAATGCAACCGACACTTCTCCAATGCGCTCATTCTTCTACAAGATTCACCAAGAACACTCCAAAGCACTAAAACTACATTCTTTTCCTCACAAGGCTCAAACTAGGGTTAGGGTTTCAAGGGAGGACATTTGAGAGGTGAAGGATGAGAAGGGAAATGGTTTGGAGAAGATAAAGAGTTTAAATAGGGCTCAAAACCCCAAAATTAGGGTTTGGGTTCTGATCACGTACGCCCATCGTAATCCTGGTACGCCCAGCGTACCAGGTTAAATCTTCGCAATTATCATTACTTAGTATGCCCATCGCACACCCTATACGTCCAACGTACTAGCATAAACCCAAAACCTCCTAACTTCTAACAATCATTACTTCTTTCGTCCAACTATGTTTTCAACTATCTTTATATGCATGGAAAGGTATTGAAGAACCCGAAAATATTATCTAATTATCTTAGACTATAAACTTGTCGAACAAAAATCCATATTTCATGCAACAACCCGTCCTATGACATTTTTATTTCTACCCTTTGGCCCAAAACACAATTCAAGGGTTAAATATCTTAACCATCATTACCTCTTTCCACAAGAACTAAACTTGAAGTCATTAAGGCCAAAAGCTTGTACCCAATTGACTTCCGGTACATGGCTATGAAATAAGAAACTAGAGGAAACATGATGTTATAATTCTCCCCCATTTAAATTAGATTTTGTCCTCAATATTAGTTCTCGGATCCACTTCGTGGTATATCCCCCTGAGGGTCCTTCAAACTCGAGTCCTTCAATGCGATTGAGGTCACTGAAATACTAACATCTGAAACCATCATCAATAATGGTTACACCCTGGGCTCAAGTCAATCAAACCTAGACTCCAAAATAGAACGCAACCCTCGTCTCAACTAAACCGACCGAGAATCAGCATATTTGATTGGTCCAAAAGCTTCTTGGCCAAACGTTATCATGTTAATCATGCACATATTGCACCAATGCGAAGAAAACCAAACAGTCACATACTAACTATACCACACTCCTACCCGGCTGCGACAACTCTGCTTAGCAATCTATCATCAACACTTGGCCTACCCCCAGTCCACTAACCGACAACAGCACTCGGGCATACCCCCGATCCACTAATCAATAATAGCACTCGTAGCCCAACAAGAAGCACATCGATCCCAACAAGACATAACTATCCCAATCAGACCTTTTGGCCGTGACTCAGACTTCCATGCCCTAATCAGACAAGAATAGACATGGAAGCCTTCATCACATCCCTCAACCTAGGCTTCTAACACCCTAGAGTATAAAGCACAAGCATGATCTATGGATGCTATAACAACTAAAACTAATACGACTCAAAGGGAATAAAACAGGTGACGATTATCTTAACACAAAATCAAAAGATTTGGTAGTTGCACAGAAGTCTTAGACTTGGAGAAATCCGATTGAGAACCGAACCTTGGCACAAGGTCTTCCTGCTGCGAGGTTCCACTCTCCCTCACTTGAAATATGCTAGAATTTGGGAACTGCACAATGCTTTGATACCCGTACTAACTTGAACTCTAACACACGATCCCGACCACTAATATCCAGATACACTGGGAAATCTGAACCCACACAACATTCGCAAATTCGAACACACATAAAATCGAGGAAAAAGATAATTAATCCATTAATAATAAGAAATCAAATTTGACAGAGAAAAATAAGATAATTTCATTCAAATGACTATCCGAGATGACAAATGAACTTCAAACATAAACATAAATACATATGAATAACAACACTGCAACAATCGACCAAAAAGAGGAAGTGACAACACAAACCTCGGTCTCCGGATGCCCCACAATGACCATCAGGTAACTGCTAAGCTAGGGGTGTAGGGTCCAACACCTCACTGAAAACTAGAAACGACCAACAAGCCCTGAAGTGGCCATCATGGCCGCAATGGAAACAAACCCGTGAACTTTGCCTGCAATCCATGACAAAATGACCCTCCTCGCCATGCTGCGACATAAAAATGATCGGCACCTTCCATCATGAAACTTCCTGCACCTTCCACACACGGAACTCCTCCCCTCAACTGATCCTAAACACGGGTTGGCAGACTTGTCTCGCTTGGCTACCAGCTGATACTTTCTGGAAGTTGTTCCCCTACCTTTTGCTGAATATCCAACTCAATCTCCCTCTTCCTAGCGCTTGACTGCATCTCGTTTAAGGTCTAGTACTGTTGAGTATATACAAACCCTCGAATATTCGTCTTAAGCATACTAAAGTATCGCGACATCTATGCCTGTTATGAAACGACATACTCAAGGCAGAAAAGCTCTCTCCATAAACATTTTGGTGATCTCCGTAACGACTCTGTAACACCGTAAATTTTCATAAAAAATTTTCACTTTTAAAATCACAATAATATCATCAACACATATCATAAAATCTCAATATATCAATTATCATAAACATATGTTATAGTTGAATAAAATCCAAGATCCTCGAACACAACTCCATCTTGTGTGTACAATCAAGCCGATGCCTTCCCGTGATCCTGATAAGTACCTGAAACACATAACACATAACACGGTAAGCACGAAGCTTAGTGAGTTCCCCAAAATACCACAAATACACTTTAGCCACTCGAGGCTATAACTCTGTAAGACCCTCCGGTCAATGTGTCTCAGTGGGACCCTCCAGTCCCACAACTCTAATGGACCCTCCGGTCCTAACTCTGTGGACCCTCCGGTCCTAACGCTGTGGACCCTTCGGTCCTAACTCTGTAAGCTCATAATAAATACACAACATAATTCACATAGACATAATGCAGGATATCACAGTACTCTAATAAACATATAAGATCAATATATACACATATTACCATAACAGCATAAGTCACAAAGATAGTATGCACGATAACACATAACACATAATAAACAAATAAGACCCTCCGATCGATAATGTACTAAGACCCTCCGGTCTATATGTACCAAGACCCTCCGGTCAATAATATACTGAGACCCTCCGGTCAACAGTGTAAGTAAGACCCTCCAGTCAATAACACGAATAAGACCCTCCAATCTCACACAAATCACCACACAGGTAAGTATAGTGAGAAGACTCACCTCAGATGGCAAACAGATCCAATAAATGTTGCTGCTGTACTCCAGCTTCTAACACTGAGCCAAACCCACAATTAACCCCATTAGGATCTAAGACTCTAAGACCATCCTTCACATAGTAGGTCTAAATATGGTCCACCAATTCAGTCCATAAATAACCGAAACCCAATGGGCCCACTAAGGCGCAATACCAAATGGGTCCACAAAAGTCCACTAATGGCCCAACTATGGCCCAATTTTTCAAATTGGGCCCAACTCTCATATGGGCCTTACCCAAAAGCCCATCTAAGTATGCTGGTCCACATGGTTGTCCTTGGATGGCCCATCAATAGCCCAATACAAAGGCCCAACCATAATTAGGGTTTTCACATAAAATGACGATTAGGGTTAAGTGTTGCTTACTTAACCAATTAAGCCCATCACTCCACTAGGCCATTCACACAAAGAAGTCAGGCATAATTAAGAATATCAATTTAACAGTCCAACCGCGGGTCCCGGTAAAATCCAAACTAACTAACAAACCCAAAATTAGGGTTTTCTAGTCCAATCATCAACAAACTAGTCAAGATCAAGCATTTTGGGCCGATTAGGGTTCACTATGCCAAGCACCACCCACTACCACCTTAGGTAGTGGTGGTCAGTGGCGGCCACCACCTCATGGTGGTGGTGGTGGGCTTTCCGGCCACCTAAACACGCATATAACCCCCAAAATATCGAAATCAGCACTTATGCTCAACATCAAACCCTTAATCACACCTACAACCACCTCTCATGGCGGCTGGTGGCGGTGGAGGGTGGCATAAAACAATAATGGGTGGTAGCCACCACCTTATGGTGGTGGTGGTGGGCTTTCCCTTCATTTTCCGGTTAGATAGTACGTCACCGTCCCCCAAAAACACCATAACAGCCCGCAAATTGCTCAACACATAAAGTCCACCCAATATTCAACAACTAATGTCGCCGGAATACATAGATACGGCGGCCAACGGGCGGCGGCAGCCACAACCAACACACCTGGTGCCAAATCGTCGGAAGAACGGAGAAAAGGAATAAATAGGCGGTGTAGATCCTTACCAAGAGTTCCTTCTGTTCACAACTTGCACATCAACGTTCCCGCTCCAAAAATCGACAATGGTAGTTCAGTCGACTGTCATGACGTCTCCGGTGGTTCTTCAGTTGTCCAACACATCTCTGATAGCAAGGTGCGGTGGCGTTCGTTGGTGGGGCAGCAAGCGATGTCTTTTCATGATCGAAATAGTGAGAGGAGGAGAAGTGGCCGTTGGAATCGATGCTTAGGGTTTAGGTTAGTCGCGCATATGGGATGGAAAGAAGACACCCCCGCTCCCTTCCAAACTTCCATACGGTTTTGTCAGATCTACCCCCTCCTTACCATATCTTCTTCAAACTAAGTCCAAAAGTTACCTAATAGCCCCTGCCTTTAGAAATATTTACAATTAAATCCAGAATTAACCATTTAGTCCTTGCTTTCCAAAATCTATTCAAATTAAGGCCCAATAATTCACCAAACAACCCATGCCTTCATAAATATTCACAAACCACTCCGGAACTTACACTTTTAACCCCCAACTTCTAAAATTGTAACAATTAACCCCCAAGGCCAACACCTTGCTATATAAATTGTTGATTTTAGGGCTACTATACACTCATCAATTTATTCATTTATTTATTTAAGAAATGGGGTGTTACAGACTCCGACGTTTGCTTGAGCAAGAGGTACTCCTGTGTCAATCGCTCCCACTCCACAAGAGGAACTTACTCCGCTTAGAATATATCTTGGAACTACTCCCAAGTAACTACGACTTGCTCTACATGCAAAAACACTTGGTTACGAACTCCCATAAATCCTTTGCATCCCATTGGAAAATATTCAATTCAAATTACACCTTCTGGCCCTCGGGAAAGGAAAACATGAAGAAGCATCCCTCCATGTCAGAAATCCATCTAAAAACATTGATCAGGTCCCTGTCGCTTCTGAACTTTGGAGGCTTCATATAATTGACCTCTAGGTACTACATCGCATCGCCTCCCTAAGATCTTGCAATGTTGACAGCTGCTATGGCTGCATCAGTAGTTACCTGTGTGATGGCAGCATAACGCTAGTTAAACTCCTCGATCAACGCAGTCTTGAATAAACCAAACAACTTAGGAGTCACTTCCCAGATCGGCTCGGCCACTCTGGCAGCAATGGTTCTCCGGATCTCCTCTTCACTTGAACCTACTCTCCTAGTGTCACGAGCTCCTAATCCTGAACCTTAAAAAGGTGCCATACTAAAATATACCAAGGAAATATTAGACATCAAAACATAGTGCTCAACAAACTAGACCACACTCCGATTAGTTCCTTAGTAGCCTCTAGGTTCCTCTTTAATCTCATACAGATCATGTACTTTTAGTAGTACATGCCCATACTACCTTCAACACCTATCCTGAATGTCGATTTAGAATTCATCCCAAGGTCCTAAGTCACTCTACTAGACGACTCCTTGGTGCGCTAACACCTACTTCTCCTACGAGCTACAACTAACTTCCTAGGCACTATTTCTAGGATTATCCTCAATCCTGCACCACTGGTTGCTTTTGTACATGCTTGTTGTACACAATACGGGGTCAGATAGATTATTGAATAATCGACTCTACCCTAATTCCACAACCAAACAAGGAACATGAAGTAAGGCTATGTCAATCATTCTAAGTCTATTTAATCCCAACCATATACAACTAATCAGCATACACGTATAAATCACAAAATCAAGTAACATCTAACAAGCAACTCCGTATAGCATAAGGCATCACTAAAGTCTGGCACTTCTATCCCATAGTTCCTAAAAGAACCTTAGCTCATCCAATAGCATGCTTTTCTAATAGTTCACATATCAACAAAAGCAAAAATTCAACATATATAACAAGTATAGGTATTTTGCGGACCATGTTATTATTTGGGATCTCGCTGACTGTACACACACCATCTTCCTATAAAACCAAAGTTAAGTCAAAGTCTATGTTCCCGATTCCATGCCAAATATCAAACAAGAACATGACAAGAGACCAAATCCATATCCCTAACCTAATCATTTTATTATAAATTTCTTTTTCAAAATATTTTGTGAAAATTCTTGGGTCCTAGTTTGAGACTGGATTCACACAAGTGTTCGTCTAATTTTCTCAAACTAGGGCTCTGATACGGACTTTTTGTTAGATTAGTGTCTAAGTTTATAACTATAATTGGTATGGACTTGACCCGATTGGCATGGTCCATTTGGGTTGCATGGCATCAGAACAATTTGGATAGACTTTTGTGAGAAAAGGATATTTATGATTTGTTAATATATTATAAGTTCTAATATATTAATATTAAATCATATTATTTAATTAGTATTGATCAAGAATTAATTTGGAATTAATTACGTGATAAAAAGGACTAATTAAATATATGGGGATTAATTGTGTAAATCATTCATTCTTATATATGTGGGCTTATGATCCATAGTTCTTCATCTTGGGCTAAACCATAGAGTAACCCATGGATACTCCGTGGAGGTTTTAACCCATGGAACATGAAGAATATGGAAAAACATGAGTTACATGGTGTAACCCTAATAGCCACAATATATAAGGACCCCATGGCTCATTAAATTAGCACTACTGTGTGTACAGATGAGGGCTAGCCGATTTGAGCATAGGAACCTTTTCTCTCAAGTTACTCCAAGATGTTGGTGATGTTGTGTGAACCACTTGAGGTGCCACATTTGAGGCACTAGGCTCTTAAGCTCCACGGAATCAAGCTACAACAAAGAGGTATGTAATTCTACTAGAATTAATATTATATGTACTTCATATTGTGCTAGTTAGAACAATACCTTGGAAAATTGATATTTGCATGTATAATAGAGAAAACATAGATCCAAGGTATTTACGGTTGCATGTACACCTTAGGAGTGTTAGAATGCTCAAAACCCTTCAGTGGTATCAGAGCATAGGCTTGTTTTCAATTATACTTGATGCAAATTGCTGAAAAAAGACAGAAAAATCAAATTTTTTGCTGTCTGGACAGCTGACTCGCCGAGTCCATTAAGGGACTCGATGATTCCATGCCTAAAAAGTGCAAAAAATCATCCATCTCATCGTGTTGGTTCATGCACTCGACGAGTTGGACCCCCAGACAACATATTTTCGAGTTTTTTTTTGGCTAGAATTGGACTAGGAACATTACCCTAAGCTGTTTTTGAACTTGTAAACCTGTTTTTGATGTGGTAATGTTCATGCTAATCCAATTTAAAAGATAATTGTCAATAGATTCATGTTTTGTATTAGTTTAATGGTTAGGCTAATTTCATGAAAAGTGTTTGATTTGAATTATCTTGTTCTTATGAGTTGATTTTGATTAATAGAAAAGTTATGTGATAATATGTTTTCACTCCAGATTAATCTAAAAGTTGTTCATAATATGTGTTTTTTTAACTTGTCCTAAAGTTATATGAAAAGTCACAATTATGATTGTTAAAACTCATAAGATTACCATAAGTTATGAAAAATGGAGAGTCTCATTTTTAAATGTTTTAAAGTCTTCCATAACTTGTCCTCAAGTTATGGAACTTGAAGATTTTTTCATTAAAGCTACTTTAAACACATAATTTATGGAACTGAAAAGTTTTTGAATAGTTCAAAATTTGCCCTCAAGTTTTGGAATTTGTAAAATTTCCCCTGATGAATACTTTAATTCGAAGTTAAACCCTTAGAATTTTAAAAGTTAAAATTCAAACCTTATACTTTATATTATTATAAATTAATAATATATATATATATATATATATATATATATATATATATATATATATATATATATATATATATATAAAAGAACAAAGTCAGTCTTACCGTTAGTAGGCCTCATTCATGAAGCCGGTCTATAAGGGTGGTATAAGGTTACTGCCTATAAAATGGTAGTTTAATAGGTGTCCACTCTCACCCACCACTTCCTTGACTGATGGAAAGTCGTTAGTCGAACATGTATGACAAGGACTAGAATTCTCCCTTCATTAAAAGTATTAATGATAAATATAAAGTAACTAAACCTTTTATAAATTCCTAATCTTAGTTACTTTGGGAAAAAGTGATTTTGGTGCTAACCCATGAAATTCCACTTTGCATTTTGCTTAAGTCGGTTAGTGGAGCGCCTGTGGTTAATCGACACACTAGCTTGATTTAACAAGGTAGGCAAAGGGTAACTTAATTTTATCATAGTATTAGTGGAGCACGTGTGGTTAACCGACACATCGATTGAGGGGTAAATATTAAGGGTACCAAGTATATTTGCATGATTATTCAAAGCTTGTTTTGTGATCCTCGGCATCCAAGTCACAAAATTTAAGAGGCCACAATCGAGATTGAAACACGCCACTGAAAAGTTCAATGAATCTCAAAAGATCTAGGAGTTTCAAATCCAATTAAAACCTAATAAATTATTTCGTTTTTCATGGTGGAAATTGGTGAATCGTCATTCGCCTGCCTTCAAATATTCTATAACTTGGATTACGACATCCCTCTTTCAAGTTATAAAGTATTGTGTTGGTCCTAGCCTTAATATTTCATATTGGGTGTTTTATTATGGACTTAAATCAACTAACTTAAATATCTCCCAAAAGATGTCTGGTTCAGCCAAATAATGATCTTCCCAAAACTCTTGGAATAAGCTTTCCTAATGAATACGATGTTCCGCAAATCATTCTTCACTTCCTCCAATTATTCTCCCTAACCCACAAGTTCAAGGACACTCAAGCCCTATTGGCAAGCAAGGTCTATGTGTGCTCACATCATGGAGATGAAGTCACATATTGACAAGCCGGGAGAGTTGGATGTCAAAGTCTTGAGAAAGTTGGTTGTTCAATAACTTTCTAAGTCACATAGTGGGCGTCCTTTGGGACTACTATGTAAAAGACTATGACATGACCCTTAATGATCTTATCTATTTTGCTTGGTGCTGCTGAATCAACAATGATATGGAGCACTAGTTGAGCAAATTTGATTAAGAAGATCAACTTCCCAGACTTCCATGGACATGGAAAATGGTAACATTGGATATCTAGAAAAGCCATCTCATCCCAAGGAAAGGGATTGACCATAGTCAACTCGGTTGACCAAATGATAAAGAGAAAGGCAAGTCTGAGATAGTCCAGTGTAGCATTCCCAAAGAGTCAGGATGTTTCTATTACCAAAAGTAAGGGGCATTGGTTGCAAACCTGCCCTAACTACCTGAAAGATCTGAGAGAAGGTCTAGTCAAAAAGCTTGACCTCTGGTTCAGATAAGTCCACTATCTAACTCAATTAAATTCCCATTTGGAGATTCTTAATACATTTTGATGTATGGCAGGATCAAGCAAAGGGAAGGAAACTTAAAGAAAGAGTATGTTGAATCTGATCGCGAAGATGGATTTCAATCGCATGGTTCGACGATCGGATTCTTGAGCTGCTACTTAGGAGTTATGATATATTGCTAGAAAATATGTAATAACATAGTTTTTCATTTAAAGTTGCACTGTAAGGAAAAAGATTTTTCCATATCTTATAAATAAATAAAATTTTTGTATTATTTTATTTTATCTCCTTGCAATGGCATTTATGGAAAAGTGATGTTTATATGTTTATAGCAATAATGAAAATATGAATTTGATTCTTTCATTTGTTATAGTGTCTAAATTTACCAAATAAGGAAAGATTCTCATCACCTAAGTTTCAATGGACCGGAACTTGGAATCATGCAAGTTGTATAGTATGATGAATGAGAATTTTCATCTTTGGAAAATTAAGACTAATTCCTTGTTTATATGTATATGTGAGTCAACTGAAGGACTAAGGGATCGAGTACACATTCTTGTGCACTGGTCAAGTCCACCACAAAAGATTGATAAGACTATTCGTCATGATTTACTAAAGTTTAGTAAATATGGTTATACTTGCAAGTTTAAGTATAATTTTGAAACATTGGAAAAGTTTCGATGTATGGCAGAACGAATGAGAAGAATCAAATTAGGCAGAAAGATAAAATTTTCTCAAATCTGAAAAGATGGGAGAGTACTTTAGTATAATGTTTTGTGATCATCTTGATGATTAAGAAACCATTTCACAAATGGTCCTCTAAGGACATCCTAGTGCATTCCTATGGCTAAGAAGAGGAATCAATAATTGTTAAAATGGTTGAATCAAGAAGATGAGTCATACTTCGTTCCAAAACAAGTCTTAGAGTCATACTCCAAGATTGTAATTTAAGTGACATATCTTAAAGAAAGGTTTATTAACACTTAGTCAAATGTAAGAGTAAAGTGTGTCCTACTCTTGTACATTTGAAATTGGTATGTTGTGATGTTTTGGATAAAACAGAGATAAACTTAGACCAATTGTGTGAAGTGTTTGTCTTGATAAAGAATCCACACTATCTCTTGAATATTTGGAAAGTGAGTCTTATATGTCAAGAGGACAGTGGGAGTCTTAAAGATCCTGAAAGAATTTCAAGATCTAATCAAGAATGAAACCTGTAGTTTATCACTAGCACATGACTTGAGGTTTATAATCTATTGTGTTGACATTTTTCTTGTTTATGTGCCCATTCCGGTTAAAGTTGGCTTTGCGTTGGTTGCAAAACAACTTGGAAGCAATGGCAGGCCCTTGTGCTACCAGGTGGCCAGAAAGTTAAAACTGCATAAGTTCAATCCATATGAGTTTGGATTTGTCATGACCTTGTCTTGTGATTATGGTTTTGACAAATTCACATGGATATGAGTTTGGATTTGTCATAACCTTGTCATAAGGTTTCTCTCCGATTCATGAAAATGATGGTGAGGAAACACTTTCACTAAGTAGATTTTAAGTAGATAGCAATTATGATATTTGCATTCTTAAATTCGTTAGTGGAGCGTGTGTGGTTAACCGGCACAAAACATGGACTTGTGAGGAATGGCAAAGGTCTAAACAATTAAGACTATGATTATGACATCCCTTTTCATAGGTCTGAAATTGTTAACACGCACATGTGTGCTATCTAAGGAAAGGTGTATGATTTTGATAATGTTTTATCAAAGCATTTTGTATCAGAAATCTAAAATTTGGTAAGAAAGTCAATAAAGTATTGATTTCTAGAAGTCCAACTGATTTCTGAGTACATGTCAAAGCTAGTGGGAGCATAAGTGTTATGCTAATAATCATCATGTTAGTGGGAGCATGATATCTATGATAAGTGTTGCAAGTTAGCAATGTTAATTATTGAAAACAATAGTTTCAATTGGGAAAAATTTGCTTTGCTATAATTAAGGGAGAGGAAATTATACTTCATTTCAAATCTAAAAGCTTAGATCGTGAGATTTTAATCAAATTTAGTCAAGTATATATATGAATGTTATGTTGGAATGGTTCAGCATAAAGAAATTCTATATATGGGACATTATTTGCGTTCTAAAATTCGATTATGATTACAACATCCCTTTTCATAATCTGAATTATGAGCACTTGGCAAATAGAAATAGAAATATTATAGCAAAAAGACAGGTGTAGTATCATATCTTTATGTGATACATCATGAATCTTGTCCCATATGCTTGGATATAGGGTTGATTGCATGTGCTATAATATTCATCTGTTTTAAAATTTTCCAAATTCCTTGAGCATTATGAGGGAAAAAGTATGAGAATTGGATATGACTAAAATGATTAAGCATTTGTCGAGGACAATCTAAGGTTTACCAAAGATTGGTTGCTCAGGGACAGTTGGAAGTTTGGTGTGAATTTTTGGAGAGGACCATCTTGACATATTATGAAGAGAGGCAAGTGATAGTCAAAATGGAAATATGGAAATGTTCCCATAAGTGAAAGTTATTCATTAAATCTATGTAAGATTACGAAACTTAATGCAAGAAGGATGTTCAAAGCAATGTACATTGAATATGAGACTTCATTTGGATGGAGTTGATCTCCATTGGAACACTCTTTAATGTCTGTTGACAAGTCTTTATGACTTTGTGCATAATCAGTACAGATAAATGACAACAATTTGGAATTCTTGCATTTGCGGTAAGGATTTGGGATTGTGAAATGAGAATCATTGGAATTATGTTCAATCGATCTATTTCACAAAAGTAAAGATGATAGACAAACTTAGTGTGCATACTTGATTTATGGCATAACTAATGTTTGGAAAAACATAGTGTGCATACTTGGTGTATGGCATAACTAGTGTTTTAGAAAAGACAGTGTACGTGCTTGGAGAATGGGACTAGTGTTTTAATTCTATTATAAAGTTGATAGTTTGAAACAGTATGCAATGAATAATGTGTAAACAATATGGTGATAAATAAAAGGTGTTCTATTTATATTCATAAGTTCTAAAACCATATTGGATTCGATTATTCTTGTGTTTCACTTTGCATGTTTTGACTTCCAGCATAACTAGGTCGCTCTTCCTAAATGACTCAGTTATTCAAACCATCGACAGTTGGTCATATGTTGGAAGTAGATATGAATCAAGACTATCATGAAGCAGGTTTCTAGATGTCCAATGTATTGGACATAACAAGAGTTGCTGCAATATTCATGAGTGCTCAAAATTTTTGAGTATTGGATTAAACCCACGCTCATTTAACTCACTTCATGGATTTTATCAAGAGTGATCATGAGATGATAATATCTTATATTCCTCAAACCTAGAGATATGAGTTGTTGACTATGAGTTGGTTATACATTGATTGTACGAAAACACATTGGTAACTCGATGTTATAAAACGTGCGTTTGTGTATGATTCAACAAGTAGTAGAACTAGCATATGAGTCGAAGTTTATCCATTCTTTTTACCATTCGAGGGATAAAAGCGATATATGTGGGCCCCTCGATGATTTAGTGATGTCACCCCGAAGTGCTTGGCCAAGACAGGACTGATTTGATTTGTTTAATTAGTCAATCTTCATAAATTGGAAATCGAGAAACAACAAATGTACAAAGAGAATGATTATAATCCATGTCTCAGTCCATATGGTATCTAGTATGGAGGAATATACGATCTCGTCTCTAATAGACGTTTTATTAATTTATTCAGAGTTTGACAACAGCTTTTAAGAGCTACGATTGCTAGTTGGGTTTTGAAGTCATACACAATAATAGTTTTAGACTTATCCAAGTGGGCGACTATTGGATTGGTGTCTAAGTCCATAACTATAACTGGTATGTACTTGACCCAATTGGTATGGTCCATTTGGGTTGCATGGAATCTATTGGGTCAAAATTATGGTTTATACTTTACTTTTCTAGGCAATTGTATTTTTCCGTAATTTTTTATGAGTTTACGGCTGTGTTTATGGCCGTTAACTGGTTTACAGTCATGAACCTGTTCACGGCCCATGTCTCATATATATAGGGTGAGGAGTGCATGTGGGTATATGGCCAAGGAGCTTAAGTGTGTGAAATTAAGTTATGTTCTAGAGAGAGGTAACGAGAGGAGCATATTGTAGAGAGAGAGACTAGAGAGAAGAACTAGTGTGTGTGTGTGTGTGTGTGAATCTCTTGTAAGGAGCATAATTCATATCATCAATACATTAGATTCATCATCTTCTTCTTCTTCTTCTTCTTCTTCTTCTCTTCTATTTTGATCTGAAATCATCCATTTGATTGGGATTTAGCACCATCAAACGGATCTGATTGATACACAAGCATATTTGGGGACTTACAAGTGGTATCAGAGCTTTGATTGTATCAATCAATTTTGTCAGATATGGAGCTTATTTGATCATATTTTTAAAGGATTTTTGCATTTTTGGAAGATTGTGGCAAAATAAAGGGGGTTTGTTCTTTGCATTTTTGATAAAAAACGAGTTTTTGATCGAGTTTTGGAGCAAGAATGGTGAAAAACGTTGTTTTTTCGAAGGTTTGTAACATGATTCAGCTTAGCCCAACTGGTAAGGCGCATGCTTATTAACTCAAGGGACCTGAGTTTGAATCCCGACAGGCCCAATTTCCCTTTCTTTTTTTAATATGAAGTTGTGCTGCGAGGAAGAGGTGCGAGGGCGTCTGCTGACCGAGACCGAGACCAAGGCTGCTGAACCGTACACCTAGCCGCACACTCCGAGGCTGCACACAGAGCACGCACACTCTGAGCCATACACCGAGGCCGCACACTCCGAGCCACACACCGGG